>NC_136485.1:81927598-82002598 GCF_053919585.1 Euprymna scolopes
ATGTATTTGCTACAAATAAACTTCAATCGATGCCTGACTTGTCTACTAAGTTTTAGTTATGAACTAGTGGGGGTGGGCGGCGTTGTGCGGGTGTTAGGAAAAAAAAGTGTTAGTAGGCAGGTAGGCTCGAACCTATGACACGAAGGCGGAAAAGAAAGTAAAAGACAAGCTGAGATCTTATCCCTACACTAAGACGCGACAGGAAGTGAAAAGGGTTCAAATTAAGTGATGTCAATCAAAAAGTTGACTTGCTAAGTGAATGAGTTCACACAGGCGCAGCAATGAACGTTGGCTGAAGGCCAGTTAAGCTTTGAACCGTTTCATTTATTTGTTTCCCCACGATGTTGGGGAAACCAAGCTACCCCCCAAAAGGGGGGAACTCTCAAATGAATAGCAATTGTCTGAAATAAAGGGTTTCCTCGACATTGATCAAAGCTAATTACCTTTATGGAGGTTCCGTCCGGAAAGCTAGGCGGCTTACTCCGCTCCGATTAGTTTCGCTTTTATACGAAAAAGATGAACAAACACGCAAATGGACGGAATAGAGGGAATTTTATAGAAGTCGATCAAAATAAATGTAGAGACGATTCGCAAATCGTGGATATTATAGTCTAGGAAGTATAAAGAAACTATAGTCTAGGAAGTATAAAGAAACTTTAGTCTAGGAAGTATAAAGAAACTATAGTCTAGGAAGTATAAAGAAACTTTAGTCTAGGAAGTATAAAGAAACTTTAGTCTAGGAAGTATAAAGAAACTATAGTCTAGGAAGTATAAAGAAACTATAGTCTAGGAAGTATAAAGAAACTTTAGTCTAGGAAGTATAAAGAAACTTTAGTCTAGGAAGTATAAAGAAACTATAGTCTAGGAAGTATAAAGAAACTATAGTCTAGGAAGTATAAAGAAACTATAGTCTAGGAAGTATAAAGAAACTTTAGTCTAGGAAGTATAAAGAAACTTTAGTCTAGGAAGTATAAAGAAACTTTAGTCTAGGAAGTATAAAGAAACTTTAGTCTAGGAAGTATAAAGAAACTTTAGTCTAGGAAGTATAAAGAAACTATAGTCTAGGAAGTATAAAGAAACTTTAGTCTAGGAAGTATAAAGAAACTTTAGTCTAGGAAGTATAAAGAAACTTTAGTCTAGGAAGTATAAAGAAACTTTAGTCTAGGAAGTATAAAGAAACTTTAGTCTAGGAAGTATAAAGAAACTTTAGTCTAGGAAGTATAAAGAAACTTTAGTCTAGGAAGTATAAAGAAACTTTAGTCTAGGAAGTATAAAGAAACTATAGTCTAGGAAGTATAAAGAAACTATAGTCTAGGAAGTATAAAGAAACTTTAGTCTAGGAAGTATAAAGAAACTTTAGTCTAGGAAGTATAAAGAAACTATAGTCTAGGAAGTATAAAGAAACTATAGTCTAGGAAGTATAAAGAAACTATAGTCTAGGAAGTATAAAGAAACTATAGTCTAGGAAGTATAAAGAAACTATAGTCTAGGAAGTATAAAGAAACTATAGTCTAGGAAGTATAAAGAAACTTTAGTCTAGGAAGTATAAAGAAACTTTAGTCTAGGAAGTATAAAGAAACTTTAGTCTAGGAAGTATAAAGAAACTTTAGTCTAGGAAGTATAAAGAAACTATAGTCTAGGAAGTATAAAGAAACTATAGTCTAGATAGTATAAAGAAACTATAGTCTAGGAAGTATAAAGAAACTTTAGTCTAGGAAGTATAAAGAAACTATAGTCTAGGAAGTATAAAGAAACTATAGTCTAGGAAGTATAAAGAAACTTTAGTCTAGGAAGTATAAAGAAACTTTAGTCTAGGAAGTATAAAGAAACTTTAGTCTAGGAAGTATAAAGAAACTTTAGTCTAGGAAGTATAAAGAAACTTTAGTCTAGGAAGTATAAAGAAACTTTAGTCTAGGAAGTATAAAGAAACTATAGTCTAGGAAGTATAAAGAAACTTTAGTCTAGGAAGTATGAAGAAACTTTAGTCTAGGAAGTATAAAGAAACTTTAGTCTAGGAAGTATAAAGAAACTTTGGTCTAGGAAGTATAAAGAAACTATAGTCTAGGAAGTATAAAGAAACTTTAGTCTAGGAAGTATAAAGAAACTTTAGTCTAGGAAGTATAAAGAAACTTTAGTCTAGGAAGTATAAAGAAACTATAGTCTAGGAAGTATAAAGAAACTATAGTCTAGGAAGTATAAAGAAACTATAGTCTAGGAAGTATAAAGAAACTATAGTCTAGGAAGTATAAAGAAACTATAGTCTAGGAAGTATAAAGAAACTATAGTCTAGGAAGTATAAAGAAACTTTAGTCTAGGAAGTATAAAGAAACTTTAGTCTAGGAAGTATAAAGAAACTTTAGTCTAGGAAGTATAAAGAAACTTTAGTCTAGGAAGTATAAAGAAACTATAGTCTAGGAAGTATAAAGAAACTATAGTCTAGGAAGTATAAAGAAACTATAGTCTAGGAAGTATAAAGAAACTTTAGTCTAGGAAGTATAAAGAAACTATAGTCTAGGAAGTATAAAGAAACTATAGTCTAGGAAGTATAAAGAAACTATAGTCTAGGAAGTATAAAGAAACTATAGTCTAGGAAGTATAAAGAAACTATAGTCTAGGAAGTATAAAGAAACTATAGTCTAGGAAGTATAAAGAAACTATAGTCTAGGAAGTATAAAGAAACTATAGTCTAGGAAGTATAAAGAAACTATAGTCTAGGAAGTATAAAGAAACTATAGTCTAGGAAGTATAAAGAAACTATAGTCTAGGAAGTATAAAGAAACTTTAGTCTAGGAAGTATAAAGAAACTATAGTCTAGGAAGTATAAAGAAACTTTAGTCTAGGAAGTATAAAGAAACTTTAGTCTAGGAAGTATAAAGAAACTTTAGTCTAGGAAGTATAAAGAAACTATAGTCTAGGAAGTATAAAGAAACTTTAGTCTAGGAAGTATAAAGAAACTTTAGTCTAGGAAGTATAAAGAAACTTTAGTCTAGGAAGTATAAAGAAACTATAGTCTAGGAAGTATAAAGAAACTTTAGTCTAGGAAGTATAAAGAAACTTTAGTCTAGGAAGTATAAAGAAACTTTAGTCTAGGAAGTATAAAGAAACTTTAGTCTAGGAAGTATAAAGAAACTTTAGTCTAGGAAGTATAAAGAAACTATAGTCTAGGAAGTATAAAGAAACTTTAGTCTAGGAAGTATAAAGAAACTTTAGTCTAGGAAGTATAAAGAAACTATAGTCTAGGAAGTATAAAGAAACTATAGTCTAGGAAGTATAAAGAAACTATAGTCTAGGAAGTATAAAGAAACTATAGTCTAGGAAGTATAAAGAAACTATAGTCTAGGAAGTATAAAGAAACTATAGTCTAGGAAGTATAAAGAAACTTTAGTCTAGGAAGTATAAAGAAACTTTAGTCTAGGAAGTATAAAGAAACTTTAGTCTAGGAAGTATAAAGAAACTTTAGTCTAGGAAGTATAAAGAAACTATAGTCTAGGAAGTATAAAGAAACTATAGTCTAGGAAGTATAAAGAAACTATAGTCTAGGAAGTATAAAGAAACTATAGTCTAGGAAGTATAAAGAAACTATAGTCTAGGAAGTATAAAGAAACTTTAGTCTAGGAAGTATAAAGAAACTTTAGTCTAGGAAGTATAAAGAAACTTTAGTCTAGGAAGTATAAAGAAACTATAGTCTAGGAAGTATAAAGAAACTTTAGTCTAGGAAGTATAAAGAAACTTTAGTCTAGGAAGTATAAAGAAACTTTAGTCTAGGAAGTATAAAGAAACTTTAGTCTAGGAAGTATAAAGAAACTTTAGTCTAGGAAGTATAAAGAAACTATAGTCTAGGAAGTATAAAGAAACTTTAGTCTAGGAAGTATAAAGAAACTTTAGTCTAGGAAGTATAAAGAAACTATAGTCTAGGAAGTATAAAGAAACTATAGTCTAGGAAGTATAAAGAAACTATAGTCTAGGAAGTATAAAGAAACTATAGTCTAGGAAGTATAAAGAAACTATAGTCTAGGAAGTATAAAGAAACTATAGTCTAGGAAGTATAAAGAAACTTTAGTCTAGGAAGTATAAAGAAACTTTAGTCTAGGAAGTATAAAGAAACTTTAGTCTAGGAAGTATAAAGAAACTTTAGTCTAGGAAGTATAAAGAAACTATAGTCTAGGAAGTATAAAGAAACTATAGTCTAGGAAGTATAAAGAAACTATAGTCTAGGAAGTATAAAGAAACTTTAGTCTAGGAAGTATAAAGAAACTATAGTCTAGGAAGTATAAAGAAACTATAGTCTAGGAAGTATAAAGAAACTATAGTCTAGGAAGTATAAAGAAACTATAGTCTAGGAAGTATAAAGAAACTTTAGTCTAGGAAGTATAAAGAAACTTTAGTCTAGGAAGTATAAAGAAACTATAGTCTAGGAAGTATAAAGAAACTTTAGTCTAGGAAGTATAAAGAAACTTTAGTCTAGGAAGTATAAAGAAACTATAGTCTAGGAAGTATAAAGAAACTATAGTCTAGGAAGTATAAAGAAACTTTAGTCTAGGAAGTATAAAGAAACTATAGTCTAGGAAGTATAAAGAAACTATAGTCTAGGAAGTATAAAGAAACTATAGTCTAGGAAGTATAAAGAAACTATAGTCTAGGAAGTATAAAGAAACTATAGTCTAGGAAGTATAAAGAAACTTTAGTCTAGGAAGTATAAAGAAACTTTAGTCTAGGAAGTATAAAGAAACTATAGTCTAGGAAGTATAAAGAAACTTTAGTCTAGGAAGTATAAAGAAACTTTAGTCTAGGAAGTATAAAGAAACTATAGTCTAGGAAGTATAAAAAAACTTTAGTCTAGGAAGTATAAAGAAACTTTAGTCTAGGAAGTATAAAGAAACTATAGTCTAGGAAGTATAAAGAAACTATAGTCTAGGAAGTATAAAGAAACTATAGTCTAGGAAGTATAAAGAAACTATAGTCTAGGAAGTATAAAGAAACTATAGTCTAGGAAGTATAAAGAAACTATAGTCTAGGAAGTATAAAGAAACTATAGTCTAGGAAGTATAAAGAAACTTTAGTCTAGGAAGTATAAAGAAACTTTAGTCTAGGAAGTATAAAGAAACTTTAGTCTAGGAAGTATAAAGAAACTTTAGTCTAGGAAGTATAAAGAAACTATAGTCTAGGAAGTATAAAGAAACTATAGTCTAGGAAGTATAAAGAAACTATAGTCTAGGAAGTATAAAGAAACTTTAGTCTAGGAAGTATAAAGAAACTATAGTCTAGGAAGTATAAAGAAACTATAGTCTAGGAAGTATAAAGAAACTATAGTCTAGGAAGTATAAAGAAACTATAGTCTAGGAAGTATAAAGAAACTATAGTCTAGGAAGTATAAAGAAACTATAGTCTAGGAAGTATAAAGAAACTTTAGTCTAGGAAGTATAAAGAAACTTTAGTCTAGGAAGTATAAAGAAACTTTAGTCTAGGAAGTATAAAGAAACTTTAGTCTAGGAAGTATAAAGAAACTTTAGTCTAGGAAGTATAAAGAAACTATAGTCTAGGAAGTATAAAGAAACTTTAGTCTAGGAAGTATAAAGAAACTTTAGTCTAGGAAGTATAAAGAAACTATAGTCTAGGAAGTATAAAAAAACTTTAGTCTAGGAAGTATAAAGAAACTTTAGTCTAGGAAGTATAAAGAAACTATAGTCTAGGAAGTATAAAGAAACTATAGTCTAGGAAGTATAAAGAAACTTTAGTCTAGGAAGTATAAAGAAACTTTAGTCTAGGAAGTATAAAGAAACTATAGTCTAGGAAGTATAAAGAAACTATAGTCTAGGAAGTATAAAGAAACTATAGTCTAGGAAGTATAAAGAAACTTTAGTCTAGGAAGTATAAAGAAACTATAGTCTAGGAAGTATAAAGAAACTATAGTCTAGGAAGTATAAAGAAACTATAGTCTAGGAAGTATAAAGAAACTTTAGTCTAGGAAGTATAAAGAAACTATAGTCTAGGAAGTATAAAGAAACTATAGTCTAGGAAGTATAAAGAAACTATAGTCTAGGAAGTATAAAGAAACTATAGTCTAGGAAGTATAAAGAAACTATAGTCTAGGAAGTATAAAGAAACTATAGTCTAGGAAGTATAAAGAAACTATAGTCTAGGAAGTATAAAGAAACTTTAGTCTAGGAAGTATAAAGAAACTATAGTCTAGGAAGTATAAAGAAACTATAGTCTAGGAAGTATAAAGAAACTTTAGTCTAGGAAGTATAAAGAAACTTTAGTCTAGGAAGTATAAAGAAACTTTAGTCTAGGAAGTATAAAGAAACTTTAGTCTAGGAAGTATAAAGAAACTTTAGTCTAGGAAGTATAAAGAAACTATAGTCTAGGAAGTATAAAGAAACTTTAGTCTAGGAAGTATAAAGAAACTTTAGTCTAGGAAGTATAAAGAAACTATAGTCTAGGAAGTATAAAGAAACTTTAGTCTAGGAAGTATAAAGAAACTTTAGTCTAGGAAGTATAAAGAAACTATAGTCTAGGAAGTATAAAGAAACTTTAGTCTAGGAAGTATAAAGAAACTATAGTCTAGGAAGTATAAAGAAACTATAGTCTAGGAAGTATAAAGAAACTATAGTCTAGGAAGTATAAAGAAACTATAGTCTAGGAAGTATAAAGAAACTATAGTCTAGGAAGTATAAAGAAACTATAGTCTAGGAAGTATAAAGAAACTTTAGTCTAGGAAGTATAAAGAAACTTTAGTCTAGGAAGTATAAAGAAACTTTAGTCTAGGAAGTATAAAGAAACTTTAGTCTAGGAAGTATAAAGAAACTTTAGTCTAGGAAGTATAAAGAAACTATAGTCTAGGAAGTATAAAGAAACTTTAGTCTAGGAAGTATAAAGAAACTATAGTCTAGGAAGTATAAAGAAACTATAGTCTAGGAAGTATAAAGAAACTATAGTCTAGGAAGTATAAAGAAACTATAGTCTAGGAAGTATAAAGAAACTTTAGTCTAGGAAGTATAAAGAAACTATAGTCTAGGAAGTATAAAGAAACTATAGTCTAGGAAGTATAAAGAAACTATAGTCTAGGAAGTATAAAGAAACTTTAGTCTAGGAAGTATAAAGAAACTATAGTCTAGGAAGTATAAAGAAACTTTAGTCTAGGAAGTATAAAGAAACTTTAGTCTAGGAAGTATAAAGAAACTTTAGTCTAGGAAGTATAAAGAAACTTTAGTCTAGGAAGTATAAAGAAACTATAGTCTAGGAAGTATAAAGAAACTATAGTCTAGGAAGTATAAAGAAACTTTAGTCTAGGAAGTATAAAGAAACTTTAGTCTAGGAAGTATAAAGAAACTTTAGTCTAGGAAGTATAAAGAAACTTTAGTCTAGGAAGTATAAAGAAACTATAGTCTAGGAAGTATAAAGAAACTTTAGTCTAGGAAGTATAAAGAAACTTTAGTCTAGGAAGTATAAAGAAACTATAGTCTAGGAAGTATAAAGAAACTTTAGTCTAGGAAGTATAAAGAAACTTTAGTCTAGGAAGTATAAAGAAACTATAGTCTAGGAAGTATAAAGAAACTTTAGTCTAGGAAGTATAAAGAAACTATAGTCTAGGAAGTATAAAGAAACTATAGTCTAGGAAGTATAAAGAAACTATAGTCTAGGAAGTATAAAGAAACTATAGTCTAGGAAGTATAAAGAAACTATAGTCTAGGAAGTATAAAGAAACTATAGTCTAGGAAGTATAAAGAAACTTTAGTCTAGGAAGTATAAAGAAACTTTAGTCTAGGAAGTATAAAGAAACTTTAGTCTAGGAAGTATAAAGAAACTTTAGTCTAGGAAGTATAAAGAAACTATAGTCTAGGAAGTATAAAGAAACTATAGTCTAGGAAGTATAAAGAAACTATAGTCTAGGAAGTATAAAGAAACTTTAGTCTAGGAAGTATAAAGAAACTATAGTCTAGGAAGTATAAAGAAACTTTAGTCTAGGAAGTATAAAGAAACTTTAGTCTAGGAAGTATAAAGAAACTTTAGTCTAGGAAGTATAAAGAAACTATAGTCTAGGAAGTATAAAGAAACTATAGTCTAGGAAGTATAAAGAAACTATAGTCTAGGAAGTATAAAGAAACTATAGTCTAGGAAGTATAAAGAAACTATAGTCTAGGAAGTATAAAGAAACTATAGTCTAGGAAGTATAAAGAAACTTTAGTCTAGGAAGTATAAAGAAACTATAGTCTAGGAAGTATAAAGAAACTTTAGTCTAGGAAGTATAAAGAAACTTTAGTCTAGGAAGTATAAAGAAACTTTAGTCTAGGAAGTATAAAGAAACTTTAGTCTAGGAAGTATAAAGAAACTTTAGTCTAGGAAGTATAAAGAAACTATAGTCTAGGAAGTATAAAGAAACTTTAGTCTAGGAAGTATAAAGAAACTATAGTCTAGGAAGTATAAAGAAACTATAGTCTAGGAAGTATAAAGAAACTATAGTCTAGGAAGTATAAAGAAACTATAGTCTAGGAAGTATAAAGAAACTATAGTCTAGGAAGTATAAAGAAACTATAGTCTAGGAAGTATAAAGAAACTTTAGTCTAGGAAGTATAAAGAAACTTTAGTCTAGGAAGTATAAAGAAACTTTAGTCTAGGAAGTATAAAGAAACTTTAGTCTAGGAAGTATAAAGAAACTATAGTCTAGGAAGTATAAAGAAACTATAGTCTAGGAAGTATAAAGAAACTATAGTCTAGGAAGTATAAAGAAACTTTAGTCTAGGAAGTATAAAGAAACTATAGTCTAGGAAGTATAAAGAAACTATAGTCTAGGAAGTATAAAGAAACTATAGTCTAGGAAGTATAAAGAAACTATAGTCTAGGAAGTATAAAGAAACTATAGTCTAGGAAGTATAAAGAAACTATAGTCTAGGAAGTATAAAGAAACTATAGTCTAGGAAGTATAAAGAAACTATAGTCTAGGAAGTATAAAGAAACTATAGTCTAGGAAGTATAAAGAAACTTTAGTCTAGGAAGTATAAAGAAACTATAGTCTAGGAAGTATAAAGAAACTATAGTCTAGGAAGTATAAAGAAACTATAGTCTAGGAAGTATAAAGAAACTATAGTCTAGGAAGTATAAAGAAACTATAGTCTAGGAAGTATAAAGAAACTATAGTCTAGGAAGTATAAAGAAACTATAGTCTAGGAAGTATAAAGAAACTATAGTCTAGGAAGTATAAAGAAACTATAGTCTAGGAAGTATAAAGAAACTATAGTCTAGGAAGTATAAAGAAACTTTAGTCTAGGAAGTATAAAGAAACTTTAGTCTAGGAAGTATAAAGAAACTATAGTCTAGGAAGTATAAAGAAACTTTAGTCTAGGAAGTATAAAGAAACTATAGTCTAGGAAGTATAAAGAAACTATAGTCTAGGAAGTATAAAGAAACTATAGTCTAGGAAGTATAAAGAAACTATAGTCTAGGAAGTATAAAGAAACTATAGTCTAGGAAGTATAAAGAAACTATAGTCTAGGAAGTATAAAGAAACTTTAGTCTAGGAAGTATAAAGAAACTTTAGTCTAGGAAGTATAAAGAAACTTTAGTCTAGGAAGTATAAAGAAACTTTAGTCTAGGAAGTATAAAGAAACTATAGTCTAGGAAGTATAAAGAAACTATAGTCTAGGAAGTATAAAGAAACTATAGTCTAGGAAGTATAAAGAAACTTTAGTCTAGGAAGTATAAAGAAACTATAGTCTAGGAAGTATAAAGAAACTATAGTCTAGGAAGTATAAAGAAACTATAGTCTAGGAAGTATAAAGAAACTATAGTCTAGGAAGTATAAAGAAACTATAGTCTAGGAAGTATAAAGAAACTATAGTCTAGGAAGTATAAAGAAACTATAGTCTAGGAAGTATAAAGAAACTATAGTCTAGGAAGTATAAAGAAACTATAGTCTAGGAAGTATAAAGAAACTATAGTCTAGGAAGTATAAAGAAACTATAGTCTAGGAAGTATAAAGAAACTATAGTCTAGGAAGTATAAAGAAACTTTAGTCTAGGAAGTATAAAGAAACTTTTAAATACATGTAACCTTGTCACCCCCCCCAAGGCTTTCTCGGACATACAAAAACGTGTGCATCACTTTTGCCTTTTATATATATAGATGTCTAACGATCTTTGCTTTATCATCGTGGGATATGTGGGACACTTTGATGATCGTCTCATCAGTAGGAGATGTGATTCTGGATGAGCGTTACACTCATCGGATCTTAAACCCACCTTAGGTTTTTTTTTCTGTAAGATTAACTCAAATATAATGCCTATCAAAACAAAATCCATTTTATTCCTGGACTGAGGAAAGTCATCACAGTCGAAATCTGTCGAATCCAGGTATGCATGCAATACAGAGGTGTGTATTTGGAGTATATTATTGAATGGCGATAAAACGAAGACTGTTGCATATTCATGGCTAAAACTTGGTGGAACATTTACTCTGTGCTGATTTAAGTACTTTATAATATTTTTAATATCTTTGTAAACATTTAGAGGAAGAGTGGCTCTCTTTTTTCAGAAAATTTCTAATATGTATGCACATTAGATAGCAAATAAGTTTCTTTACTTCTATATAATGATAATAATAATAATAATAATAATAAGAAGAAGAAGAAGAAGAAGAAGAAGAAGATGATGATGTGATTTTCCAAGTGACAAAAAAAGAACTTTTTTTTTTACATAGGAATCACCACTTATCAAGGCCAAGAGGCCACTCGAGGATAAGGGTTAAAGAATGTACAGTAGAAATTGGACAATATAGTAATCGTTAGTAATGGACATTCGGAAAATTTGTAAACTTATATGGAACGGCTCACAAGAACTTGTTTACATTAGACTTGAAGACAACCATGTTGTAGTCAGCTGGGAATCAGGAAAATGGAAGAGACTATGGATCATGAAGGACAATGATTTTAGGAACAGCCTTGGAAAATCTGGAATGTTCCCACATTTCTTAGGATTGTTTAAAGTGCTCCGGAAATTATTATTGATTAGGAGAAATTGGAATAAAAGGGAAGATTGTGACCATACACTGAACGACAATATTGAAAACAGCCAAAATCTCACGAAAACTCCTTGAATGTGGAAACAAACAAACGCTAACCTGTCATAGATAATGTTAAATAGAAATGTGTAGAAAGAACATCACACGGGTTCAAGGGAACAGAAATCTAATAAGTCTACCCCCTCTCATACGCACATGCATCAATTCTGATACACACATGATATATATATATATATATATATATATATATATATATATATATATATATATATATATATATATCATAATTTAGTAATTTAAATTTTATGATGTGAAATGGTTAAATTTCAAATCTTTATTATATACAAGACAAAGAATACATTTCAATAAGTATATCTCATTAACCTATAGGTTTTCGATGTCTACCCATCTCCTCAGAGGAGAAAATATTAGCAATGATTATAATGGTTTATACCTAATTTGCGAAATACAATAAACATAGAAAATCATAATTAAAAGTTTTTAAATTTTTAAATCATAGAGTAAGGAAAATTATATGTTGGTTCAAAATGAAAAGGATATTGAATTTCATATCCAAATTGTATGGTTTGGATATGAAATTCAATATTCTTTTCATATATATATAAGTGAACGTGTCTGTGTGTGTGTGTGTCTGTGTACATTTTCCTACGCAATAACCCTGTCAATTTTCAGTCTACAGACTCAAAATTTTATATACAGGGTACTGAGATTTTGTAAAACCTTTGTAATCCGTTTTCGGCCAGAAATTTGGCTGTTAAGGGGTCAAAGTTCACCGATTTTACCTTTGAGAACTCTACCAAACTCCTCAGCCAGTTTTGGGTCTAAATACTTGAAATTTTAAATATAGGTTCCTTGTACATGAATCTAACTTAATAACTTGATTTGAGTCCAAAACAATAAATGTTAAGGAGTCATAATAAGGGTCAAATTTTAAAAAAATTGACCGCTTGTTTTGCTCAACATACACCTCCAAACACCTGGGCAACGCCGGGCTGAAATGCTAGTATATATATATATATATATATATATATATATATATATATATATATATATATATATATATATATATATAAGTGTGTTTCCACAAATGCTGAAAGCTTTATAGTATTCTGAAAATAATGCTGATAGAATTAGAAGGTTTCCAATGAAACTGCTAAAACTACTGTTAACAATTTAATCATCCAACAAAGGCACACTTTATGTTTAAAAGAAATAGATCACCTGACGGATAATGGAGGTTAAACTATAAAAGTTAAGCAAACAAAATAATAAGCAAACAAAATAAGAATAATTGTATTGATAGGAATTTTTCTCAAAGAATTTAATCTGAGATTAGCCCATTTCTAAAGATTTTTCATTCATCCAAGAACTTTTAAAATTCAACTGAATTCTTTTACCATTTTTTGTTTCAATATTTCCTTTAAAACTTTAATCGTTTCGACCCAGAATTGCTTTTGTGATTCTACTTTGATGTACATTTATCTAGAAATGATAGAAATGGATATCTTTATTTATTCACTTATTTTATTTAAACATTTTTTTCTTGTTGTTAGTGCATTTATGTTTGTCGTATGATTTTGAAAGAAGTTGTAAATCACAGATCAATCACTGAATTACATGAATGGTTCTTCTGTTTTTTGTTCTTGATCATTTAATTTAAATACATTTTCTGTATCGCGTGTTTTATAAAGATTACACTGCGTTTTGGTAGTTCAAATTATTAAAACTTTTAAATAATTTATATATTAATATGATAGCGTGTGTGTTATGTTTTTTCTTCGTTTCATTTTTACGATTTTCCATTTCTTGTAATAAATAATTTTACCAAGAATTTTTCATAAGTTTTGGTTTCTTTTTGATTATAGCTAATGGCACTCAAGTCATCTATTTTTTTATAAATAATTTTACCAAGAATTCTTCATATAGTTTTGTTTCGGTTTCGATTATATCTGAAGGAACTCAACCTACGCATGTATACATATATATATATTGTTTTCTTCAGACGTTTTAGTTTCGGTTTTCATTCAAGCTGATGCACCCAAGTCATATGGATATATAATTTTATTTTTGAAATCACAACATTATAATATATAAGAAATGATAGAAAATTGACTCGATAATAATATATACGAAATCTTCATCAATTAAAATATCATATTTAAGCGCATTTTGTGAACGGGATATACCAGGCGTCCCTGCTAGCTTAAATAAATACTTTTGCAGTTTTCACAAAAGAGCTACAATAATATCAGGGCGTCTCCATTCACGCTGAACATCCACAGAATGCCAACATCAAGATATTACATATGAAAGAGTCCACTATGGAATTTCCGCAGGTCCCAATAGTTTAAAATGAATAACAAATTTATTACTTTAATCTTGAATAACAAATTTATTACTTTTATCTTGCAAGGATTAAGATTAAAATGATGATACTAAACCTTATGTTTATAATATTCATTCCAATTTTTATCAAAACCTATTACATGATTTTGATTGTAGAAAATGTTTAAATGTAAGTTTTAAGCATATGGGTTCTTAAGAGAAAATGGAAATTCAAGGAATTAGTGTTAAATTACTATGAATCAAATTTAATGCATATCTAAAATATCAGGATTTTCAAATGGTAGACAATGCATATATTATGCTCCCTAAAACCACTCTAAAGTACCCTAAAGAAATTAACTCTGAAGAATATTTATTAATTGGTGCAAAATATCTATCGTAAAAACGTCACAAAAATCAGGGGTATCATAATTGTCATGAAAGCTTAAATCTCCTTTTTACCCCCTATGAAATAAAATAAAATTAAATATAGTCTGCATTTATGCCCTTCACACGTTGCAGCTGTGTTCCAAAATTCATAAAGATCGATTAAATAGTTTAGGAATGAATTTTGTGCATACGATGATACAAATATATACACATATTCAACTTAAATGAATAGATATTTCTGACTACAGAAAATTTTATTAACTTTTACACTTGCAATTAAAAAGTTTGCTATGAATTATGTGTTTTGACTCTTGCTGCTCCAAGCAAATAAATGATCTGGCTTGATTTTAAGAGTTAATTAATGCTGTCAAAGACTAGTGATATTTAAAGGTTGGGCGATTTCATTAAAAAAAGTGTGTATTATCGTTTCAAAAGTGGCTACTGTTGTTTAAATCTTGAGTGATTTTGTTCTAAGCGCAAAGGATTTTATATGAATGGTAAATTATTTCACTTAAAGTGAGTGATTTAATTTGAACAGTGTGTGATTATAATTAAAGATTGATTTCATTAACAGAGTGAGTTATCCAAGATTCGATATGCAAATTATGCACCATCAGATGTTTTGCATGATACTTATGGTTCGGCTATTCGTGAGCACTTAATAAATAACCGTGATTGTGCCTTAAACTTTAGTGTCGACTTGTTCTCTCTTATACTTTAAAATTTTAGAAACTATCTATATTAAGTCTTTAAGACCTTCTCTTTGCAAACAAAGAGGAAATCTTTTAGGACTTAATGTACATTCTATTTCATTTTTCCGTTTTTTTTTAAAATTCCCACTTGTCTCCGTCATATTTCCATCTCATATATATTTTTCTTAATCATTATTAATCTCGCTTTTAACAGCTAACTTTTTATTTTTTATTTTTTAATTCAATAATAGCTATGTGCAGACCTACTTTATTAACTCGGTCTGTACATAGCTATTATTAAATTGTGTATCCCTATATATAATACTGATCTGAAAAGTTAAAAAATGACTTGGGTGCCATCAACGAAAATTGAAACTAAAATGGTTAGTGCTCTAGCTGCATTCGCTATCGTTTGAGCTAACCCAATAGATATACAAGAAAGTTATAAAATTAAACACTTTTAACTATTTCTATTAGTTTATGCATGCAAAAACTAATAGAAATTTGAAATTTGACAGTTTAAACGAACATTTTGAATATGTATGTACAGTTTTCATTGAATATATATTTATATATATATATTTATACATATATATAAGATTAAGGGTGGTGGTGTTTGATCAACACTGCTGGGGAGCCATGATGTAATATACTGTTTTGTTTTTAAATCCCCGAAACAGTGTTTCATGGTAAACAACTGATGATTTTTTGAAAAATAAATTATTGGTATTATAGTAAATTCGAGAGCGAGTTGATGCAGTGATTGCAGGTGATTAAATGACTTACTGACTAGATGGTTTTCTAACGAATGATAAAAAATATTTTTTTGTATAGTTTTAAAGGTTAAAAACTTCCAAGACTATATATATATATATATATATATATATATATATATATATATATATATATATATATATTGATATGTAGTTTGCTTGAAGCATTGTGTGGGATAGGTATGTAGTAGAGATTTAGAAGGCTAGCATTCTAAGTCTCTACTACATATATATATATATATATATATATATATATATATATATATTGTGTGTGTGTGTGTGTGTGCGTATTTCTATTAGTATATTACAGCTGAATCCATGAAAGGAGGAGAAATCAACGACATACCTCATCTCAAAGGTATAACTGTAGAAACCTTCTGCTTCACAGAAAACCTGCAAACACAATTTGCAGAGTATCAATGAAACAGAAGTACCGATGGATGATCAAAGTAATGCACAGTTTTCATTGAATGAAAAGTATACGTAATCTTGAAGAAGTAGTTGTGCACTTTTATCATTTCCTATAACACTGAGTGACACACACACGCGCGTGCGCACTCTCTCTCTCTCTCTCTCTCTCTCTCTCTCTCTCTCTCTATATATATATATATATATATATATATATATATATATATCCCAATAGAATGATAATTTATGATATAAGCAATACTTTTTAATCATGTTCCAAAAAAATCAACATCATCAAATATTATTGTGTACATACGTTGCAGAAATTTTTCTAATAATCTCCTCCTCAGCACGAAAAAAATCTTGATCAATTCATTACAGGTCAAGTTAACAATAGAATGATCAAAAACGCATAAAACCAAAATATCCAACAAAATCTAGGAATTTTATTTTTTTTTACCATACAATATTTTGTATGGAAGGATATAATAATTGGATTCTAGAGTCCAATGTATACATTTTTTGAAAACAGAAAAATTCAAAGCATATAATTCCTACAGTATTCACACGTTTCATAGAGATTTGGAATGCTTAATGTTTTGATTCTTATTTAATGAAGGTGATGTTTTTCTTTTCCCTCCTTATGAATCCTACTAGTTTGGATTATGGGTGAGAAAAGAATTTTGCAACGTCGTTTGTTTTACATTACATTTAAATTTATGCACATCGATATAATCAATGGGAACAGGATGCAGAAAGAGGACTCCAAAGTCTGGAAGCCCATGGAAAGAAACTATAAGAGTAAAACATTCTCTGATATCCGGCAACCTCTGCAGTGTTGTTTTCTTTAGGACGACACTTTTGTCGTTCCACCCTTTAAAACTGAGAATCCTGCTTATTTTCTTGTTTGTACATTGAACCTTTGAGAGGATGGGAGAAAGGAAAATTATATTAAAATGATAGCGAATGAGATGAGAAGTAGTGAGAGGATATGAATGACGTAAATGATTTTAAAAAAGAAAATGTCCGTTTCATTATCACGTCTTTTAATTTTGGTTAGTGATGCAGGCTGAATGATATATAATGTCTATCTATTTAATCTAAGGCAGTATTACACAGGAGTCATCATTTGTCACCGGGCAACGCCAGCAAGGTCTTTGCGTATTAGCGTGAAAATTTATATCCATATGGTGATTGGAAAATGCTCAGCTAATGGACACTATATAAACGCCACACTTAATTTAATGAAATAAACAAAGTTGGATGGGCGAGAATGTCAGTTTTATCACCAGGATTCTAGTGCACGGAAGAGAAGCCATTGATTCAGATTTAGGATGATTTAGTTTACTGCTTTGCAGTCTCTGGGGAAGTCGTATGTTCAACTTAAAGCAAACATTTTGTTTAACGAAAGCCACGGAAGTAAGACAGAGAAGATGCAAGCGAATAAGCAGTAGCAGAAGTAGCATTTCTAGATGGAATCAGGTGAGTAAAGTCTTCTTCAAGGAAATGAATTCAACCGATGTTTATTTCTCTGAAGAGGATTGATTTACTAACGTGGACCTTGGTCGTTTGTGTTTGCTTGAAAGACGTTTGATTATTATCAAGGTCCAAAGGCATCTCGAGGATAAAGGGTACTGAGTTAGGTGAACAGTGAGACAAAACACCTTTGAGAACTGGAGATGATGCCAACAATCTGAGCAGAATTTGACAGCTGGGGGAGACGCTGTTTTTTTTACAGACTTAATTTTACCTACCTTAGGACAGGTGTTGTATAGTACATATATGATCTCTTCGGTTCCTTACAGACCCTATTTCACTAGACAAAACTTGATAGTCTCTCTCATTATTTCCATGAAAATTGCTCGACTGATCTCCAATGTCTTGTTTCTCCTTGTAAGACAGTTGTAGTAACAACTTGTGCTACCACGGAAGACAACACTTTCCAATCTCCTTGACTCCATCAGGGGTTTACGGGCATTTAATACATTTTATGCAGGTTGAAAGTAGCACCAGAGAAAATTTATATAAAACATAAAAGGAATTAAATTTTGAGATTAAAGAACTTAGAGCCCAAGATTATGACCGGCAGCAATATGAAAGGTCACACATCTGGGGTTCAAGTACGGCTATTATAGGATAATTCAAGAGCTATTTTGTACCCTGTGCTTCTGTGACGTTTTCACTTGAGTGGAACCTTGCTATAGCTGGTACCAAAAGATTCAGCCCCTTGGCCAAGATATTTGCTGTAAAATCACATGAGTAATTGTTTTTATTGCTAAAAACATACGTCGACCAAACAAATAATTATTAACAATCAATTATTCAGTGGAATTTGGTTTAACTAATATAAAGCAAAAATATTACGTTCAACTTCAAAAGAGCCGCTAAGTTCAAAAAGAATTTATAGTTGGAGCAGGAGGGAGGGCGAAGTATTTTGTTAATAAAATTATTATCAATCTGAAAAATTATATTATTCTTTATCAAAGAAAAATCTGTTTTTGAAGTATTTATACACCATGTAATATATTGATTAAAATATGACCACATACGTACATCTGCATAAATAAACATCGCAGAGTGTATTTGAAGTGAAGAATGAGAAAGAAGAGAATAGAGCAGATTGAAAAAAGGAGAAAAGAAGAAGAGGAAAGAGAGTCAGTGGAGTGAGTTTAGTTGAACTCAGATGACCTGCTCAATTGCTTGATCCAATCCCTGTCTTTGAATGAACTCTTAAAAATCCTAAAAAAAAAAAAACGAATTCGAAACTTCTCTGAGGAAAACCGCTCCAATCGATCGAAACGATAAAAAACAATCTGATTATAAAAGCGAAGGCAAAGAAAAGGAAAGAATTTAAATAAATCTAACCTCGTCTAACCCCTTTGAAGCCTTTTAGTTGATGATTTCGAAATATATTGTTTTTCAGTTAATGTTTTTTTCCCTTTCTTTTCAATGTTAACTCTGTTTTGATAAAGTGATGCCACACAGCTGACATAATTTTCAATTCATAAAATCATTTCTATCCTGAACCCAACTCTCTTCCTGATCTACATCAATGATCTCCAAAAACACATACATAAATCATTCGTTGACATCTATGCTGATGAAACGACCATCTATGGCAACACATCAAAGGCTGTAAATGACAAAGTTCTCTCAGGTTCTCTCTCCTCTGATCTTGAGCGCTTGGTACAATGGGGGAAGAGGTGGCTGGTTACCTTTAATGCATCTAAAACCAAGCTCTTATCTTTACATCATCAACGCTCTGATCCCCATCTGGCATCAATTGATATGGGTGGCTCTCGTTTAGGGGAAGCTCCATGTTTTGATAAGCTTCTAGGCTTGACCTTTACCCCTGACCTGAAATGGAATGCATACATCAAGTCAGTTGCCAAGATCGCTGGAAAGATGGTAGGATCCTTCTACCGCTCCAGAAGATATCTCACCCCTGATGCAATTCTCTATCTGTATAAAAGCCAAGTACGTCCAAAGATGGAGTACTGCTGCCACATCTGGGCAGGAGCTGCTATAAACAGCCTATCCTTCCTTGACGGAGTACAAAATAAGCTTCATGGCCTAGTGGGTGATGCCCTTTTCTCTTCCCTGCAACCTCTCTCCCACAGGAGAGACGTTGCGAGCCTGTCTTTGTTTTATCGTTACTACCATGGCAGGTGCTCGGCTGAGCTCCAATCTCTGGTCCCCCCTCGCCAATCTTTCATGAAAAACACCCGTCTAGCTGAAACCACTGTCAAAAATTTTCCCCACTCCTTATCTGTGCCAAAATCAAAACGTAGATTCCATGAACAAAGCTTCTTTCTTAGAAGTGCACGCCTGTGGAACTCTGTTCCGTCTGCTTGCTTCCCACCTGACTACAACCTGGATGTCTTCAAGTCTAATGTGAACAAAAATGATGAACCGCCGTCTTAAGTAATACACTTTATCAGATCTCCAAAACTAACATACTGTACACACAATAACCCTTATCCCCAAGTAGCTTCCGGGCCTTGATAAGTGGTGACTACCTTGTAAAAAAAAAAAATTCAACCATTTTGACGAAAAACAAACTTATGTGTTATTCCAGTTTTCTTTTGACAGGCTTATAACTTTCTTGCCTGATGCTAGAAGAATGATGTTTGAGAGAAACTTCCAATAACAACTGCAGGTCAAAATAAGAACCATCTCGTATACAAGTGTAAAGAAAGATTTCGGTTTATGATACCACATCCACTTAGTGAGTCCACATACATGATTGATTACATGTTTTTTATGAACTCTTACTTCTTACAGTTTATCAGTGAAGCCCGGAGTGAAACAAGATGGGAGTGTCATATTGACAGTGTAAAAGTTATTCATTATTAGGGTGGAGAAGTTTATGCTGCAGTTGTTGAAAATATCAGAAATAACAGATGAGCCTAAGGTAAAATTAAGGGCAAAAGTTTTAGTAAATCAGCTAAAAGACTATAAAGTTTTAGTTTCTTTAATATTTTGTCATGGTTTACTTTTAAAGTTAACTATGTGAGCAGGAACCTACAAAAAACAAATAAAAGAAACATTTATGAAGGCATAGAGTCCTTAGATAAACTATTATCATAGCTGAAAAATTGCATAGAAAGTAGTTTTAATGATGTCTTAATAGGCACAAATGAATTGACTAAGTCTGTTGAATTACCACTCAAATTTAGGAAATTTAAAAAAGAAACGACTGAGAAGAAAGAAAAGACTGTTTTCATATGAAGTAGAAGGTCAAGGTTTTGATTTTTTCCCAATGAAGTGTAAAGAGTTCAGTGATTCAACTTAATGCTAGATAAGCTCGAATCTAGATCTAAGTCGCTTTAGCATCATATATAAGATTATTTGGATTTTTACATGAATTTCAGGACCTAAAAAAGATAGGCATAAGGAAATACACAGCAGATTTTAGAGCAGCTTAAACTGACACCACATTACAACAGGGCACAGATGAAGTGGTAGTTACTGCAACAAATAGATATTTAGATTTTGTGTGAAGAACTTGAAGCCCTAAAACGTTTCTTGTTCTCTAGTGTCACTGAGTCTCAAGCTCTGTTTGAATAGCTTATAGTAATCAATTATTTCACTGCATTCCCTAATCTTTTTATTGCTTTGAGGACATATTAAACACTGAACATTACATTTGCATCTGGTGAAAGAAGTTTTTCTTAAACAATGTGCTTCCGGGTTGCACTTGCTTACACCACTGCATTTATATTTGCCCTCTATCGTCCCCATAACAGCGAAGTTACTATCTTTAAGAGTATACCTGAGAAAATTGATCACATCCTGTCTGCACATCCTTCGGCTAACATTCACATCTGTGGTGACTTCAACGTCCATAACGTGGAATGGCTGATCCACTCAAATAAGACAGACGATGAGGGGAGTTTCTCTCATGATTTTGCCATTGCTTATGACCTCACTCAGATTGTTCGTGAGCCCACCCGTGTGCCCGATACTACAGGTCAGTATGCAAGCCTTCTAGACCTTTTTCTCTCCACTTCCCCTGAGCTATGTTCATGTTCCATTCTTTCTCCTCTAGGATCCTCCGACCACTCTGTCGTATCAGTAAAGATAAAAATGAAATGTAATAAGCCCCCAGACGTACCCCTCCACTGTACTGTATACCGATACTCCATGGCTGACTGGGATAGCTTCCTTACATTCATATCTGATCTACCTCTGCATTCCATGTTTAAAAAGGATGTGTTCTATATAGTATCAGACCTGACCGAATGGCTAATTGTAGGCATAGACCGATTCATACCATATAAAAAATTCCAACAAAAGCCTAACAGCCAGCCATAGCGCAGAGAAATCACTTTTTCCATAGCTACCAATGTAATAGATGCACTGAGACTAAAGCCGCTTTCAGGAACGCCAGCAACCACTGTAAAAGAGTAATAAAAAATGCAAGAGAGCTATATGCTCAGTCCGTTAAATCCAAAGTAGCTGATCAGCGTCTTGGTTCCCACCAGTTTTGGCAAATAACAAATAGGATCCTGAACAGAAGTGTGCGTTCTATCCCAACCATTATCAATGGACCTGAGGTCATCTCGTCAGCATCAGACAAGGCCAAACTATTTGCCAAGAACTTAGCAGCTAATTCTACCCTATGTGACGAAGGCCATCAACTCCCCATATTTCCTTCTATAACACAGAACACGCTAGGTAACCTACAAATATCTGTGCATAAGGTCGCCAAGCTAATCAAGAACCTTTATTCCAGTAAAGCAACTGGCTCTGACGGCATCCCAATTATAGTGTCAAAAAAGCTTCAACCTGAACTTGCTCCCATACTTATGAAACTGTTTAAGTGTTGCCTTAAGAAGAAGTGCTTTCCAACACCCTGGAAAACCTCATCAGTATGCCCTGTATTAAAGAATTCAGGTGAAAAGTCATCTCCCTCTCAGTACAGACCAATAAGTCTCCTGTGTGTCATGAGTAAGTTGCTGGAATCCATATTAAATAGAGAAATAGTCAACCACCTCAGCAAAAATAACCTTCTTTGTGACATGCAATATGGTTTCCGTTCTGCAAGATCTACAGCAGATCTGCTAACGGTTATATCTCATAGGATTAGTTAATCTCTTGACAAAGGCTTCATTTCTAGGGCAATTGCTCTTGACATATCAAAGGCCTTCGACAAGGTATGGCATAAAGGCCTACTTCACAAGATTTTCAGCTACGGTATAACTGGTAATGTTTTCTCAATCATTAAATCATTTCTCTTTGATAGGCTCATAAGAGTAGTAGTTGATGGTCAGAAATCAGAGGCCCACAGTATTAATGCTGGTGTCCCTCAGGGGTCCATCCTGCGCCCAACTCTTTTCCTCATCTATATCAATGTTCTCCCAAAACACATACTTAAATCAATCGTTGACATCTATGCTGATGAAACGACCATCTATGGCAACACATCAAAGACTGTAAATGACAAACTTCTCTCTGATTCTCTCTCCTCTGATCTCGAGCATGTGGTTCAGTAGGGGAAGAGGTGGCTGGTTACCTTTAATGCATCTAAAACCAAGCTCTTATCTTTACATCATCAACGCTCTGATCCCCATTTGGCATCAATTGAAATGGATAGCTCTCGTCTAGGAGAAGCCCCATGTTTTGACAAGCTTCTGGGTTTGACCTTCACTCCTGATCTTAAATGGAACACGTACATCAAGTCTGTTGCCAAGGTCGCTGGAAAGATGGTGGGATCCTTCTACCGCTCCAGAAGATATCTCACTACTGATGCAATTCTCTATCTATATAAAAGCCATGTACGCCCAAGGATGGAATACTGCTGCCATATCTGGGCAGGAGCTGTAAAACAGCCTATCCTGCCTTGACGGAGTACAAAATAGACTTCGGGGCTTAGTGGGTGATGCCCTTTTCTCTTCCTTGCAACCTCTCTCCCATAGAAGAGACGTTGCGAGCCTATCTTTGTTTTATCGTTATTTCCATGGCAGGTGCTCGTCTGAGCTCCAATCTCTAGTCCCCCTCGCAAATCTTTTACAAAAAACACCTGTCTAGCTGAAACCACTGTCAAAAATTTTCCCCACTCTTTATCTGTGTCTAAATCAAAACGTAGATTCCATGAACAAAGCTTCTTTCTTAGAAGTGCACGCCTGTGGAACTCTGTTCCGTCTGCTTGCTTCCCACCTGACTACAATCTGGATGTCTTCAAGTCCAACGTAAACAAATTCCTGATGAACCGCCCCCTTAAGTAGACATTTTTATTAAACGCCCACACTAACGTACTGTACATGCAATAACCCTTATCCCTGAGTGGCTTCCGGGCCTTGATAAGTGGTGATCGCCTTGTAAAACAAAAAAAAAAAAATACAAGATACACTAAATAATTTCGCAATAATGTCTATAGAAAGCGACATTACAAAAACCCTGGACTTTAAAATTATTTTGAAAGACATTGCCAATAAAAAAGCCAGAAGAATCAGTTTCTTATGATAAACATAAATATTATATCCGTAACAAAATTCTTAACTTGCTATAAATATAAATATACATATATATACATGTATTGTTTTTCAGCTTTTAGCATATCCAACAATGCATTTTGGCTAAGACTGGCAAACCACACAAAATATAAAAGGTTTTTTCTTTGACTGTTGTATCAAGGGAGTCCCATTATGAATTTTTTAAAGGTTCCACAATCCTTAGCATCAGCCCTGCTATGACTCGTTAAGTATTGCATGAATCTTTTAAGGGTGGATTGAATCCTGTTATGTAATAAAGCAATGTTTATATATAAACTCTTAGTTGTTGTGGTCGGTCATTTTTGCTGTTTGTGGGCTTCACTTGGTTATTTCATGATGTTGTTGATTTGGACTCGGACAGCGTATCATATCGGTCGCAACATCTCACAGCTGACCTATTTGTTTTTATCAATATGATACGAGACTGCAAATTTCGTAGGATCTCTGATTCTTCACAGGGAACATCTACCGAACTAAGCTCTTCCAGACATTGTTGACAAATCGGTCAAGTTTAACATCTTTAAAATGTATAGGTTGTTTTTCCAGTATTTACACACACACACACACACACACACACACACACACACACACACACACACACACACACACACACACACACACACACACGTATGTATATATACCTAGTCAGTTATAAAAATACATGGCAATCGAGCAACTTAGTAAATCCCCACCAAAAAGCGTCAGGCTAAAATTTACAGAGATGAAATACAGAAGGTTCTGTGTTTCTTAATTGCCACATATTTTCAAAACATATTACTTAGCTCTATTCACATATTGAGCAATATCGAAGAAAATATTGAAAATCGATACATATAATATCGCCTCATATCATTCTATTTGGGCTCATGATATATATATATATATATATATATATATATATATATATATATATATATATATATATATATATATATATATTAATGGCTTGGCAAGGCCACAAGGGAGATAACCGAAGCAGCAAAACTAAAGCTGGTCTGCAGAACACTTTATATACAAATGTAGGAAAATTTGGGCATCTTCTGTTTGTTTGACAAGATAGGTTCGTTTTTAGCAATTTCCATAAAATTTAAACCATAGAATTATAATCTTCAAAAAGCCTTACCATATAATAAAAAAATATGAGCATTTCAATATTCAGTTTGGCTACCAGTGCTAGCAGGAACCGTGCACCGGCGTATCCCTCCCCTACCTGTGCAGATAAAACAAACTACGGTTGTTAGTGATAGCCACTGCCGTACTAATAAAATAGCAAAAATGAATGTATTGTGCCGAAGTAACAATGTTAGTATCTATAAACCCATTCTTAACATGGGGATTTGATTATGTGATGTGATTATGTGATGTGCTTTCATCTAATGTGTAACATAAAAGTAGGGTTGTATGGCCTATTAGATAGCAAGTGTTACCGTTCACCTGTAATCTATAATGAAAATAAAATAATGCACTTTTTTACAGCCAGAAAATGTTTCAATCATAGTTATTTGTTTTCATAGTTTTACATATAACAAAATTACAAAATATCTGATATTTCTTCAAAACTTCTGGACTTGATGGAGGGGGAATAAAAACTTGCTGCTATGGTTTCAAATGGTTTGAAATAACAGTAAAAGGAGACTTGATTCCAAATATTTCTCATATGTTATATCTCTCCTCTGTGCTTTTCTATGCAAAAAGTAAATTTCATTGTGTATAAGTAATGTTTGATATATTAATAATTGTACCTTATTTCACAAAATTTGCCACAATTAATTAAGCTCAATAAAAATTGATTTACACTTTCAGAGTATATATATCAATAGTAAGTCATATATATATATATATATATATATATATATATATATATATATATATATATATATAATATATATATATATATATATATATATATATATATATATATATATATATATATATATAATAAACATTCCTAAGGCACAGATGTATTTATTTCATTCATTGTTTATATTGTTTTAGCAATAAAACAATATGAACATTAAATAAATACATCTGTGCCTTAGGAATCATTACTCTCTGTTTCTGTGTCTGCCTCTGTTTGTTTGTTTGTCTGTCTGTCTGTCTGTCTCTCTTTATATATATATATATATTATATATATATATTATATATATATATATATATATATATATATATATATATATATCTGTGGAAATATTCTTTATTCACTTATATTTCCCTTTTTATATATACCAATCCTTATTTAAGAAGCTCAGTCTAATTACAGAGCATATAATGAATAAATGACAGAAGTCTATATTCCAACTTTTATTGTTGTCTATCGTACAATTTATTCCTTTAATTCAGTTGACATTCACAATTCTTGACAGTAATTGTTTCGTAGCACAAAATCATTCATTTAATTATCATAGCGATCGGTGAATCTATTTTGCCCAAAGAAATAGCAACAATCAATCAACTAAAATAAAATAAAATGCGCTTGGACATGGTTAAAAATCCGAAAATTGAAAGAGAAACTGCAAATACCTTATAGTTTGCTTACATTACGCCATTTTGAACTTATATATATATATATATATATATATATAAGTTCAAAATGGCATAATGTAAGCGAACTATAAGGTATTTATAGTTTCTCTGTCAGTTTTCGGATATATATATATATATATATATATATATATATATTTATATACATATATATATACATACATATATATATATATATATATATATATATATATATATATATATATATATATTGGAAGAATATATATATATATATATATTGGAAGAATATATTACAATATAAAAAAGCTAAAAACATTACAATACAAAAATCTAAAAGCGAAAGATTGTTTTAGAAGACAGGAAAAATGGAATATATGAGATGGTTTGAGAATGATAAAAATATATGCAGAATACGAAGTGACTTCTTTTTCCTCTTCGTAGATAATTGGATTGTGCCAAAATTTTTAACATGATAATCGTTAATTCTTGCATATTATAAATCCTGCATTTTAATACAAATGTAAACATCGTGCGAACAACTTCCAGAAATTTCTTTTCTTTTATTTCTTTACTACACAAAGTGGCACAATGCTGGGTTAACAAAAGATATATGACGAATCAAATTTTATGCAGGTTTCAAGAATTTTAGTTTTGTTGAAAATTTTACCAATTATTTTCATATTCTAAACACATTTTACTGTTGTTTTTCTTTTCAATTATAGTATACCTTTGGTTTTACTCGGTATTTATTTCAGAGCTATTTTTAGATTATAATCCTTCAAATGTAAGTACGATATAAAAATTCTCTTTTTTTTTGTGTGGGAATCGCTCCCTACAAGGTATGAGCCACATAATGTAAGGAGCTAACAAGAATAAAAGATGATTATTGCAAAGACAGGAGATACCTATTGACCAGTATTTTGAAAAGAACAAAGCTGTTGGTAGAAGGAAAACAGTGAGCAGGAAGAGAGTTCCACAACCATCAAGTCCTTGGAAAGATGCTACTGGAATAGGAATCTGTATTACAATGAGGTATTAAAACAGTGAATTTATGGAGACCACTAGACAACGAGTCAAACGAGATGGAATAAAGGAAGTAGAGAACAGATCAGACGATTTTGAAGAACACATGCCACAGAAAAAACTGAGACTAGCAATATCACGTCTGTGAAGATAAGCTGCAGTGGAGAAGAAAGGATGGGGCCAATCAAATCACAGACACATTTCTGCGATTTATCAAGAATCTTCAAATGGGACAGAGATTCATCAGCCCAAATATGACATCAATACTCCATTCATGGTTTTATAAATAGATTTTGTAGGCATAGAGAATAGCCTCGGGTATTAGACAGTATTTAGAGCGTTGAGAGAACCGATTTTACAAGAAGCAGAAATAGCAATGTACTTGATATATAAACTCCAAGAAAGATTTGGTGAGAAAATAAAGACCAAGAAGTTTTAGAGTCGATTTCTTATCGAGAGCAGAGTCATTTATAGGACACTCAGGAAGAAAAAGGGCATGCCTATGAGGATAGCTGAGTTTTAACAGGATTAAACGAAAGAAGTCATTTCATACACCAACCTGTAATTGAACCTAGATCAACTTCTATATCAGTTGTATATTTCGACTAATCCAGGGAAAATGGGCGAGAAGCAATACCAGAATAGATGGTGGTGTCATCAGCGTAAATGTTGATTTTCTAAATAATATTCCCTGGAAAGTCATTTATATCGAAAATAATCAGTGTTGGCTCTAGAATAGAATCCTGAAAAAACACCGGCATTGATAAGGAAAGAAAATGAAGATACAGCATCCAGAATTACTCACAGACGTTGATCCGTAAGAAAAGACCTAATAACGTCAAGAACTTTACCATTAATACCATAACCTCCAATTATATGTAGAAGATAAATTGAACTTAAGTGCAATTATGTATATCTCTTTTACACTTGGTTCACTAGGGCTATTTTTTACCAGTTCCTTTTATAATTACTAAAATGATTGTCAGCTAAGGTTCCAGTTTCTTTTCATGTAAAAAATCATTGAAGTTTCCCTCAGCTCTGTTGGACACTGACACCAACTTAAGTTTCTACTCTCTCTCTTTCTCTCTCTCTCTCTCTCTCTCTCTCTCTCTTGTCTCATATCACTATGTCAGCTGTGTCTTCTAAGTATGTAAGTATGTAGGGATTGCATAATCGAATTGGATGGTATGTGACTTATTTCCCACGGTTCATTCTGGTATGGTTCCAGGGCTTGCTGCTCCAGTGGATGTTCACTTTCTTTGCAGATAGTCCAGAGGACATATTTATACATTGTGTTGCATTGTGTAGTAAATGTTCCCAGAAGAACCTTACAACTAGATGTCAGATGGCTCTCACTTTCCAATTCTGTGGGGCAAAAACTGTACTTGTTGTTGTTGCTGCGACCACTCATCACCTTATTAGCATTTATCATCATTTGTGTTTACCTTCATGGTTAGAGATCAATCTGATATTAAAACAGTCCCCAAAATCAACAGATATTAGACCATTCACGTAATAACCTGGTCCCTGTAGACTGCGACGTAATGCTGTTCCTGTGCAGTTCTAGAAGGTCCACTCTCCTGGGTTTTGAGAAGGGGTTAGTTTATTGCTAACCAGATAAGGCACCCCTACCGGGAATGCTGTCGGTGCTGCTCAAGCACTTTTTGCAGGTCAGAGTGCCCCTCTCCAGGAGTGCTGACTTCTCAGTCCTTCTTTCCGACCATGGTGTCACAGTTCTTGAAATGGGAGAGAACTAAATACCCCACACAGATAACACTGATTTTCATTGACACACTGTTGCAGTGTTAATGCAAAACGGAACCGACATGAAGAAACGTCGATAATATGAAAGTTGATTCGAATGTAGAGAACGTTTCACAGGTGCAAAATTAAAAGAAATATTTTAAAAAATGATATAAATGTAACAACATCTTAAAGTAAATAGAAAAAAAAAACAATCTTATGACTGACTTTTTTAATGGGACTGTTGCTCTTGAAGCAGCAAAATATTCAGGAGCAGCTGTGGTGAAATTAACAGTCGAATCGAAAAAGCAAGTAGATGAGTTAAAAAAACACACACACACACCAATTACATTTTTTACATCCAATTTTTAAAAAAAGCAATAAAAATTGTGAAAGCTATTTACAATCCAAGAAATTTTAGCACTATAATTATTACCGTTATACAAGTGAAGATAATGGATGAGTTGTTGACTATGGAATAGGTTAAGCCGAGTTCAAATCTAACCTGGACCTAGCTATTTGTATTATTTGGAGTCTTCAGACTACTGTGCTCATCTAGAGTGTTATTTTCACAACACAGTCAGCCATGACTGCATAGAAATCCTAAGTATTTACCAACTGCGTTTTGAGTGTCGCCCGCACTGGGGATTGAATCATTAATCTCAAGAAGGTTGTAACTTTACAACTGAATTTTACCAAGTATTTTATCTACTACAGCGAGAGCTTTTGCATATTGGATAACATTTTACCTAGCACAGTTGTAAAGTTACACTCTTCTGAAGATAGAAGGCTGAATACTGAGTGCAATCGACACTCAAAATAAAATTATGTGTTACTCAGTACTTCTACTCAGTCATGGCAGACGGAACAAGAGTAGGCTGCCTCCATGGATTAAATAAAGGCTTCGGTTTGAAATTCCATGCAGATTCCCACACTTGACAAGATACACCTGAAGAAAATTGACGTTTATATCGACCATAACGATGGGAGCAGTAGTTCGAAGAATCCAAATAGTATGAATAATCAATCCGGTAATTAACTTTCAAACACGTCATTAGAGGGCGCCTGCATAGCTCAATAGAGGTATGGAAGCACAAAATGAAAACAATACCTCTGCTTCGTATTATTTGGATTACTCAGACTATTGTTCTCATCTTGAGTGTAATTTTCACAATGTTTTGGTCGATGTAACCTCCGACCTTCTTCAGGTGTATCTCGTCAACTAGGGAAATTTTTCTGTCGAACTCGAGAATTTGGATGGAATTCTGAGGGGAAATCTTTATTTTTCTTCCACGGGGGGGGGGCGGGGGCGGAGGTAGCATGCTCTTGTTCCATCAGCTATGACTGGATAGAGGTCCTAAGTAATTCGCTGTTGTATTTTTCAGTCGCCCATACTGAGGATTGAACCTTGCACAAGGACTTATGGCGCAGTGATTAGAGTACTTGAAAAAAATCAATTGTAATAAGTGGTATCCTCCTGAAGTTTGAAGGTTCAATCCTCAGTGTGGGCGACCGAAAAATACATTTGCAAATTACTTAGAACCTCTACCCAGCCATGGCTGATAGAACAAGAGCATGCTACCCCTGTGAAGTAAATAAAGAGTTTCACTCGAAATTCCGTCCAAATTCCCGAGTTCGACAGAAACATTCCCAAGTTCAACAAGATACACCTGAAGAAGGTCAGAGGTTATATCGACCAAAACATTGTGAAAATCACACTCGAGATGAAAACAGTAGTCCGATTAATCCAAATAATACGAATAACCAATCCTCATCTCAAAAATTCAGAAATGCAATACCTCCACTTTTCCCCAAAACTGCTTACTTATAAATTTGGTCAAAATATTAAGATATTTCGTATTGATATATTTATGTGTATATATATATATTTATGTTTTAAAATATATTTATTAAAAGAAACCTGAAAAATCAAAGAATGTGTTGCGAAATATTGTTTTGAATACGCCAACCTTTTTTTAGCATATCAGTGTTGTGTTTTCCGTGGTAGAAGTGTTGATTGAATTTTAAAATAAAATACGTATGAAATACGCTTGAAAGCCAAATTACAACGCAATATTATGAAAAAAAAACGACAAATATTTACTTGTTTAAATTTAATATTTCGGCGCCATACGCTATCCTGAAAATTTTAAAATTTAATTAATCACGGAAAACACACCCCTGACTTTCATATCACGTTTGGCAAACGTATTCTTCCGGTATTTCAAAATAACACTGCATACAACAACACGACGACTCTTTTCTAATTGTTATTTTTTTTCCTTCAATTTAACATCATGGTGAGGGAAAAATGTATGAAAATCTAAGGATGGCGTATTAGGACGAAATATTGATTTTAAACAAGTAAATATTTGTATTTATTTTCATACTGCGCTGTAATATGGCTATCAAAAGTATTTCATACGTATTTATTTTTTTATCAATTTTTATTAATTTATTTTTAGCAAACTATTAAGATAATATATATTTATTTACAGAAACATGCAAAAAACAATGAATGTGTCACTAAATATTGTTTTGAATTCTTAAAGCATTTTGATCAATTTTTATTTTTTTGCAAAGGATTTAGACATTTTCAAAATATATTTATTTATAAAAACATGATAAAAATAATGACTGTATCGCATTTTTACAGTTTTAACAGTTACAAATTTCTTAATTAACAAGCGACAAATAGTTTAGTATTCGTACAAATAATCTTAATAGAATTCAAAACAATATTTCACGTTTCTATAAATAAATATATTTTCCAAATATCTACGTAAATGAAACAAACATTTTTTTAAATAGCTTTTTTAAGCTGGAATACAATGCGACGCATTCATTGTTTTTCTTATATATTTCTGTAAATAAATATTTCTTATTAAATATCTAAACAGTTCACCAAAATATATAACATAATGACTTCAATAAACATAGTTATTTTAAAAAATGTACAATAAAAATGAGTAATAAAAAATAAGTAAGCAATTTTGAAGAAAAGCGGACGTATTGTTTCCATTTTGTGCTTCTGTACCTCAATTGAGCGATGCAAGCGCCTTCTAACGACGTGTTTGAAAGTTAAGCTACCGTGTTATGCTCAATTATTTTCAATCCTCATCTACAAAAAATATCAGAGATGTGGATCTATGTATTGATTTTATGAAATCTTGATAAAATCTGGGATTTTGGCTCTTAAAAAATATGTTGAAAGATTACCTGGAATTGAAGCATAATGAGAAAAGAATATACAAAATAGAGATTAATGATATTAATGTATTGAACTTATAATGCAAGTATTATCTTGCAAACTAAGTGTGTCGGCGGCTTGATTAAAAGACCATCTGATCTTTTAATGTTCGTAAAAGTATGACAGCATTTAATAGTGAATTTATATATTCGTCTATATATGACAGCATTTCCGAGAAAGAGAGAGGGGGAAGGAGGAGAAGAGAGAGGGGGAGAGAGGGAGAAAGATAGATAGATAGAGAGAGAGAGAGAGAGAGAGAGAGAGAGAGTTCTTTTTAAAGTTACAGGAACAGCTCCATAAAGATGTAATGTCCAAATGAAGACTAATTCAAATAGAGGACAAAAATTGTGCTTTCGCTTTTATGCTGCCAAAATTAAATGGATGCTGATTAGTCATAGACAATTGTCTTGCCCAATCTAATGGGCCTATTTTAAAAGATAAGGGGGTAATTTATTAACACAATACACGAAGGAGGACAAATAATACTAATATAAGAGGACACTATAATATAAGGATAATGGGTACAAATAAGGACTGTGTTCAAATTAAACCAAAACTATCACATTACATTTTAATGCCATTAGATAAGTATGAATCTTTCAGGTCTGGGTAAAATAGCAATTCTTAATCATCATCATTATCATCATCATCATCATCATCATCATCATCATCATCATCATCATCATCATCACCATCAGTAGCAGAATCAGTAGCAGAATCATCATATTTTTAATGCTTGCATGCTGTTGATGGATTTAAGAACTTAACTCCCAAATTAATCTATATCTTGCCAGGTGTTGATTTAACCCTCTTTTTCTGAAACCGATCCTTATCACTTCCTCCCATGTTTTCCACGACCCTCCCCTCTTAACTGACCTTACTATCTTAACTTTTTTACATTTACTAAATCAAGAACTTTCATCTAATTTCTCTCCATGCAACGCATGTCCTAAACCCTCACTAGTAAGGTTTCACTTTTATACATCATCACACAGCTTGATAAAACATTTCCTTAGTAAAGAAAAAAAAAAAGAAACACTTTGCTAGTTAGCAATGATATAAGTTCACTAAACCTGTTCATAGTGATTCATTTTTCCTTAAGAATCAATATAACCTAATTAGACTTGGAATTTAATGGGCTGTTAGCATGGAAGTCTTTAATTTCTTATCCATCATCTCTTTGATAAAATTACTTAAACTTAATGGTCAAACCAGTAAGGTTGATTAGTCAAATCAGTAAAGTTGATTAGTACCATGTACGATTGAACTGCAGAAAAGATTGTCAATTTCATTAAACATTCCATGCGTGGAATTTGTGGGAGGAGCTAGTCCAAGGCTTATCACTCATCTAATACTGAACAGTTTTGCAATGTTTCAAATCAGTTGTATATTTGGAAGGTGTGCGACGAATTTGAGACACTAATCTAACTGACTGATTATTAACCCAGCCGATACGTTGGGAAAATAATAACCACAACGAGAACAATAGTGGAACTTTGTCCGGCGGCGTTTTTTTACTGGTCATTAAATGCGAAAATGTGATAGAAATTAAGAATCGAAACGTGAAAGTTTCATTTTGCAGCTTTCAATTGATTTGTTGTAAAACGTCAGCATAAATTTGGTTCAAGCTGAAAGAGAATGGGCAAAGGGTGAGCGTCTGTAATTGTTTTTAATACATTTCTGTGTGACATGGTCCCTGGCTTTGGTAGAGGCCACTGTGGACGACGACAGCGTCTTTTGGGTTTGACCAAGAACCATCCCAACAATTAAAATAATTTCGGGATTAAAGTTATGTTTATGGAAGGAAGAAATTGAAAGTTGAAAGATGTACACAAAATAATAGAATGGCCATAGAAGGGTCACCCGTTGCAAGTGCTAATTAAAACATAAACAGAAATAAAAAAAAATTAAAAATGAAATTTTATGACAAAAAAATTTATATCTACAATTTTAAAAGAATATAACAGTTATTTTCAATTAGTAAGTGTTTATTTATGAAAATTAATGTTTGATGAAGAAAGTTGAGTTAGTAATCACACGGCTTAGAAATATGTAGTCCAATATGTTCATGGTGTAAATAATATACGTATGTGAGTATTTGGCTGCGCGGCACTTTGTATGTGTGTGATGTTAGTGCATGCGTAGTTCCGCATGAGTTGATGAAAGTTTGTATGTGCATCCTTTTGTGACTCGCCTTCCTCGGCCAAAAGCATGAAGGATTGTTGTTGCTACGTTCTTGTGCCCTGTTCGAGGCGCGACCGGTCGAATAACTTTCTCTCTCTCTCTCTCTCTCTCTCTCTCTCTCTCTCTCTCGTTTTCTCGCTTTTTTTTTTAGTTTGCATTGACTTATTACTTTGGTATAGTCTTGTTACTTTTGGGGTTTGAAACGATTTTCATTGGTTGAAAATACTTCAAATTAACATGTTCCTGTAAAAACCAACTTGTCTTTAGAAGTAAAACGAATCCAAACGAAGTGAAGAAAGACAGTAGCAATTAGAGTCATTTGATTTTAAATGTTCGTTCGAATAATTTCGCAATTTCGTTAGTCTACCGCAAATCGGCATACTTCAAAATACAAACAACCAAATGTTCGCAATTTGAATTTTAGCCTCCAACTCGAAATAATCAAAACGATTATGATCGCAGTCCAAACGCACCGTCTACCCACACCTGTGACCCATATTGCATTATCATGTAGGTTATAATATTTATTTACTATCCTGCTATTTTAATATAGGCATTAATCTTCTTATCGTAGCTCAAATAATCCAAATATTGCATATTTTAAATCTTCAGGTAAAAATTCTGAAACATAAATATTATTTAGACATTCATAAATATACAACATATTACTCGGTTTTAAAAATTAATAGTTTGAACACATGTTGCCCTCTCCCTACACCGGAGTTTTGTTTTAGTTTCATCTTTGTTTCGCTATTGTTAAAAGCTTTGCTCTCTTGGTTTTTTATTTCTTTATTTTTGAAAGTTAAATTTATTTACTACGGTTTTGCTTGGTTATTAAATTATTAAATGAAGCATTTTTTTTTTACAAAACTACAATTAATTTTGTCCTAGTAACGTATTTTTTAATGTCCATTTATAAAATTACTAGATTTAATAGTTTTCAATAAATAAGACAATACTTTCAAAGCTGATAGTTTAAATGAAATTAAGTTCCTTTGAAATTTCGAAGGGCCAGGAAGTAATTAATTTTTTTCGACTATTTAAAAAAAGGTAAAAAATGGTAGACTTGTTTAAGGAAAAATAAAACGTATTCTAGCAAATTTCAACGTAATTAACATTTTCTTAAACATGATTAAAAAAATTTTGTTTTTATTTAAATCTACTGCAAATTTGGTTTCAATAAATATTCGATGAAAAGCAAAAAGAAAATAACACAATTCAATGTGAAACACGCTCAGACGTACGTAAAGCTATAATTTTATTAATATTAAGATTAAGCACATCAAACGGAACATAAAACTCTATTTTTAGAAAAATGAAATTAAATGAAACAAACTTTAAAGAAAACAAGAAATGAAAATATTATTCATACAATTGAAATAATTGCAAATAATTGATAATAGTCAATATCATAGGCTTTCATCTTTATAACCTCCAGCAATCGTTTTCTACAGTTTTGTTAATGAGATTTGCACAAATTTCTGATGGGATATTCTATTTTGAAGTTTATAAACCTCACCGCTTATTTCTCTTTTTCCATTTTAATTTTGCTTACACACACACACACACACACACACACACACACACACACACACACACACACACACACACACACACACACACCCACACACACACACACACACACACACACACACACACACACACACACACACACACGCACACACACACACACACATTCGCACACACGCACGCACGCATGCACGCATGCACACACATATTGATTAAGTTCTGGTATGTTGTGAAACCACATCTAAAACTAATATTTATTCAAAAGTTCCCAATACGTTTGTATAGATTTTATATAAATAAAATGATATAAACATAGTGAGAAGTCTATGCGGATCGATCAACATTTCAACATTTTTTCATGTCTGCTCAAGACGCCATTTGAATCTCTAATCTCAAGATTCAACCGGAGTCCTGACAAGGCATGAAAAAATGTTGAAACGTTGATCGATCCGCATAGACTTCTCACTATGTTTGTGCGTGTGTGTGGAATAAAGTAACAGTGATATATATATATATATATATATATATATATATGTATATATATATGTATATATGATTACTTAATTTAATCACATAAATTAATATGCGAAAGTATAAATGTATGCGTAAACTTTAAGTATTTACTTCAATAGAGCTCAATACGTAGGTAAAGCTAGGTAGTAAATTATAAAATATATATGGCACTTAAGCTACACAGAATATTCCGCGTTTCATCCATGCTAGGATTCATCAGGCTTAAACGCGGAATATTCTGCGTAGCTTAAGTGCCATATATATTTTATAACTATATATATACTAGCAGGCCACCCCGGCAATGCCCGTTCGTAAAATACGCTTAAATATGATATTTTGATTAATGCAGATTTCGTATTTATTACTATATTTTAATGGACCCAATATATAGTAATGATTTAAAAAGTTTTTAAAAAATGACTCGTGCATCACCACGGAGAATCGAAAATTTTTATATATTTTGAGCATCGACTATTCATTTTGCACGTACCTAGGAAAAAGCTATAACATTAATGTTTGATGAATTTTAGGTCAAGAAGCAAGTAGTTTCAGACAGCATGGGAGAGAGGAAGAGAGAGAAAAGGATAAGAGGAGAGGGCTGAACGAAAATGAAAGCAAGGCGAATATGTAAGAAGATAAAGATGCGATAAAATGGATGTTTTTTTACTCTCATTTCAAACGGGAGTGCAATTCTGAAGATTAATCCAACAACAAACTTAAGTGGCTTGCTTCATTCAAAAGATTTAAGAGATGGCTCAAAGCAAGCAGCTTACTGTCCATTGATTCTCTAAACGCAACCATTTGTAAGTCTCAACAAATACGTCTTACATTGATGACCCGAGGTCAATCGTTTGGCCTCATTGATGCATAACAGTCTGTGGACAAAATCATAATGTAAAACTATTGTTTTGTATTAACACGATTTTGTATGTATTTAAAAAAATGAATATGAAACATCAAAAAAGTATTGATAGGGTATGGCATAAAGATCTACTCCACAAGATCTCCGGCTATGATATAGCTGAAAATGTCTTCTCAGTTATTAAATCATTTTTCTCTGATAATTTTATAAGAGTAATGGTTGATGGGCAAAAATCAGAAGCTCTCAGTATTAACGCTAGATCCCCTTAGGAGTCCATTCAAGGCTCAACTCTCTTCCTGATCTAAATCAATGCTCTTCCAAATCACATCTTAAGATTATTCGTAGACATTTATGTTGACAATATTACCATCTATGGCAACACTTCAAAGGCCTTAAATGACCAAGATCTCTCTTATTCTCTCTCTTCTGGTTAATGGGGAAAGTGGTGGCTGGTTAATTTTACTGCATCTAAAATCAAGCTATCTTTCCATTATCAACGCTCTGGACCCTTGTCTGACATCAATTGAAATGAATGGCTTTCGTCTTGGGAAGATCCATGTTTTGACAAGCTTCTAGGTCTGACCTTTACCCTTGATCTGAAATGGGATATGTACATTAGATCTGTTGCCAAGGTCGCTGGAAAAATAGTTGGATCATTTTACTGTGCCAGTAGATATTTCACTGCCAATGCAATTCTCTACCTGTATAAGAGCTAAGTAGGTCCAAGGATGGAGTACTATTGCCACATCTGGGTAGAAGCTGCTAGAAGCAGCTTATCCTGCCTTGACAGAGTTCAAAATAGACTTTGTAGCATAGTAGGGGATACCCTTTTCTCTTCCTTTGAACCTCTTTCCCACAGAAATGACGTTGTGAGTCTGTGTCTGCTCTATTGTTATTTTCATAGCGAGTGTTTGTCTAAGCATAATCTATGGTCCCTCTTTGCCAAACTTTAATGAAAAACACTCGTCTATCTGAAACCACTATCTATAATTTCTCCCACTCTTCGCCTAAATCTAAACGTAGATTCCATGAACAAACTCCTTTCTTAGAATTGCACACCTCTTCCGTTTTCTTGCTTTACAGCTGACTAAAATATGGTCGTCTTCAAGTCCAATGTAAACAAGTTCTTGATGAGTCATCCCCTTAAGTAATCCAATTTACCAAATTTCTGCTTTTAACAATTACTACGATATTGTTCCATTGACTACCATACACACATTAACCCTTATCCTTGATTGGCCCCCGGGCCTGGATAAATGCTGACTGTTTAAAAAAAAAATGAAAAGCTTTCCAGTTGAGATGCCACCACAGGGTATATCAGGTTGACAAGAAAGTTCTTGCGGTTTTTAAAGTTTAAATTCAAATGAACATATCTCGGTTCAAACAAAAAATTATTAATCAAAATTAGTAACATCAGAAGCAATACACCTTTACCAATGCAAAACAAGTGTATTTCTGTCAGTAATGTATTTCTGCCAGTAACGTATTTCTGCCAGTAACGTATTTCTGCCAGTAACGTAAAACTTTTGTGTTCAGGTAGCGATAAAGTCGCTGAAGACATTTTTGATATCACTTAGGTTTTTGAACCATTTCTCACACAGAACATTGTCAAGATGCTTTAAAAAGTGGTAGACGGTGGGTGGGAGATCTGGAGAGTATGGCGGATGAGGCAGAGTTTCATATCCAATCCGTTCAACTTCTGCAGGGTCGGTTTAGCAACATGCGTTCGGGCATTTTCATGTAGGAGAATTAGGCCTCTTCTGTTGACTAATACTAGGTGTTGTTGTCGAAGTTTCTGGTTGACAGTGCTTTTGCGTCGTAAGGGTTATGTCTGCATTCAAAAAAAAAAAAATAATAATAATAATGGATGAGACCAGTCGCAGCATAACCTTCTTTTGGTGCAACTCTGGCTTCAGGAAGTATTGTTGGGCTTCATCGACATCTAACTACTACTGAACTGAGCATTACTAGTTGTTATAAAGAACCCACATTTCATCACAAGTCACAACCCAGTCGAGAAACGGGTCATTCTTGTTGCATAAAAGAAGGGAAGATTGCACTTTATAACAGCATTTCTTTTGATTGTCGTTCATTTCGTGAGGCACCCATTTATTAAGTTTTGTTGTCTTTCCAATCTCTCTGAAATGGTTGAAAATCGTTATATACGTCATGTTTAATTCACAAGCAAGTTCTTGAATAGTTGTGCGTGGATTAGCTTCGTCTAATTAATTGATTGTTGTCAACATTCGATGGCCGATCACTACACTCATCATCTTTAAGACTCTTATAGCCGGCACAAAATTTTTCAAACCACCATTGTGCTGTGCGTTCGGTAGTGGTTCCCGGGCAAAATGCTTTGTTGATATCGTCAGCTGTTTCAGCAGATTTTTGGCCTAGCTTGAATTAAAATAAGAAAATTGTGCTACTTTGTTTTTTTTTTCCATTTGTACTCAACGTTCTGAAAATAAGACATAATTGTTTTAAAATGATTGTAATTTAAACGATTAGATACAGCGAAAGACGCTTTAAAATTATATATAAAGTAAAGGTAATATAACGAAAACTTATTTTAAAATACATCAAAATTAAATTGAATTCAAAATTAAAAATTCTGCAAGAACCTTCCTGTCAGCTTAATAATTTAAGGTTATATCCAGGATCTGTCTTGGATAGATAGAGTTTGAGCAGTTAATAGGGTTTCTAAATTAGCTAGAGATAATGAAAAGAAAAAAATGAATAATGGTAGAAATGCTAGAAGTTATGTGTTTTAGCGTAATATGCTTTGGGGATTGCTATGCACACTTTATCTAAAGGTGCCTTTAATTTACTCAAATTTAAACAAAACGCAACTAGATGTCTTAGAAAATTTAGAATTATTTTGTGGTCATCTAAATAATTCCTTGCTCCTAATAAACATAATTATAGCTCGTTAATTATATTAAATATTGGAGTTTAGTTAAGGAAAATTAACTAAATTTTACTTTTCATAAGTTAGATAGAATTATAGGCATAGATATTTAAGTTGATTGAGTCACTGCAAACGATGTTAAAATCAAAAATGTGCAATACCTTTTAATTGATGATTAGGGCTATGACAAGAGAATATTCTGTTCATTATTTTGACTCTCGAGTATATATCAGTTAATATCTTATATGTTTTTTCATATAGACTGATGTGGTTCTCGATTGATTAACTGTGTCTAAGTGTGTCCGGTATATACTCGAGAGTCAAAACAATGATAAGAATATTCTCTTGTCATAGCCCTATTGATGATACAGAGGATGGGCTCACGACTGACAGTATCTTGTAACTCTTCAAAGCCACCATTTACGGAGTAGTGTTGTCACATTTGGGCTTGTGCCATTAGTCTCTCTTTCTTAGCCACAGCCCAAAAATGAGTCTCTAACCAAAGAGGTCTTACACTATCAACCAAACTTTAACCACAGTCCCATCATTGCAGTGCTGCAACCCTGTAACTGTTTTAAAAGTACTTTGATGGAATATGCTCTGATGAAATCGCGGCACTTGTGCCCCTCGATGTAACAAGCAAACAAGCAGCAAAATCACATAGGCACAAAACATCCTCCCCTCCCCATGTTAAGAATGGTTTTTTAAATAATAGCGTTATTATTTCATCACGGATCAATAAGTGCATGAGTACCAAATTCTTGAACTGCTAGACTTTGGAATTCAATCTCGATCTCCTACTTTCCTGACTGTACAGATATACATTCTGAATAGACATCTCGTTGCTCAACTCCCTACATAGTACCCCTGTAGATATGATCCTAAATAGTAACCTCGTACGTCCAAGTGGCAATATGTCTTGTTTGGGGTGAATATGAGCAATAAAAAAAAGGCAGTATAGATGTAAAACCCTTTATTTGATTGACTAAGTATCCCATTGGCCATCATGTCTAGTGTCAGTTGGGTTTGCACGAAAGAATATTCAAAACAGCTTTCACATAACGCATAAAGAATTGTATCTGGTACAGTAGATTAGTTTTTGCTGGCAGCACGGTTGGTTAATTCTGTCTCGAAAAAAACATTAAAATGGCTTAAATAGTGTTTGCCTTCATGCTAACTGGGTTTTTTCACTCACCTTTAACCCAAACGCAAATGCCGTGATTAAATGAGATTTCATTGAATTCTGTTGTTTCTCTGTTTTACTTATCGAAGTGTGTTTCTCTCTTGGAATGATTGAACAAGCTATGTGACTTTTTTTTATTTTTATTTCGGACTACTAGTCTCATCTTTATTAGTTGTTGTTTGTTTGTTTTTTTTTTTTTTTTTTTTTTATTAGTTCACAACGTTTCGGCCAACTTCCTCTGGCCTTCGTCAGGTGGTAACCGCGACGGATAGGAACTTCGAATCTCCTAACTGCATTCTCAGCCATCACTGCCATCCGTAGTTGTCGTCGTCTCACCACATTTTTGACCAATTACCTCTGGTAAAAAAAAACAAAAAACAAACAAACAACAACTAATAAAGATGAGACTAGTAGTCCGAAATAAAAATAAAATTAACATAAAAATGCTCATCTCTAAATAAAACATTCCAATTAAGGAATAATATATATATAAGCTATGTGACATTGAGGTTAAACACAAGCATGATGATGCAGGCCAAACAAATAAATATATTATCTCTAACAAAAACGAAAGAGGAAATTTTTGCATGGGTTTTGCATAAATAAAATCAATTTCATGGATGAAAAATATAACAAGCGAAACAGGAATCTATGATTGAAAGAAGAAATTAGTATCTATAGAACGAGTGAAAAAAATCTACTGCATATGCATGCATACAAATCTTTTCTAATATATGAATGTAGTGTTTCTGTCTGCCTGTCGTTCTGTTCAGGGATACTATTAGACATAAAGCCTTATGCCAAGATCAAGTACAATTTTCTGAGTAACTTTTTTTGTTTATTTTTGTATGAGGGTTTCACAAAAATATTCTGGAGTTCGCACTAGACATCCATAACCAAAAAAATAGTGTTATGTTTCCATAGCTTTTGAGATGAGGATTAATAACTTGAACTATTTGGATTATTCGGACTACTTCTTGAGTGTCATTCGCATAACATTTCGGCTGATGATTTAGGAAAATAATTTGAACAATAGGTTATTAATTATCAATAATAACATATAACTGATGATTATCCTTAAAATTTCACAAAAATAGGATGCGCCTGAATTTTAAGGAAGGGCTTCCACTCTGTTCTTACCTTCGTTGTATAGAACTAAATTGAACTTAAGACAGCCCATATTACGACCCATTACGCAATTGTATTTCAAAATTCATAATAATGGGTTAATAAGTTGGGAGCCAATTCTGTAAAATACAAAAATATACGGGATGGAACGATAAAATTGTCGCCCTAGAAAAGACATTTCCGTTTGATGAAAACCAGTCTTCTTTTTCGTTGTAGACCATTTGCTACAACTGACAAACAAGCAAACACCAAAGCCAGCCTGATCGCCCCCATCTACCGAGTATTTGCCAAGCTCCCACCGGCGCTTGTGGAAAAGGCATGCTCTCAGTTCCAGACCCGTATTGAGGCGGTGATTGAAATTGAAAGCGGCTGCATTAAATAGATGTTAGCTTTACTACATAATCAAATTGCCCAAATTAATTTTTTCAATAAAAGTAAAAAAAAAGCTGTAGTGTTTTTCTCTTTAGAGCGACCCGTTATCGTTTCATTCTGCAAATATATTTAACTTTATAGAAATAGAAACATATATCTGTTCCAACTGGGATAGTTTGAGCAATGTAAACATAAGAGTGCTATACAAAATATGCATTAAAAGATGAATTAAGACCACATCAATGGGAGTTATTCAGACGACTGTTCTCATCTTGCATGGAAGTTTTAAGTAATTCGCTATTTTATTCTTCGTATCACTCATAAAAATCATTTGCAAGAACTCATAGCATAACGGATACAGTTCTTGATAAATTCAATTGTAAATGACTCCCTTCTGAAGGCTGATGCTTCAACCCTGAGTGTACTAAGACATCTTATTCCTTTCCTTGTCAAGCATGTTATAAAACTCGTTACAGCTCCAATCTGTGGTGCTCCCTTGCCAAACTTTAATGAAAAACACTCGTCTAGCTGAAACCACTATCAATAATTTCTCCCACTCTTTATCTGTGTCTAAACCTAAACGTAGATTCCATGAACAAAGCTTCTTTCTTAGAACTGCACGCCTGTGAAACTCTCTCCCGTTTCTCTGCTTTCCAGCTGACTAGAATATGGTCATCTTCAAGTCCAATGTAAACAAGTTCTTGAGCCATTCCCCTTAAGTAATCCAATTTACCAAATTTTCACTGCTAACGATTACTGCGATATTGTCCCATTGACTACTGTAATACTTATCCTCGAGTGGCCTCCAGGTCTTGATTAGTTGTGACTCCTTTGTAAAAAAAAAACAAAGAAAAAAATTGGCATAATCTTAGTTTAGTCCAGTACGAAATGTAATATCTAAATAAAGTCAGTCTGTTTATTTTATCTTTGCCATCGATAGCTTTCTTCCTACAAAATCAATATTTGATTCTGATTCTATAGTTTTTTTTTCTGAATTGCTGTAATGTGTTGTTAAGAAAAATAAAATCTAATCTGATTTAATTTCATTAAAAAAAATACATTTTTCGAGTCAGAATTATTTTCAAATAGCTATCACCTGAAAAAAAAATTAACATAACTCTGTATTAGTGCATACAGAGTTACTTACCTTTGATTGCAATAGACACACAGTGTGCACACACTACAACTGCTTGGTCACTTTTGTTCTTTAAGACTTTCTTTCTAGCTAAGTTGCTCTGCCAGAGATTGAACATAGTCTACATTACTATTTTGTCTACAGATGAAGAAAGTAAATATGGATTCCTAGCTTTCCCAAGTGTATAATTAACAATATCTGTTCATTCCAATCTTGCAAACCGTATTTACTTGCTTCCCCACGAGGGCAGAGTAAATGAAAGATCGGTTTTTAATGATAAAAAAATCTAGCTGCCTCACAAAGGACAAAAAAAAATGCTTTAGCCTTGAAAGGTTTCTCCTTCACTGGCTGACAATAGAAAAGAATAATACAGTATCAGAACTACTACTTTGCTCTTGTCCAGAAAACGAGGAAAGTAAATCTGTAATACTTCCCCTTCCATCTTGAATATTATAATATAAAAATATATAGCATCACCTCAATCTACATACGTTGCATCATTGATCTAATAGTTGTCGACTATACTAAGTTATAATCCATGTATTATGTTCAATTGTTTTATAGGAATCGCTTCAGACAATGCATGAACCAACAGGATATAACAAGCATAAAAAGAAAAAATACTACTTCAAGCCAATGATGAGTGTTAGGTAGATAGATTGCCACCCAGAAAACAGCAATTCTTCTGTTTTGTCAAAACCATCGCTAATGGAATATGAGAATTAATGGGCAAAATAAAAGAAGGGAGAGTTACGAGACTGCTGAAAGTAATCGCAATGTCCACTTTCTACTCTCCTTAAATTATAAACTAATATTGTTGGAAACCATACAGACCTTCAATTTCCCTTTCAGTTGTGGTTAAAATAACTTCTGTTTGTTATGTAACGAAAGCTTTTTTTTAATGAACGAGCTTGAGTGACACCTTAAGTTCAGAGGTAATCCCAGGACGGAAGTCGATGCAGCTATATGACTTCCAGATGGACATTTTTCTGTTATTTTTTTTTCTGACGACATTTCAATCAGAGAAAATGTGTGCAAGGTGCCGTCTCCAATGGAAAGAACAAGGACGCTAACATAGATATAGCGAAATAAGCTATCCGCCTGTCTATCTGCCTATCTTTCTCTCTCGCCTTTGCACATGAAAATAATCTGTTACTTTGAGTTTTGTCTGTGACCGTTCCATTCTTCTTACTAAATCATTTTATCAATTAACATGGACGTCCAAGTGGTTTTGTCGGCAGATGATAAAGAACCTAGCTTCAAGACGAGTGTATTATAGTTTAAGTGAAATCGTAACGGTGTATAAAATCTGTTGATGGTCTAAAATTCGAGACAACACCTGCACCACACCACTAAAACACCCTGCTTACTGCATGAATCTCTTTCTTGTATGTTCACGTTTCCTTCTGGTTTCTGTCTGCTTCACTGTCGTCACATCTTGTCTTTTGAAACGGGTTCATGTCCACAAAATCAAATTTCTAACACTTACGAAAGCCCACAACAAATAAAAATGCACGTTTTCCCCTTTTGCAATTAGCAACTCGATAGACAAGAGATTGTGTGTGCTTTGGATTATCTAAGTCTAAATCTCTATCTTCACATCGTGCTTAATTAATTGTATACAATAGACATCGTGTTTTAGTCTAGCAAAATTAAATAGGGTCGAAATACGTTAAAACAGACAACCCTGTGGTTAACTTGTGAACTCCGAATGAAAAGATACTCTCGTCTTACACAGAAAAAAAGATACATCTATTTTGTGATTGCAATAAAGCATCAGAGCATTCAGTGTATCAGACTTGTACAAAGGACTAAAATAGTTTAGGGATAAAAATTGGAATGAAGTCATTAATTCTCATGATAATAAAACCCTGATTTATTAATGATAATAAAGCCCTGGCTTATTTATAATAATAAAACCCTGGTCACTGCCTCATGTCAAAAACGCAAGAAATAAAAAGAAATTTCTTTCTGTTTATCTTGTAAAAATCAATGCCTTATTCCTGACTTTTACCTGCAATCTTTTAAATTAAATATCAGAATTGTTTGTAAAAAAATAAACTTTTAATCTGTATTATTGTACCAGGGGTGACCAATCTTTCCTGCTAAATATGGAACCTATAGAATCAATAATAAAATTTAGAATCCTTTCTGCAATCCCACCAAGTTCCAAACACAAACATTCAAAAATATTCGTATGTTCAATGCGATACAGAAACACTTTGGTAATCATTTCATCAGCTGGAGATGTGATCCTGAATAGGTTTCACAATCACTGGACCAAATTTTATTCATGGGGTTATCTCTCAAAGATAATGTTTATCAAACCAATCTCAAGACTAATCCGGTATGGAAGACTATCACAGCTAAAACCAGGGTAGTGACAAAAGAGGAATGTGTTGAGTTATTGAAAATTTTATGCATCATATTAAGGTGTGCTTATTAAATATTGATAAAACAATATTGATTATCAGAACTTGGTGACACACAATAAAGTTTATTTGTACTTAATATGATTTGATTACAGAATGGATTGTGAATTTTATTAACAACTAGCAGCTCCGCCGCGTCGGCATACACAACGCCGAGTCAAACACAAAATCAAATACACTCAGCATCAAATACACTCAATATCGTCTTACCCTCAATGCTTACCCTGCGAACTCGGAATATGGGAAATCCCCATATGCACAAAACAAAATCACTGAAAAAACAAAAATACCAAAACTAAGGGTAATGATAATGAGTAAACGTTGAATAAAATGATGGTTAAAATTATTATGAACTTGTCAGGATTCGAACCTGGAATCTTCTGATCCGTTGTCAGATGTATTACCCATTGCACCACAAGTCCTGCCCATATGCCGAAAGATGTTACCATGACTGTATGCAGACAGTGCTGAATTCCATTGACATGGGCAGGTAACTTTTTCAACAATTGCATGAAATGGCCCCAAAACTCTTATTTCAGGCTTTTTGTGTGATTCGGCGTTGTTGAACCATATATAGATAAGGGATAGGGACTCACATTTTTCAATTCGGTGCATCCGTTCGAAAGTTTTATTGGTACACACACACACACACACACACACACACACACACACACACACACACACACACACACACACACATAAATAAATAAACATTTAAAATTTTATTAATAGTATAGATTCCGTATGTGACATGTTTTGGAGGAAAGGGATTAACCCATATAAGATTATTCATATAACCATCAATCGAGCAAACTCATAGGTTAATCGATTTTATTAAATCTTCATCATGAACAGTCTCTGATGAATTATCTGATATACCAGCAGATTTCATTCCAAATTCCATAGTGGTTTTTACATCAATCTCTATAATTTATTGTTAACAATATATACTGTAATAATAAATGCTTGTCAGAGTTCATATTATTAATTATGTGACTCCTTTTTGTTTCCATAAAAGGTTATTATTAGCTAAATAAAACGGTTATACTTCTTTTTTACGTTATTTAAAATTGTAACAATTTGATTCTTTTTATTTAAATATTCTGTCTTGTTCCCATAGAAACAGTTGTCAGTTAAATATTCTTAACATTAATAAAACTTCACTTATTGAAATGGCTTTATTTAAGATTGTATTGTTTTAGTTAACGGGACGAAATAATTTGATTTTCAAACAATTTATTTTGAAGTCTGTGAAATCAGAATTTCTTTACTTTAGCGACATCAGATTAGTCACTAACCACGAATCTTTAAAAGAAAAAAGGTGTACGTAAGGAAATGAATGACATTGCATTAGCGAATTATTAATATAACCAAGCGATTAGAATTGCAGAACGAAAATTACAAATAAAACGGCCTCAAGACCAATTTCTGGATTAGTTTTGTTAGACATTACTTGTTCAAGGTCACAATTTTGTTTTTTAAAATAACTATTCCGTGCAAATTTATATCTGTCATCTTGCTAATTCAATTTATATGAACAAATCGTCTTAAGGACAAGTTATTTTTTTTATATCATATTTGTACGATTTTGATCATATCATTAAACGATTTTATGTGCAAAGGAAAGAAATATAATTTGACAGAAGGTTGAACATTATTTTTTTTACATAATTATAACTTAATATCTCATCAACATAACTTTCTTTTTATTTTATGATGCATTAGAATATCATGTCAGTAATCTTTATGGCAGCCATCTTTATTTTTATGATGCCATTTAAAAGAAATAACTTATTTATTTTAACTTTATAACTTTGTAAGCTTCTCTTTTTTTTGTTTTGGAAAAGTCACTTTCAAGATAAATTTCGTTTTTTATTTTTTGGAAATATGCTATTTAAATTTTAATGTTGTTCGTTAGAATATTTTCATATTTCGCTTTTTATATATCTGTCATGATATTTATTTTTTGACAAGTGAATCATCTCTTATTAAGGGCTAACGGCAACTCGATAATAAGGGTTAACGAGTGCATATTGGTCACTGAGATAGCAGAATAGTGATTATTAGTGGCGGAAATTGGGTAGAATTTTATTATTTAAAGAGACGGCTCAAAAAGAACTTGTTTACATTGGACGTGAAGACGGCTATGTTGTAGTCGGCTGGAAAGCAGGCCAGCGTAACAAAATTTCACAAGTGGGCAGTCTAGGAAAGAAGCTTTGTTCATGGAATTTGCATTTGGCGTGGGAAATTGTTGATAGTGGTTGTAGCTAGATGTGTAATTTTTGTGAAAGTTTGGCAGAGGAGACTATAGATTGAAGCTCAGATGATCACTTGTCATGAAAATAATGATAGAGCAGAGACAGGCTAGCAACGTCTGTTCTGTAAGGAAGAGGTTGTAAGAAGGAGAAAAGTACATATCCTACTAGGTTTCGAAGCAGGTTTTTAACTCTGCTAAGGCAGAATAGGGTGTTCTAACCAACCCCTTCCTAGGTGTAGCAACAGTAGTCCATTTTAGGATGTATTTGGTTCTTGTACAGGTAGAAGATTGCGTCAAGAGTGAGATATCTTCTAGAGTGGAAAGATGACACAACCCTTTTTTCAGTGACCTTGGCAACAGATTTGATGTAAGTCTTCTATTACAGATCAAGAGTGAAGGTCAGACTCAGAATCTTGTCACAGAAGGAAACTTCTACGAGATAAGAGCCATTCATTGGTGCCAAGTAGGGATCAGAGCATTGATGGTGAAAAAATAGAAGCTTAGTTTTGAATGCATTTAAATTAAGCAGACACTTTTTGCCTTATTGCAAAATGTGCTCAAAGTTAGAGTCAGAGAGATTTTGATCATTACTGGCCTTTGAAGTGTTGCATAGATAGTAGTGTTGTCTACATATATGTCAACAAATAAACTTAGAATGTGATTTGGGAGATCATTGATGAAAATAAGGAGGAGAGTTGAGCCCACTGAGGCACGTCAGTATTCATACTATGAGCTTCAGACTTCTGTTCATCGAAGAGTACTTGATGGTTGAGAAGACATTTTCAGATAATCCATAGCTGGAAATCTTGTGACGTAGACCTTTATGCCAAACGCTATCAAATACCTTTGATATGTCAAGAGCTAGTGCTCTAGAGAGGAATCCTCCGTCGATATATTCACTGATCCTATGTCAAATTACAGTCGTTACATTAGTTGTAGATTTTGTAGGACGGAAATCATATTGTTTATCATTGAGTAAGGTTGTTTTTTCTGAGGTGGTTGATAATTTCTCTTTTAACACGGATTCAAGCAACTTACTCATGACACACAGAAGAGTAATTACTCTGTACTGAGATGCAGAATACCGATCTCCAGTATTTTTAAATACTGGGTAGACTAATGACGTTTTTCAAGATGTTGGGAAGCAATTCTTCTTTAGGTATCGATTGAACAGCTTTGCAAGAATGGGCACTAGTTTTGGTTGCAGCTTTTTTAGTACTATAACTAATATTATCAGGACCAGTTGCATTGCTGGTCTCAAAGTTCTTGAGGAGTTTGGCGACATCACAAACAGATATGTGGATGTGGCTAAGATTAGTCTTAAGAGGAAACCCTGATCACCTAGGATTGTTTGCGGCAAAGTTATTGGCAAAGAGGTTGGCTTTGTCAGATGTTGACAAAATCACCCCAGGCATGTAATTGATGGTCAGTATAGAGTACTCGCATCTGTTCATGACCTCGTTTGTTATTTGCCGAAACTCATAGAAACCAAACCTCTGTTTTTATACTTTGTACTAAAAGGACTGAGCATATGATGCTCTCGCAGTTTTCTACAATCCTTTCGCAGTGACTGCTGGCAGTCTTAAAGGCAGCTTTAGTTTTAAAACATCTGCTATGTTTGAAGCAACTGAAGTAGCAGTTTCTATGTGCAATGACAGCAGCACATTCAGGGGTGTACCTTTCTATATAAATACATATGTTTCAACGCATGAAGATGTAGTTCTTGGCTCAGGCAGCTAAGTAAGATACTCCAGATAATTGCATTAAAGTTGAAGCAGAAATGGTTACAATAAAATTCAATTACAATTGTAACAAGGACTTAAGTCAGTTTTGAGCTTGGATACACCCAAACAACATAAGAATGAGTCAAAGTCTTAACTGGCTCTTACTTCTTCATATTGTGTAACGTATTCCCAAAATAATGGCACATAAATATTGATAACTAAAAAACTATTTATCTGTTCAGATTGAAATTTTACATGATGTATACTGCTATCAAGGAGCATCAAATCTATACATCAAATTTGAAAAAAGAAAACATAATCAGAAGTTGAAATTCTGTCAAAATTTTAACCTCAGACAAATGTTTCAATGTGAATGTTAAACGTCAAAGCTAAGATCATATAAGATACGCCAATTCATTTGGTTTAATATAGGCCAAGTAGTAAGTCTCTACGATGAACTGAAGCGAAGTTTTGCAAAAAGTGTTACTTTCAACCTTTACCATCAACCTGAACTTGACCTTTGATCTGCACACCTAAAAAATAAAGCAATTGTAAGTTAGACCATGGCCGATATTTTGACGATGTTTGGTGACGATTAGACAAGCGATAGTGACAATATGATGTACACAAACAAACATGGTGACACACCAACAAACTCGACAAAACACGCATAACCATGGAGGAAGATATTATACGAGTCAAAGTCAATGTATAGAGAATAAATTCAAGTTTCATCAAGTTTTTTTAATTAAATAATTTTAGTAAAGACACGTCTTTGTAAAGTATTAGTTGTACGTAACCCAGCGTTGTTCGGTTTTATATTTTCAAAGTTTGTTTTATATATATATATATATATATATATATATATATATATATATATATATATATTACAGAATATTATTTTTGTTCTAGTCAAGAGGAAGTAAGTCTGTATGGAAAAATATAGAGTTACTTTTCTTTTTTAAGATGGCGGCCATTTTTAAACAATTCTTTTACGGAGAAGGTACTTTTTAGAATGAATTAAATAGAATTACATTTTATTTTGATAACGTACTACAACGATCCACACGAAAATAAATAATGATTCAGAATGAACTATTGGTTTCGTAAGAAAAAACTATCGATGACAAAAAATGAAAACGATGAAGACCGACTTTACATTATAGATTAAAGAGCCGCGATACCCAGTGTTTTCCAATGGATGACACAAAATAATAGTTCAAAAATGTGTGTGTAATATATATGTTTTATATCAAATAGAAATTCAAGGCCTATAGAAATAAAAAGAAAGGTGACTGTGAAATGTAACTCGCACTTGTTCTCCTCCCCCCTTCACACTTTTAACCTCCTTACCATCAATCGTCAATATTCGAAGGGTTAATTAAGACGGAAGATTTAACCACCATTTTTGCATTACAGACCAGTTGGCGTTTAGATGTCGAATTATCGACATGATTCAGAGCTGCTCAACTTGTTTCATATTTGGAGGGATGACCCTCCCCTCATATAATTTCCCGTCTTACTGGATAATATGAAATTAAAGTTATTGAACTCCATTTGTTGAATTGGAATATTTAATATGTTATCAACAATTGTGGAATACAACTTGGTATGTTCCTAAATTTTTTTATATGGCGAGTTTTCTCTTCTTGTTAGCTGAACTTGAACAGAAACAATCTCATCGTAAATTATTGAATTTCCGTTTGTTAAATTATGAACTCATTCCCCAGTTCAATCAACAACTATAGAAACATTATACTACCAGTCTATATCACCATCTTAGCCTTACTAATTTGGTAATCATTGATTTGATGTCTTCGAAAGGAATTCAGGTAAGTGTTTGCCATACTTTTACGTTTTTTTCTGACCCACAAGGCCCTATCTAATTATGAGAGTTTTTTTTCCCACAGCATCTACAAGAAATTACTTAATGGTGATAATCTCTTGGCAGTACTTCGCAAACGAAGATTCTATGACGGGGGTTGTCCACGTCGACTGCAGGCACGTTTGTGTCTGACGAGCCCGATATGGGACAAGCAGGTTTGGCCACAGCGGCTGCAGAATCTGTCACGTCAGGTGTGTCTGCTGAGGCTTCCCGAATCTTTCTCCTGCAGCGCTTCTCCCACAGATTCTCTGTGCGGGAGATCTCAAAGGAAGCGGCAGCCTGGTGCTCAGTACGTCGCCAGATGTAACGATCAGCAGCGAGAACAGACCACTGGAGGTGGTTAATGTGGCAGTCGTCGAGGGACTTCTTCAGAGAGTCTTTATCTTTTGGTGATACTATTTTAATAGTAAGTAACTCCAATTTATTTTTAACATGAAGAATTAGAGCTGATTTCGACGGATTTCGGAGTGCTGAATTCATATGTAGTCTTAGATGAGCTATATTACCACATATCTTTGTATTATCAGCAAATCAGATGAGATTTTTTATTATTCATCTTTATTTATCGATTTCTGCCTGTTTACACATCAACCAGGTCGAACACAGATTCAACAAAACTGAATCATAGGAAAAACATTCTCGAACATACAACAAACTTAGCTGCGATTATTCAACAAAGTTACGTCATTCAATTTCGCGTTTGTAATCCTATTTCCTTTGTTTCGTTTTCTTTTAATGCATTCGATCTCATATCTTGCGCGTGAACACATACTTTGCCTACACAGACAAAACCTGCAAATTTACAAATAATGGATTAACATCACACACACACACACACACACACACACACACACACACACACACACACACACACACACACACACACACACACAAATGTATTTTCTTTACATGAGTTTGCAGATTAACTGAATACCTTACTCGCCATGTTGTCTGTGTTAGCTGTCTCTCGCACATTCGTTTACATACGTTTACACAGTGGGACGATTTTTATTATTTTTTTACTTTAACAATTGCTATGTTCTGCTTCTTTTTATTAGAGTATTTTTTTTTTTACTTTTTACATTAGAATGTCTTCATTCTTTCTTCTTTCTTTTACAGTTATTCCATCGAAATGGACGTTTCTTTTTTTTTTTAACTTATAATAAAGCATCGGTGCTTGTTAAGATAGAGTCGACAGATCGATTTTTGAATATGCACAAACAATATTACCTACGTAATTGTTATGTTGAAAATAGTAATATATCCAAAAATTACGAAAATTCATCAAGTAAAAAGTTATTTATAATTAAAAGTAATTTTTACGGAACAGTGGGCGAAGTCATATTTTTCTTAGATGTTATAAAGTAGGGGAGAAACAGTTCATACACAGGGGACATAACTCGAACGAATATTTTAGGTTACTTGTTAATAGCGACCAACATTTTAGCCTTATAACGATAGACTTTTTTTTTTTTTTTACTAAAAACACGATAGCAATTGTTCTACTCAATGAATTTTCGAAATTTTTTTAACATATTACTATTTTCGCCATGACAGTTAAGTACATAATATTGTTGTCGCTCAAAGCAACACCTTTAAAAATCAATCTGTCGATAAGCACTGAAAAATCCTCCAAAAACAAGAACATGGTTACATCTAAAATTTAACTCTTTTAACGGCTCCAATACTTTAAATACTACGCAATCAAGATTTACGCATTTTGAGCTGAAATTTTTGGTTCTCCTTCATTATTACAGCGAAATTCGAAAACTGAAATATTGAATTTATAGCGAAATCTATGGTATCTACCGAATCATCATATCACAGTAATGAGCATATCCAAAAATTACGAAAATCGATCAGGTAAAAATTACTTATTAATGAAAATAATCTTCGAAGACAATTAGAGAAAATTGAGTTTTGCAAAAAGTAAATAAACTAAAGTTCGAATCGTAACAAAGGGACGAAAATCTTTTTCTGAAAACCGGAAATCTTTTGTCAATTTAGCAAAAGGGTCCAAAAGAGAGTCGCCAATCTAATAGGTCCTGAACTGTCATCTAAACCTCAGCCCCTGTCCCACCGACGAAATGTTGCACCCCTCTGCCTGTTTTACAAGTATTTTAATGGTGTATTCTCTGACGAACTACAAGCACTTGTACACTCTCGACGAAAATACCCCCGACAAACCCGACAAGCAGCAAAGTCTCACCCCTACACAGTTGAGATCCCTAGATGTAAGAAAGCCTTTTACTCTAATAGCTTCTTCCTCAGAATTGCAAGACTTTGGAATTCTCTTCCGGCTTTCTGCTTCCCCAACTGTACTGACATGCAGAAGTTCAAGTGTAATGTTAACAGACATCTTGCTGCTAAAGTCCCTACATAGTACCCCTGGAACTTAGGTTCCTGATAGTATCCCTCTACATTAAAGTTGCAATATGCCTTGTTTGGGGTGAAAATGTAATTAAAAAAAAGGTTACGAATGTGTTTAAAAATTTCTTTCAAATTATTGAATAAATCAACTTCATTTATGTGCTTTTATTTCATTAAAAGAAAATTTATAGATCATCTAACCGTATTGCATCGAACAACAATGGGGTTGTGTTTACATTTTTTGGGGGCGCTTTTTCGTTCTTTTCAAAGAATATGCCGTTTCGTATTTTCTTCTTCATATTAATTTCGGTTTAAATAGATTTTATCAATTTTCTTTCTTTCTTCAGTTACACGTTTTAAAATGTTATCCTTATTTTGGGGACACAAGCGTGAAACAACTAAAATTTAAATTACTATGAAAATAGATTTATCAAAGACTCCCGTGGGGGTTTTAGCCAACTCCAATCCCGGGAAACGCCGGGTCTGATCAGCTAGGGCAGTTTATAAAGCCAAAACTCAAAATAGTGGAGTTAGTTGGATCATCCAGTCGGATTACATACGAACCTGCATGCCTCAATTTTCTCTCTAGATAAGTTGACAAACATAGGTGATGGCAAAAGTATTGCTTAAATTGATTATGTAGAAGCAGCACCTGTTTCGTTATAAAATTGATGTACAACGTTTGCCTTAAAGAAAATCTACAAGATCAAAGTGCAAAGATTTTATTTCATATGAATGTTACCTTTCTCTCAGTTCGGATAATCCGAATTGAAAACGTTAAACTATTTTATAGAAATGATTAAGACCAACAAAATATATAAAGCACCTGTTTTCATTTCGTTTCTGAATTTTTTAGATGAGGATTGGTTATTCGTATTTTTTTTTTCTTCAAACTACTGTTCTCATCTTGAGTGTTATATGCTTGGTGACAATCAATTACTAAGTAGACCTAGTATAGAATTTAACACAATATAGGAACCGTTAATTATGAATGATAGATAATATATAACAATAATATGCAAACAATTTATATATATATATATATCTTCTATCTTCTATCTATCTATCTATATCTATCTATCTATCTATCTATCTATATATCTATAAAAACAGAGATGTGTGTGCCACAGACGATTTCTGATTGGTTAATCCAATAATCACATCTCCTAAAAAACAATGGTTTCTACGCTCTTACCTTTACCATAAAATATTATGGCTTTATTTATTGTCCATCTTGGAAGGGTTTAATTTTTTAATAACTTGTTATTCACAAATTAAAAAAATACGAAACTAAACTACACGAAATCAAACGCTCCGACAAACTTAATAGTAGTACTAGCAAGCACACGCGCACACACGCACACACACACGTTCACTACCGTCACGTTGTTATGGCAACCAAACAATGTTTACAAAATGTCTACGCACGTTCGTAGACATTTTGTAAACATTGTTTTTAAAAAATAAAAAATAATACTTCTATTATGTTTTAAACGACTGTAATAGTTTATTTTGGAAGTATATTTCATAAAGAAAATTGACAACCCACTTTAAAAACAGAAATTACGAGTTTTATATATTTTATTCGCAGTTTTTTGTTGACTCTTCTGGCGGCCATGTTGTAAGCCCTAACGGTATTTTTGGAGATTACCCAAATAAATGTAATCAAAGGCAAGATAAGTTACTTTTCCACCCAACTGGATATATTTTTCGTGTTTTTATTCAATGTAGCATATTTATTCAGCTCGAAAAACGGGTTTGTATTACTGTACACATAAATTCGAAAAAGTTGTCAAAAACCAAATATATAACAAATACATGTTATCAAAGGCAAGATAAGTTACTTTTCTACCAAACTGGATATATTTTTCGTGTTTTTATTCAATGTAACATGTTTATTCAGCTCGAAAACCATACGGTGTTTACCGATGTATTGGAAAATTCAAGATGGCGCCTCACTCCCTCTTTAACACGGTAAGTTTGGGAAAAGGTGTTATAAATAAAAAACTAGAAAAAATACTATTAAAAACCCGCCGAATATATGTCAACCTATGTCACGGTAACATATTGAGCGAGTTTTTAACAGTATTTTATTCAGTTTTTTATTTATAACACCTTTTCCCAAACTTACCGTGTTCAAGAGGGACTAAGACGCCATCTTGAATTTTCCAATACATCGGTAAACACTGTATGGTTTTCGAGCTGAATAAACATGTTACATTGAATAAAAATACGAAACATATATCCAGTTTGGTAGAAAAGTAACTTATCTTGAGGCCAAAAAAATAAATTTTCAGGGGTCATAATAGGGGTCAAAGTTTAAAAAATTACCCCTTTTTTTTGCTCAGCATACACCTCCAAACACCCGGGCAACGCCGGGCACCCATGCTAGTATATATATATATGTAGTCATCGACATACAGTACTGTTTCGTTGTATCACAACTCATCAGTGCCGCTAAACTAGCACCTCTCTCAAGCCAGGGATTGAACCTAGACCCATCGCGTTGACAGTCGGCAGTTCTATCCATCGACTTACGGTGGGGGTGTTCGCAAATAATCTCGTCAAATGTCTATTTTAAACAAACATTCGTCCGCCACTTGGCTAAAACTAGAAATAAAATGGGTTTAAAGCTCCTAAAATCCGTACTAGAACTGTCAGCAAGGCGCAGCGGTTAAAGTACTTAGAAAAAATAAATTGTAAAAGCGATATTCTTTGGAATTTTGAAGGTTCAATTCTCAGTCTAGGCGACCGAAAAATACAATTGCGAATTACTTAGTACCTCTATCAAGTCATGGCTGATAGAACGAGAGCATGCTGCCCCCACGTCATGTAAACCAAGGGTTCCATTCGAAATTTCGTCCAAGTTCCCGAGTTCGACAGAAACATTTTAGAGTTCGACAAGATGCACCAGAAGAAGGTTGGAGGTTACATCAACCAAAATCTTAATAAAATGGCGCTCATGTAGTCCGAAAAATCTAAATTATATAACTTTTTTTTCATATAGCTGATTTTTCTTTCTTTTTTTTTTTCTTTTTGACTAATTTTATGTTTTATACACAAATGTATTTAACTTCAGCTTCTTTCAAATTAGACCAGTTCGTAACATTTTAACATGAGCAATTTTTCCTTGAACTGTTCCACTGGCTACATTTTTGAACAGAATATGAAAATTTCACATTGCTCTAACATTCACATCTTTAAGATATACATCTAAAAGAAAGCTTAAATTATTTACTTATAAACGTTGTTTTATATGTATGTATCATTCGTTTTTCAATGACTTTTAAATCGAAAACTTACTTCGAATTTTATCTTAAAATGCCAGTAAACCCCTTCCCTACCACGCATAGAACAGTTAGTTACTTCATTTTTATTTTCCTATTTGAACTGGGTAGTGTTTAACTGTAACATTAAAAAGAACAATAAACGATTAACTAAGTTCTTTTTTAATTGTTGCTATATCCTAAAGAGAAAGACAGCGAAATAATCGCCCAAACACACTCGGATTATCTGCTCATCCTCCGTGGAGTAGCTCAGTCATTTCAATCTAATTTCTCCTCCCGCCTTCCCTTTGATTTCTCTTTTGGATATCTGTTTTTAATACGCCCTAACTTTGACGTTTATAAATTTGTAATGGCATCCTCAGCCTTACATTTTCTTTGTTTCTAAGCGAAGTTGACTAAACTTTTCGTTTTATTTACAGTGTTTAACTAAATCATTAATCATCAGAACGCTGTAGGGTATAAAAAATGTGCATGTGAATCTACTTTAAACAGAATAAGATTACAATGACAGTCTACACTTCAGAAGAAATCCCTATTTATCCGATACGGAAACAATACTCACAAAAGTTTCCCACACTAACACTTTGTCTCAACATTTTTATCCATCTCTGTTAAAGTTATTTGACTTCTACACATGAAAAATTAACTGCCACGCACACAGCTTAGTTCCAACTATATAAATTTGCCATTATAAATACGAGTTTATTATTCTCTGGAAAACGCAAAACATTTAGTACATTTTGAAGCAGTAAGAAGCCCCTTTTTCCCCTACACTAGAAGATAATGTCTGTTAAAACAATCGCAGATTATTTCTGAAATTAAGAATGTTCTCGCAGTCAAAATCATGGCAGTGCCATGATAAAATTATATGTCAGGGTTATTGACTATGTTGCACGTCGGACTCAGGTGTGCTTATCATTGAATTGCGATAAAACAAGGTCTTTTGAATATTCACTAATAAAATTTGGTGGGCAAATGTTGTACCGTGGAGTAGAAAACAATACACAGATATAAAATATAGAATAGATCTGTGATCAATAGACAGAGAATCAACAAGCTATTGATGGAAATTCTGACAGATTTTAAGAACACGTTTTAAAGGTAGTAAGGTGTTATATATAACATTTATATATAAGTTCCTGTAGTATCAGCTGAATGAACTGATTTTTAGGGCAATATGACTAAATGAATGTTTTTCATTTTGAATAGTACTGTAAGAAATAAAGATGTATATGCATATCCTGTAACCGTAATAAGTTTACGATGTGGTCTTAAATTCAGAAGGAACTTCTGTTCATCCAATAACATTGATAAAATGTCCAACTTCTCGCAGCTGTCAAAACTGCACAACTTGTGCTTTTAAAAGTCTTTGTTGAAAAATCACTTGGTCTCTACGCAATTAGCTGTTCATTCACGTACATCATGTCCGACTATAAATATCTGCCATTATGAACACGAGTTATTTGGTCTTTAGCCTTACATGTGAAACATCTAATTTTCGTTTTCGTCTGTATTTCTATAGTTACCCATTCTAAAAGTAAATTCCAAGATCACATTATTTTCTTATCAAACAATATTTTAAAAGCCAAACTCATTGGGAATCTAATTCAGTGAAGTAAAATGTAAAAAGTTTAAATCTACAACAGCTCAAATCTATAATTGATTTGAACTGTTTCTATTTTCACACAGGTTTCACAAAACCAGTATTTATATACATACATGCATACATACATATATATATATATATATATATATATATATATATATATACATTGATGATTGCAACGTCTTGTCAGACGAGTGCCACTCCCTCAGACATTTAAAATCCATGAGCCCAAATGCCTGAGGGAGTATCTATACAAATATGATGTTACAGAGTCTTAGCTTTGTACGACAGCTAAGTCTCTCTCTCGGTTCAAAATGTTGAGATCCAGCAACAAGCAAGAGCAAGATAGCCAGCAACAAATTAAACTGCAGACCAGCTTAATGCGGGTAATGGTCTTCCGCTTTATGGTTTTTTAAATCAGAGATTTGCTTCTCCTAGAAAGGTTGCCTTCACCACGACTTACGGGAGCCCTCTCCCCCCCAATACACATATACACACACACAAATATACACGGTGCTAGTTGGCCGTTGACCCAGAAAAAGAGTTCATTCGCCCTACATACATACATACATACATATATATATATATATATATATATATATATATATATATATATATATATATATATATATATATGCAAGGACACTTTGGCAGTCGTCTCATTAGTAGGATGTGTGACCCTCAATGAAATTATGATCGGTTGTGCATGCCTTGAATAGGTTCCACATTCATCGGACCTGAACACCTCCTATGTTTTTATCTCTGCTGCTATCTCTAAGATAATGTCTGTCAAAACAATAGCAAATGATTCCTGAAATGGAGAGCGCCATCGGAGCCAACATCATGACCGTACCATGGTAAAATTATGTGTCAGGGTTATTGATTATGTTGCATGTCGATTCAAGTGTGCTTATCATTGAATTGCAATAAAACAAAGTCTTTTGAACATTCACTAATAAAACTTGGAGGGCAAATGTACCATAGAGTAGGAAAACAATACGCAGGTATAAAATATAGAATATATTTATTTCGTTAGGTACAATAATAGAAGTCCATATCGGGTAGCAACAACTGGTAACTTAGTTGACAAGTAAACCGCTGAGTCCTCGCATTCCAACTTACAACTTAAATTAACTCCAACAAGTTTCGCTCTCCTATACGTGAACCTAGTCATTTTTTCAAGTCACGCCACAGCAGCAAGTCAGACATAGATTGTAGTTTATTTGTAGAAAATATGGTTGAATTTACAGAAAGGATTGTAAAATTTATTAACCAGGGAGATCCGACGCTGCTCGGGATTGAATGATGATCAACGAATGTTTCACACCCCAATATTTTTTATTGTCATTAAAATTGGTGAAATCGCCCATTTTTCAATCACATCAATTGATTGTCTACTCTAATAAGGGGCTTATCGCGGTGCATCGGGAGGAAGCTTCATATGACTCCCCTCAGTGACTTACCTGACAGAATATGATAATATGACATTGTAGTTTATAATACACTGCAGACTACAATGCACCGCGATAGGTCGTCAAATCCTCTACGGTTGATTTTATGAAATTATTTTATATATTACGGCTTGAATTGAGGTTTAAAATGCAAAAATTAGTATCATAGTTCAGCTGTACTCTAAACAGAAACATTCATTTCGAACGCACGGTTACCATATCAAAAAACATATAGTTTATTTTATATGACTGACATTTCTGACTGCGATGATAATGGCTTGAATTTAAGTTGAAAATGCGAAAGTCAAGTATCATCGTTCAATTACGCTTTTAACAGAAACATTCATTTCGAACGCGCCCCTGTCATATCAAAGAAGCTACTGTTGATTATATATGCCAGGCCTTTCTGCGTATGTGGTAATAAAACTTCTCAAATGCACTTGAGATGTTAGGCTGTATAAGGTGTTCACTTTGGTCAAAATCGCCTGTTCCTTCTTTCATCGGATTATTTTCAGTTATCAATACTCATGGAAGACAAAGGGAGAAGAAAAAGCGGTTTTCTAGGTTGGCAGTATTTTTGCGCGAACAGTTGGCAGAGATGGCGGAAATTTTCTGTTTCTATGTCTATCCTTGTAGCCATGTCACTAGTAAGGGTGCTGGAGGTAAACGTTTTGTCTGGGCTGACGTTATCCGCCTGATAGTCAGGGACCCGAACCTTGGATTAACCACCAAGGAGGCTGTCCTATCAGCAGGTGCAAAGTACTGGGGCTGCTGTATTGCCATTTGGTGAATGGATTCTGAATCATGCAGTAGCTTCTGGTGGGGCCTCTCGATGCCATACTAGTGGGTGATTGTTACGGCTTTACCTTATCATTAGCTACAAATAAAAAAAATTAAAAAATTCTTCGTTTCTTTTTCTCTCTTAGTTTCCCCTCTCTGTCCTGCTCTAAGTAAATCTGACGACCTAGTCCACAAATTCCAAAAATTCATCATGACAAGTTTCAAGAAAAAATACACGATTAAACCTGGTTCTCCAACTTCCAACGTAGACCCCTACTACCATGTCTCCTTCTCCAACCTTAGGGGTCTACGTTCTAACCTTTGAAACCCAATTACAGGAGACTAAACCAGACCTTTTATTTTTAAGTGAAACTGGCATTGGACAGGCTATTTCCATAGAAGAGTTCGCAATTAAAGGATACGCTAACTTAACTTCTAAATCTGACCCCCAAGATCGCCATGGGCATGGAATATGTGCCTATATTAGGGATAACTTTCCATGTGGTAGGGACATCTCCAGGGAAGATCCTAACTTACCCTATATGTGCTTCCGGGTTGCTTTAGCTCACACTACGGCATTTATATTTACTCTCTATCGCCCCCATAACAGCGGAGTTACTATCTTTCAAAGCATATCTGAGAAAATTGACCACGTCCTATCTGCTTATCCTTCAGCTAACATTCACATATGTGGTGACTTCAATGTTCACAACGTCGAATGGTTGACCCAACAATGACGGCCAGTATGCGAGCCTACTAGACCTTTTTCTCACAACTTGCCCTGAACTATGTTCAGTTTCTGTTCTGTCGCCTCTTGGATCTTCCGACCACTCTGTTGTATCAATTAAGATAAAAATGAAATGTAATAAGTCCCCAGACGTACCTCTCCATCGTACAGTATATCGATCCACTAAGGCTGACTGGGATAGCTTCTCTGATCTACCTCTGCATTCCATGTTTAAAAAGGATGTGTCCTCTATAGTATTAGACCTGACGGAATGGTTAATTGTAGGTATTGACCGTTTCATACCCTCGAAAAAGTTTCAGCAAAAACCCAACAGCCAGCCATGGTTCTCTCCAGAATGTGCTGCTGCCATTGCGCACAGAAATCACTTTTTCCACTGTTTCCAACGTAATAGATGTATGAAAACTAAAGCCGCTTTCAGGACTGCCAGCAACCATTGTAAGAAAGTAATAAAGAATGCAAGAGAGTTGTATGCTCAATCTGTTAAGGCCAAAGTAGCTGAGCAACGGCTTGGTTCCCACCAGTTTTGGCAAATAGCAAACAGAATCCTGAACAGAAGCGTGTGCTCCATCCCAACTATTATCAATGGACCTGAGGTAATCTCATCAGCATCAGACAAAGCCAAACTCTTTGTCAAGAACTTTGCAGCTAATTCTACCCTTTGCGATCAAGGCCGCCAACCCCCAATATTTCCTCCTGTATCAGAAAACACGCTATGTGATATATGTATATCTGTACGTGATGTTGCCAAGCTAATCAAAAACCTTGATTCCAGTAAAGCAACTGGCCCTGACGGTATTCCAATTATAGTACTCAAAAAACTTCAACCTGAACTAGCGCCCCTACTTACAAAACTGTTTAAACGTTGTCTTACGGAGAATAGTTTCCCATCTCCCTGGAAAATTTCATCAGTATGCCCTGTATTTAAGAATTCAGGTGATCGCTCATTCCCCTCTCAGTACAGGCCAATAAGTCTCCTGTGCGTCATGAGTAAGTTGCTGGAATCTGTGTTAAATACAGAAGTAATCAACCATCTCAACAAAAATAACCTTCTTAGTGACACTCAATATGGTTTCCGTTCTGCTAGATCTACAGCAGATGTGCTTACAGTTATATCTCATAGGATTAGCAAATCTCTCGACGGAGGCAACCTTTCTAGGGCAATTGCTCTTGACATATCTAAGGCCTTTGATAGGGTATGGCATAAAGGTTTACTTCATAAGATCTCTAGCTATGGTATTGCTGGAAATGTCTTCTCAATTATTAAATCATTTCTTTCTGATAGGTTCATAAGAGTAGTAGTTGAGGGGCAAAAATCAGAAGCTCACAGTATTAATGCCGGTGTCCCTCAGGGGTCCATCCTGGGCCCAACTCTTTTCCTGATCTACATTAATGATCTTCCAAATCACATCCTTACATCATTTGTAGACATCTATGCTGACGACACTAGCATTTATGGTAGCACATCTAAGACAGTAAACGACCAAGTTCTCTCCAATTCTGTCTCCTCTGATCTTGAGCACGTAGTACAATGGGGTAAGGAGTGGCTGGTTACTTTTAATGCATCTAAAACCAAGCTTCTCTCTTTACATCATCAACATTCTGATCCACATCTGGCATCAATTGAAATGAATGGCTCTCGTCTTCAGGAGGCCTCAAGTTTTGACAAGCTTCTTGGCTTGACCATTACTCCTGATCTTAAATGGAATACGTACATCAAATCTGTTGCCAAGGCCGCTGGAAAAATGGTGGGATCTTTCTATCGATCCGGTAGATATCTCACTGCTGATGCTATTCTCTATCTATATAAGAGCCAGGTACGTCCAAGGATGGAATACTGTTGCCACATCTGGGCAGGAGCTGCTAGAAAGGACTTGCCCTGCCTTGATAGAGTTCAAAATAGACTTCGTAGCCTCGTAGGAGATGTCCTTTTCTCCTCCTTGCAACCTCTATCTCACAGAAAAGATGTTGCGAGTTTGTCTCTGATGTATCGTTATTTTCATGGAAGGTGTTCGTCTGAGCTTCAATCTATGGTCCCCCCTCGCCAAACTTTCACAAGAAACACTCGTCTAGCTGTAAACACTATCAATAATTCCCCCCACTCTTTATCTGTGCCTAAACCTAAACGTAGATTCCATGAACAAAGCTTCTTTCTTAGAACTGCACGCCTGTGGAATTGTCTTCCGTTTTCCTGCTTTCTGGCTGACTACAATATGGTTGTGTTCAAGTCTAACGTAAATAAGTTCTTGATGAGCCGTTCCATATAAGTTATCAAATTTACCAAATGTTCATTACTAATGATTACTATATTGTCCAATTTCTACTGTACACTCTTTAACCCTTATCCTTGAGTGACCTCTTGGCCTTGATAATGTGGTGATGCCTATGTAAAAAAAAAAAAAAGAAGACATTCTGATACAAAACCTGCCTAAGAACACTGCCAGATACATAAAGTACATTTGTAAGGAATTTCATAAAAATCGGATCAGCCGTTTCGGAGTCCGTAGGGAACGCACTCACACACACACACACACACACACACACACACACACACACAAAGTTCTCTTTATATAATGGTAGAGATCAGAGGGTTGGTAATTTTGTGTGCGTTCGGAAAGGGTTAACTCTGTACATCATCTCATGCAAGACGAACCTCTTTCTTCTCTGACAAAACGAAATGAGAAATAAGAACACTCACTTTAACAGAGACGTGTAAAGGATTAGTTGTTATGTGTCAAATATGTGGAAAATAAAATATAAGCAACATAATAATGCAGAAATAATGAACATTAAAATTTAGTTGAATTTGTACATTTTACGGCTTATCAACTCTTCGTGTTATTTAACACTATGCGTTTATTTAATCTGTTTAGTAAGCTCTGTAAAAAGAGATAAGGGACAGGATTTTGGAAATTATAGTTCGATTCTATTATCCGACATTGGCGAGTGCTTCAGCTCATAAATAATGGATGCTTTTCTGGTTGGAGGCAGTCTGTCTGGCCAAGGTGCAACCATAGATACAACAGTTGTGACGATCGAGGAGTAAAAGAAATGGGCATCGACGCTGAGAGAATGAATTAGTAATAAGGTGACGTGCATTCATTTCCACCCAAAATGTGGACGAAATTCCCAGCGTGTTAAATTTCTTTTCGTTTGATTTATCTTTTTCATGCCATATCAGCCATTCCTTCTTTTGGTAATGCCAACAAAAATACTTCAGTTGTTCAGTATGAAAATTGCATTCTAGGGGCGTTTTAACTAATACCCGCATAAAAGACTGCTGTTCTTAAAAAACGAATATGAAACAATGTAGACATATCTATCTATGTATCCTCACATATATATTTATAAAAATCAACAATAGATCTTACATCTGAAAGCGATAAAATCGCGGATAAAATTTAACGAGGTGCTACAGCCTGATAATACAACATAAGGCTGCCGATCGAGCTGTTACGAGTTCGATCCTTGTCAAAAGTTTAGCCATGCTGAAGATGGGTGATACCCTAAAACACGTGTCCATGGATAAGTTTTATGCACACGCATATATATTTAATAAGTTTTTAATAAAATATTCAAATGTTTAATAAATAAAATAATTAATAATAATAATAATAATAATAATAATAATAATAATATATATATATATATATATATATATATATATATATATATATACTAGCACAGTCTCGACCGTAAACTTTGACCTTGAAAAATAGTGTTCACCATTCTAAGGTCAGAGACCATCAATCTGTCAGGTTTGGTCATGATCGGTCGAGTGATGTGGGCTGTAGGAGAGTATATATATATATATATATATATATATATATATATATATATATATATATATATATATATATATATATGCTATGGCCTTGACCTTTACCTTGAAAAATGGTGTGCAACATCCCCAGATAAGAAACCATCATCATGCCAGGTTTGGTCATGATCAGTCCAGTGGTGTAGGCTGTAAGAGAGTTGTGTACACACACACACACACACACACACACACACACACACGAATGCTACTACTTTATATATATATAGAGAGAAATATATGTAAAAAGGGTATAGAGATTCCAACGAGGGAAAAATGTATATTTGAATGAGTAGTCCACCAATAATTGCTGTGTTTTTATCTTTTTTATTTTTTATTTTTCTTAACTATTAGACCAACAACACTAAGGAAATATTTATTTTACTTTTACTTTTATTTCATTTTATTTTATTCGTATTCATGAATATCGCTCTTTTTATTATCAGCAAATGTTTTCTAAATCAAAATACCATATAATATAAATGAAAACATTCTATATGATAGCATAAACCAATAACAATATAGAAAATACTGAATTAAACATCACCAGGAAAAACAGTATGCAAAATATTATAATTAGTTATTAATTATAATTATTTCCAATACGAAATATTATGCATGTATTAACAGACTAAAACTGAAGTTAAAATAGAAAAGCATTGAAATTTAAAAATCAAAATTAGATAAAAAATAGTTTGCCTACCAAAAAACAAATACTAGGCATAGCTTATTAAATCTGCGAAAATATAACCTGTATTTCATAATTCAATAACAAGAAATAATTTGTGCGTATACGTATGATAATCAGGAATAATCTGTGGGCGTGTTATTCAGATATAACACACACACACACACACACGCACACACACACACACACACGCACACACACACACTTATAAAAAAAATAACAACATGAAAACATACACATTCACCCACACACCTCACACCTACACACAAGGAATAGAAATGATAAAACAATAAAAAAAAAAGAAAAGAAAAATTTTAATAATGTAAAATAAATAACACCAATCTACCCAGGACCCGAATTTCCACTCAATGAACCTGTTCTGACACCAACTAAACCAAGGGTGAGCCACACTTCAGTTTGAAGAAATAATAATTTAAAAATACATTCTACTTCGTGAGAAAAAAACATTTATTCTCGGAATGGCTGTACAAAACTACTTTCCCCACACAATTTCTGATGAGGGCTTCACAAATTGTCCCAAACGTGTTAAGCTTCTTCCAATAATTAGAAAAATGAAAATATGAAATAATAAAACAAGTAAAAAATACAACAATTGTTGGTGACTCCAATAATTTATATATATATAAGGGAGCAGCGCCCAGTCGTAAAATACGCTTAAATATATTTTAATTCATGCAGATTTCGTATTTATTATTACAGAGTCAATTCTCTATTGAATATTATATTGTACCTCATATATTGTACTGGTTTCAAAAGTTAAAAAAATTATTTGAGTATCATTAGCTAGAATCGAAACAAAAACATTTAACACTCCAGCCGAGTTATCTACCGTTTGAGCTATCGAAAGATAGATAAGCACGATTTAAAATTAAACCATTTCCAGCTATGAATGAATTTGCACATGCGCAAAGGTAATGGTAATATATCAGCATGTTGAAATAAATATTTATGTACACGTTATGCTTCCATCCGAACAATGATTTTACTTGTTATAAACCGTCCTTGGTGTATGATTAATGTTTCCTGTTAATTACAGTGTTATGTGACCAGTAGCTTAAGAGTTTATCGGTTAAAAAAATTCACACCGACAGACAGATGAATACACATACATACGTACATACATTTACTGTTTTATTTATACAGATTATGGTCATAAAGTTCTTTTTGAAAGGATATTGAATTCCTTGCAGTTTGTGAGGTTTAATGTTTTGATTAACTTGGTTCTAGTTTTACATATTCATACATATGATAGGGTCTTTCAGTCTTTGACAGACTATTGATACACACGTAGGGGTGCCTGCGTGTGATTTTTTTTTTTTTTTTTTGCAGGAGATGCGCAAACTCCAACCACACCTCTCCTAAGTCAACACTGTTAAATACCAGTGGTAAGTGAAGTGTATGTTCAGAACGAGTGGAAACAAATGCCGAGATAAGTGGAGAGCACATACAGCGCCTAGAATTCCCAAATGGTCACTCATCTGGCACTAACCAGGCTCAACGTTGCTTAACTTCGGTGATCTGATGAGAACCGGTGTGTCACTGCGATTATGCCGTATATGACACAATCATACATACATACCCACGTACATACATACATACATACATACATACATACATACATGCATTGAAAATTTATTTTGTGGCTTAATTTTTACTATATATATATATATATATATATATATATATATATATATATATATATATATATATATATATATATATACTATAATAATTATTAAATACCTACAGACACTAGTGTTTCATCCTTTTGGGAATCATCAGTGCAGGGTGTCACGATTAACACCAGTCTATAGATTCGAACCCGACGACAGAAGCCATCCCTGGCTTCATTAGTAAGGACCCAATCCAATCAGCTACCATTAACCGCAATAAATGCTGTTGAATTTAAATATTTATTTTTTTTTTAAAATGCTTTTTTACGCCTGTCAGTGATCTAATCATTATATGATGATCTGCGCATATGAGTAAAATTGACCGACTTTAATGCAACTGAAAGTGCTCAACGATAAGAAACGAGTTTCTTAACGGGTCTGACAGAATATGATATATATATATATATATATATATATATATATATATATATATATATATATATATATATATATATATATATATACATATACGAGCAAATAGTTAATAAAACATGTTAAAAAACACTTTGAAATGAGTTAAAAACATATTTAATCTGAAAAGGAAACACTAGATGAGTGGATAGTCCTTAATCCGCAGAGTTTCGAAGAAATACTTTCCTTCTCGTCAGAGGGTAGGAATTAGCAAAATGCGGGATCGGATTTTGCATGCAAAAGTATTTGATGAAACAGCAAGTAAGTCAAAGATCTTACTTGAAAACAAAAAAAGTGAAGCAGAGGGAATGTGGTGAAGAAAAAGGTGATTACACATTAATGGATAGTCTTGTGGAAGATAAATAATCCGGTGACGGTAAAATCCAAATATATAACTTCAAGAAAGTTAATTGAATTTCCATTTGCACAAGTAAAATCCAAGGAAATCCCGTAATTGGAAGAAGATGGTCCATAATAATCCAAAGGCAGAAATCCATGGAAAAATTTTACCATCTTGGATCATTTTGGTAAATTTAATTGTAATTTTTATTTTATATATATATATATATATATATATATATATATATATATATATATATATATATATATATATATATATATATATATATATATATATATATATTTAAAGGAGATTAGAACAATAGTCTAAAGAGCTAAGTGTATTTTAATTAATGTAACAGTGAAATTACTAGTTTAATTAAAATACAGGAAATAGAAAGTGCTCGTTGTAATTTAGATATATAATAAGCTCGATAGTTAAATGTCCTAGAGCTAATTCAATATTAAGTAATGTGATTTATAATTTAAAAATTAAAAAAAAATTTTTAAATTAAAAAATCAAATTTTAATTAAATTAAAAATCAGTTTCATAAGAAGGAACAACAACAAAATCAATTATCTGTACGATCGTTTCGGAAATCCGTGCTTTTTATTGTGGTATACATGAAGTTATGTAGAACAATTATATATAGTTTTTTTGGTAAGCACGGTCTCCTCATCAGCAAATTTAGGAGGATTTTTATTGAATTTAAAAGACACCATAAATATGAAACTGATTTTTAATTTAATTAAAATTTGATTTTTAAATTTTAAATTTTTTTTTAAATTTTTAAATTATAAATCACATTACTTAATATATATATATATATATATATATATATATATATATATATATATATATATATATATATAAAACAATGTTTTCCTTGTTTTCAAAGTCCAAGATATTATTCAATTTACCAATAATTTATATATACTAAATCTCTGTAGATGTTGTTTATGATCTCATTTATTTATTTCTGTATGCAAAATTTATTAGACGGGAGATAGCCGAGCATAGTGGATGTCATCTATCACACAAAAAAGATAAAGATAAAGAGACTGTGACCTGACGAATGCCCACTCCCTAAGAAGTCTAGTACTATATTTATACGCATACGTTTGTGATCGATACGTATCTTTCTGTGTGCCTATGAATGATTAATAATTTCTGTTGGTATTGATTTTGTTCCCTGCGTTAAAAACGAACGTTATAATGGAAAATAAGTTTGTTTTTGGACAACACTTAAGGCGCTTTTTATACTCGAGTACGTTAAGACTGTTAAATTGGATTAAAAGCACTTTACCGTTTCTACAAAGATTCTTCGTTCCGTTGTGAAAACTTTTTCTTTCCTTCTTCGTTTCAGTTCTTGTTTCAAGATTGCCAGACGGTTTCCCTTTCTCTTTCCATTGCTTACCAACATCAAAGATCTAGCTCACTATTTAATGTCTCTCACCCAGCGGACAGTCAAAAGTCAAAAAGAGTTGGAAGAAATCCCAAACAAAATAATCAAAGTAAATACACTGACAGAGCGATAAGCAAAAATGTCTTTCAGCTTATTCATGATGACCTGACCTGAAAAGACCTATTGAAAACCTTTTTTAGACTATGGTCAAATCTGTCTGAACAGTAGCAGTAGTAGTAGTAGTAGTAGTAGTAGTCGTCTTTTGTTGTGGTAATAGGTATAGTAGCACGGTACTTATGTGTTTTTGGTGCCGCTCTGAAATAATAACATTTTTATTTCGAAAGCCATTCTTAACATGGGGAGGGGAAGGTGTTTTGTAACTATTCTGTGCTTCCACCTAAAAATTTAATACAAAAAAGATATTGCGAAACTTGAACTTAACCTAAAAATAAAAAAAACTATTTAAATATGAACTGGGACAAATACATTGAGGACATTGCAAAGACTGCTGCAACGAAGGTGAGTTCCTTCTACCGCACTAGAAAACTACTTATGTCTGAGAGTATCCTGTACCTTTACGAAGCCACCATTCCCCTATGCATGGAGTATTGATGCCACATCTGAGCTAGTGCATCCACCTCTAGTTTCTCCCTCTTAGACATTGTGCCAAAATGAGTCTCCAATCTGATAGGTTCTGCACTATCAACCAAGTCCTAACCCCCGCCCCATCAGCACAATGTTGCATCCTTGTACCTGTTTTACATGTATTCTAATGGAATGTGTTCTGATGAACTCATCGCATTGTACCTCCTCGACGTACATTCTAGTGATGGGACGATTCCAATATTTTTCCTTGATTCGATACAATTCCATACTAAATTTCCAATTCCAATACAATTACCAATTCCGATTCTGTATAAATCTCTAAATATTAACTATAAAAGTGTTATTTTGTCCTGATTACTATAAAAACACATCTTAAATGTCCCTATATTTTCTCAAACGTAAAAACACACTTGTGAGGGGGGTATCCAGAGATTTTAGTCTGACTGGGAATTTAAATCAATAAATATTTATTATTTTATTATTACTATCAGCAGTGGAAGATTTTTCTTAAATCAAAATCAAATAAAAAAAGATAATTTAAGGAATCGGTTTTGGCATCGGAAAATAGGCTCAAATTTTTCTGATTCCGTACGCCAAAAAATTCTGATTTTTTCAATTCTCGATTCCGATTCTGATTAATCGTCCCAACACTAGTACATACTCCAACAAACCTGTTTAGCAACAAAATCACGCCTCTTCACTTTAGAGGTCACTAGATGCTGGAAAGCCTTATGCTCTGATACCTTTCAAGAATGTCCTCTCTGTTTCCTGCTTCCTTGACTGTATTCACATGCAGAAGAAGTTCAAATGCAATGTAAAACAGACATCTTGGTCATCTCCTTTTGTAGTCTTCTGAAACCATGATCTCAAATAGTAGCCCCTGACGTCCAGGTAGCAGTATGCCTTTTTGGGGTGAACAAGAGTAAAAAACACGCACAGTTGTGTTAAAAGTCATCTAGAGAAGGCTAAGGAGTAAAGCAGGCAAAACGTTGTGCACTCGGTAAGACCTTATCTAGTATCCACCCTAGACGAACTGAACCGGCTTCATCTGAGAGAGAAAAAATTCACAAGCGGTCAACAGCTGCATGGATATTTCAGTTAGGGGAAATAAAATAACATGCCTATTCCCAAGTGGTCACCCATCTGGTACTAGCCAGACTCAAAATCACTTAATTTCAATGTTCTAACTAGAACATGTGTGTCACCATGCTTATACCGTACATTGTTTATATAACAACTTACGTGAGCTTAAGCAACGTTTGGTGAGCATTCAAGAATACCAGATGCTGTATCAGGGAGAGTTCTCTCCTTATGTATATCTCCGGTCATCTCAGACCTCTTTCAGTGGGAATCAAGCAGTGCTAATTTAGAAGAAGTGTAGTCAGCAATTATGTGAGTCTTACTCTACAACATAATCTCCAATACAGGAAGTCTAACAAGGGCTATCCATTGTTTCTCGAGACTAAACAGAGGCTTGCATTTTACAAGATAGAGAATTTTATATATCCAGATGATACATAAACTCGTACCAATTCTTTTGAGTGCTTTTGAATGCAGACGATGCAGCAGTTGGTAGCATTAAGTGCATTTTTTTGTTCTCAACGTATTGAGATGAATTCAGTTGGCGAAAATATCGGTGTGAAATTTTTTTTATGATCACAGTATCATTAGTATAATGCCGTTAAAAGATAGGATTGTCTTTATTGTTTACAATGTCCTGTTGTTGCTCTTATTGAATTGCATTGTATTGTTTTGCATTGATTTCCTCAAACTCAACATCGACCCTGATGCAGATTACCTATTATAGATTGCTATGGAAAGAGTAACATAAATAGAAAAATTTAATGCACAGCTATTATTTTCTAAGGTCGATGAATACTTACTACTACTACTACTACTACTACTACTACTACTACAACTACTACTATAAGATCAGGCTGTCTGAAGATATTGTCTTCCTTACCTATTATAGATTGCTATGAAAAAGTTGGGTTGTTGAGTCACATAAATAGAAAAATTTAATGCACAACTATTATTTTCTAAGGTCGATGAATACTACTACTACTACTACTACTACTACTACTACTACTACTATAAGATCAGGCTGCCTGAAGATATTGTCTTCCTGACCTAAAATGCACCACATATTGATGTTATTGTTTTTTTGCATTTCCCTTTGCGAGATTTAATTATGTTCTACAAAGCCAAAAAACAATAAAAACCATCAATTTCCTCTATAAAGCAAGCAAACCAAATCATGGATAAATATTTGAGTATGTCAATGACCGGAACCCTATTTGTCAAAGTAAGCTAAACAGTTCATACACATATACTAGCTTTACTAATAACTACTTTAATATCGGCCACTATTCAAGCTGTAATATACTCAATTTATAACATAGTGATAAGTCTAACTACAGAGTAGAACGATGATATTGTTATCCTAAAGAAAACATTACAGCTATATTTTTAACTTTTAATGAAAAAATCAATTCAGGTAACTTGATTATAATGTAGCCGCCTTTAGCCACATCCAGGATCTTCAAGCAGCTACTTGATTGCACCAGCGGATCACCACACTCTTCAGCACATCCATGGGTCATCTGATGTATTGAGCTGTGCCCTCAAACTTTGAACTGTCTGGATTTGCATTTTGAGCGTGCTGGCAATAGTCCTGATCTCATAATTTGGATCAGTAAAGAGCATGATTTATGTAGCGGCGCATCTTGGATCTCGCTTCTTTGTGTCACTTTCAGATATGATAGAAAGTTCCTATCGCTCTTGGGATTTATACACACATGGCAAACTAATAGATGGTTATCAACAAAAAAAGAAAACCCGTTTTCATCAATCGGAAATGGAATGATGTTTTTTTCTTGTGCGAAAAACTATTCGTCCCACCCTGTATATTTCATATACTTGCAGTTTTTAGATATATATTGAACACTTAACGATATGCATTTTTATAAAAATATATGAATTACTTTCATTAGGGAAGTCTTGACTTGTTTTACTTCTTTAATTTAAACCTTTCCTCATGTATATATATATATATATATATATATATATATATATATATATATATATATATACATATATATATATATATACATATATATATATATACATACATATATATATATATACATATATATATATATATACATATATATATACATATATATATATACATATATATATATATATATATATATATATATATATATATATATATATATATATATATATATATATATATATATAAAGTGACACTGGAAATAATTATTTTTATCCTGGTTTTATCAGGGATAAATTGTTGTTGTTCATTATTATTATTATTATTATTATTATTATTATTATTATTATTATTATTATTAACTTCACTCCTATGATTAGCTTAGCTCTTAAACGATCGTACACCATTAGTGTGGATATTATTAAAACTAATCTTAAAATAATGATAATTTTTATCACTGTTATCATTATTATTACTAATGTTAATATTTCTATTATTATGACTTTTGGTGGGAGTGTTGCAAGTATGGTATA
>NC_136485.1:82007598-82032598 GCF_053919585.1 Euprymna scolopes
TTTCGGAAAATGTCTGCCAAGTCAGACAAATAATAATCCAAGGGGAAATTGGGGGTAATAGATTAATCCGTAACATTTGAAACAAACTCCAAATTGGAGGCAACATTCAGAATGCGTAAAAATCCTGTAGTGTAATTTCACTCCCTTATACCTCTGGAAATTACACCATGGAATTTTTATGTTAAATTATCTTTTTCGACTACGACTAACTTCATGAAAACTATAGTAAATTCTAACAGTGTAAAAATAGACAAAGAGACGAATTTAGGATGTTTATTAAATAATCAAATCATTGAAGGGAATTCACTTTGCAACTGCAGGAATATTGATGAATGTCCGTTAGAAGGTAAATGTCTCATAATAGCACCAAAGCATCGGGGCCAGGTATTGCAGTTTTAAAGATAGATTTAATAATCATACAGCTTCCTTTATAATGCCACTAGCTAATAATAATAAAACAATATCATTAGCAAATTGGATTAGGGAATTAAGAAAAAATAAAATTGAATACTAATTGAAATGGTCGATACTAGGAAGTGCTGGTAAATGCTCTCCAAACAAGTTTGTCCGATGTAGCCTTTGCAATCTAAAATCTTATCATACAATAATATCTAAAGTAACAAACGCCAGGAAGTAATTCAAAGTTGTTTACATAGATATAAGTATATATTGTCTCGACTAAAACCTGATTACAAGCATAAATTAAATTAAATTAAATGAACTCACAAAGCATGAAAATTTAATTATTATTTATAGCGATTAATACATAAATAAATAAAAATAGAATTAAAAATAAACTAATAATTTTTAGTTAAATGAATAAATCTAAAATAAATAAAATAATATGTTTAATATAAAGTAAATGGAAAGGGTATGAACTTTAGATATTGTGTTGTATTGACAAATTTCAATCTATCATGATAATATAGAGTAAAAGTAGTATTAAATTCTCTAATGTTAATTTATAACTAGTTTAATTAATTGAGATAAGTAAGCGGTATAAACTTAGACCCAAGAAGATCTTGTCTTTAATATAGCATGTTTAGAAGAATAGATTAGAAGAAAATATGTTAAACCATCATAGCATGCTAATTTAGTATTTTCATTTATGGAGATACATATATTATATAAAATATAAAATAGTTAATAAAGTAAAATAAACTAGTAATTGTAGAACATTATAAACTAATTAAATCAACTTAGATATTTAGCAAATTTATACTTGTATTCAGATAATGTTAGCAAATATAATGACAAGTTATAATCAGATTTATATTTTAAATAAACTATGAAGGTAAATATGATAATATATCTCACGTAATGCAGTATTTAAACGTGATAAATGAGCGCATGTAATTATATTCTATAATTATATGTGGATTAAAAATGAAATATTAAATTAGGGTAGATAATAATAGTTAATTCGAAATATATAATTTCTGGATTGATCGCAATGTTTGGACATGTTAAACATTTGTTTGCTAAAAAAATTAGTTTATGGATTGTAATGACAATTTTTTTATGATCATAATACAATAACGTATTTATAGAATTAAAATACCAAAAATTGATCTAAAACCTGCTGTATTTGTTGAAATAAGTGATTGTTCTACGATTGATGTGTTGAGTCAATATATAAACCGATTGTGTTTAGTGTTAGAATTGTTAGAATGGATGTAAAAACACTAGATAAGGTATATCTAATAATACAATATCATATAATAAGCATAATAAAATTATTTAATCATAATCATAATACAATAAAGTATTTATAATAAGCATAATATTTTATAATATTTTATAATAAGCATAATATCTTATAATATTTTATAATAAGCATAATATTTATAATAAGCATAATAATAATATATAATTATGATCATAATACAATAAAGTATTTATAGAATCAAAATACCAAAAATTGATCTAAAACTTGCTGTATTTGTTGAAATAAGTGATTGTTGTACGATTGATGTGTTGACTCAAATATATAAACCGATTGTGTTTAGTGTTAGACTTGTTCGAATGGATGTAAAAACACTAGATAAGGTATATCTATGAAATAAGTGGAACAGTAAACCATTTTTTTATGCATTAACTAAACGTTTATATTTCAGAATTATAGTTCAACATTTAAAAAAAGAAGGAAAAGGTAGTAGTAAGAGGGGAATAGTAAGAAGGAGGCAGATAATAAGAGAACTATCAAATGAACACATGAAACTGTGTAAAGATGGAAATGTTTTATACGTTATTATAATTACAGTACTTAAACATATTAAATATGGGTTTAAATTAATTTTAAATATAGTAAAGATAAATGGGGGTAAGTTGAATATATAATATTATGTCAAAATAACATTAATAATGCTTAAGTAATTAAAAGTAAAATAAGATTTAAATTCATTTAATTAATTAAAAGCACATACTACTATGTGATTAGGTTACTTTTAAATCGAATTATAAGGGGAATTAAGATTTATTCAATCTTAAACAAAAATTATAGCTAACTACTTTACTAGTTCGAGAGATATTTTTTAATACTTGATTTAAAGTAGCAAAAATACATAATACATGAAATGTGAATTTTAAAGTATTACATTCTAAATAATAATAATAATAATAATAATAATAATAATAATAATAATAATAATAATAATAATAATAATAATAATAGTAATAATAATAATAATAATAATAATAAATTATAGATAAAATAAATATAAGTTTAGTAACTAAATACTTTATAATTCGATATTAAGGAGGAATGAATTATAATATATTTAAAACACAAATAAAAATTATAATTAACCATTCATCTGATGATTATAACTAAATTTAGACAATCGATAAATAAAACTCATAAATATTTAATATTGTATATTAAAATGGTTAGAATACTATCATTTTATATTCAACATATAAGTTAATTAATTTATAGTATACATTGAATTAATTAATGAATAAATATAAAACGAATGACATTAGAACTGTACAAATATTATTTATTAGGAAAAGAGAAAGTGGAAGGAATAAGACAATATAAAAGAAAGAATGATAAAAAAATGCAGAAAAGATATATTAAAGTTTTTTTGTTCAAAGGGCTATAACTCTGTAAAGCTTAAAATTAAAATTCAAAATTAAATTATTAATATTTTTCGCTCAAGGTAAACGGATTATAGAGCGACTTCAAAATTTCAACTAAATAAAATTATAGTTTTAGAATAAAAAAATACAAAGAATTATAATTTATGTAATAATTAATTTAATTATAACCGTAATAAGAATTAAATTATGTATAGTTTTAAATTCAGATTAATAATTAATTTTATACAACCGGACATTGAAAATAGCTTTTTTTTAAAGTTTCGTATATGTAAACATGTGTACTAGATTATAATCATTGATGTTATTTGGGTAAATATGGATATATTAATTATAAATAATAAATAATGAATTTACTAATTAATAAATAGAATATTTCTGGCAGAATATACCTAAATTAACGGTATTTGTTAATACGTATATGCGGGTTTTAACGACTCTAAGTTCAAAATGGCGTAATGAAAATAAACTATGAGGTATTTGCAGCTTCTCTTCCAATTTTCGGATTTTTACTCATGTCCAAACGCATTTTCTTTCATTTTGGTGGATATATTGTTGCTATGTCTTCCGCTGAATAAAGGACAAAATAGATTCACTGATTGATATAATAATTACGTGATTGATTTTGTGCTACGAAACAGATATTGTCAAAAATTGTAAGTGTCAACTGAATTAAAGGAATAAATTGTAAGATGGTCAAAATCATGAAATGTGGAATATAGACTTTTGTCATTCATTTTATGTATATATATATATATATATATATATATATATATATATATATATATATATATATATATATATAAATAAAAATTATATTTTAATTTTACCGTCACTGGATTATTTATCTTCCACCAGACTATCCATTCATGTGTAATCACCTTTTTCTTCACCATATTCCCTCTGCTTCACTTTTTTTGTTATCAAGTAAGATCTTTGACGTACTTGTTGTTTCATCAAATACTTTTGCATGCAAAATCCGATCCCGCATTTTGCTAATTCCTACCCTCTGACGAGAAGGAAAGTATTTCTTCGAAACTCTACGGAGTAAGGACTATCCACTTATCTCGTGTTTCCTTTTCAGATTAAATATGTTTTTAACTCATTTCAAAATGTTTTTTTAACATGTTTTTTACCTGTTTCCTCGTATATATATATATATATATATATATATATATATATATATATATATATATATATATATATATATATATATATATATATATATATAGTGGAGATGGTAATTAATAAAAACCGAGGAAAGTTCTCAATACTGTTGTAGAGCAAATATGCGTTTTATTTTTTATTACCGTATCTTTCTGTTAAGTTACATTATTGTTTCGGCTACACGGCAGTTTTTTTAGCGTCCTCAGACTTTTTACAGAAATCTGTAAAAGTCTGAGGACGCTACAGACGGCCAAAGAAAAAACGGCCGTGTAGTCGAAACAATAAAACGTATATATATATATATATATATATATATATATATATATATAGAGAGAGAGAGAGAGAGAGAGAGAGAGAGAGAGGGAGAGAGAGAGAGAAATGATAACGTATGAAGGAAAATGTTAAAATGAAGAATCCAGAATTAGAAGAAGAAGATAGAAGATTTTAACCTTAAATAACTAATGTACTTTTGATGCATGTTTTTATTGATGTCCAACAATAAAGTACAAGCACGCCTATAAAGTTAAACACACATGGTATGGATATACAGCAATTTAAACATTTGAATGAAAACTAAATGTAAACAATTTTTTTCTTCAATGATACGGTCAGCAAATAGAAAACATATAAAAATGAAAACAAAAAATAAAAATTTATGAATGTTGAATGCATTTAGTTTTTTCAGAAGGATAGACGAACATTTATAGGCATTGATGAAGCCTAGTACAAAAATTAATGTTGTATATTATGTTTATCACGAAAATGTATGTGAGAAAGCAGAAACAATTGTATGTCAATGAATTTTTTTTAAGTATTTACGAGAATTTGTTTCCAATATTTTCTAAGTTTATATATAAGTAAATTCAATTAGAGCTTTAGTTATACACTATTGAGCTATAACTTAAACTTTTGTATTAATAGAATATTATATGATATAATATAATACACACACATACACACACTTACATACATACATACATACATACATACACACACACACACACACACATATATATATATATATATATATATATATATATATATATATATATACTAGCAGGGAGACTCGATGTTGCTTGGGATTAAATGAGATTAACGAATATTCTATTGTCTATCTTCATCGAATTGTATGATTACCTGCTTTAGCCAGGGGACCTACCATAGTGCAATGAGAGGAAGCTTCACATACATACAAAACTATCTAAGAACACTGCCAGGCACATGAGATATATTTGTGTGAAATTTTGAAGAATTCAAATCGGCTCAGACGTTTTCAAGTCTACAAGGAACACACAAAGTACCTTTATATATATATATATATATATATATATATATATATATATATATATATATATATATATATATATATATATACGACAGAAGATCAGAACATTGATACGATCGGTTTCAATAAAGAAGTTATTAACAAATGATCACATCTTGTTAAATCTCTTCAGCCATTGATCATTTGTTGACTTGAAACCGACGGTACCAATCTTGTTCTGCGCTTCTGTAATACATATGCATATACATATAAATATTATGCTTTTATTTTTTGTAATATGTACGTATCTTCTATATAATATTTTGATTGCAGAAATTCTCCTCTGGACCAAAGTACCTTAGGTTTGCTACAGTAGATGCCGCATACAAATTAATTATATCTAGACTATTGTCACTATCTTATGTAACTTTAGAATGCCTTTTTAGACACATTTAGTCATTATAATAAAATCCTAAATTTCATACTAGGCGCTACATTATCACAATCGCCTCTCTCTATGTCTTTCTGTCTGTCTCTCTGTGTCTTCCTCTCTCTCTCTCTCTTTATATATATATATATATATATATATATATATATATATATATATATATATATATATATATATATATATATATATTCAAAGACTATATATTGAGTATTTAAATATGTATGGCTAGGTTCCCTTCCTCTTATTTGGATACTTTTCTGGTACCAAAGGTACTAAAGTTTTTTTTCTGATAAAATACAAAAATAATTATCAAATAACTTTTTAAATATGGTCACTAAAACTAGATTGCAAGCTAGGTCTGGGCAGTCCTCAGAACTAGTGAGTTCCCCTAGGGCTTACCACCCAAGGAGGTCGGAGATGTCTCGACAGGGTCAAGCCGTTGTCATTAGTAATATAGAAGTAGGAACTCCTTCTTTTGAAGTGGCAAATGGGACTTGTTCGGCCGATAATAATTTTAAGGTTGCTCCTTGTGGAGCACCCTTATGTAAAACGTGCAATATTCTTATAACATCTAAAGAATATAAGTCAAATGTGACTAATAAAATTTATTATGTTGTAAATCATTCTAAAGAAGATTTGTCATGTAGGTCCCAAAATTTGGTCTACCTGTTGTCCTGTAAAAACTGTAATTTACAATACGTAGGAGAAACTGTAATGCCTCTAAATAAACGCATGAATTTGCATAGGACTAGCACTAAGGGATGTATTCATGTTGTTAAACATTTTAAAGAAACCTTTAGTCAGTCGTCTTTTTCTGTACAAATAATTGAAAAAATCAAATGCAATGGATATAATAGTCTAGGTAATGTAGATAACGATATCCTAAGGATGCGTCAGGATAAGGAAGACGATATAATTAAAAAAATGCGAGTAATTTACCCATATGGGTTGAATATTAAAGTTAAAAAAAATAACCTACAAGATTCTGAAATTATAGGTAGATTATATCCAGCTTTGCCTCGCTACGGTATTAGAGATAGAACTCATGTTAATAGAAATAATAGAAAATCAGTTATTTCATGCGAGGATTTTTTTAGTAAAGTTAAAGATATTATTATTAATAAAATTTATGAGTCGTTCAATTATATAAGAAAGTTGCTTAATCAAACAAAAAAGAAAGCTTTGAAGGAAATAGCATCTAAAATATTATTACAACCGGATATGATATATAAGAAGGACTATTTCATTCAATGGTATGAATATATTCTAGATATAATTGACACTAAATTATATAAGCCACCAGTGAACGATATAAAAAAGAAACCTAAAAATGTTTGTGTAGTTTTGTATGAAAATAAAGGTTTAGATGATGTAAATTTACCTTAAATATTTAATAAACAAAAAACTATACAATTACTACCAAATGAGTTCCAGAAAAAAGATCAAAAACCAATAGTTACATATAAACTAGGGCCAACAATACGCAATAAAATTTTTAATTATAAGAAAACGGTAGAACATATAAATGTAAAAGATAATAATATAAATATTCCAGAATGTGATTGTAATTCCTCTCAGTTCTGTAATAATGAGATAAAACATGTAATTACAGGAGATTTAAATATAGTAAATAATCCTAAATTAAGAAAACTACTTAGTAAGGGTCCAAATTATAGAGAACCTAAATGCCTAAATTACACTAAATGCGTTAAAGAAGTAACTAAAGCACTAGAAGGTTTTATTATGTCTATGGTAAAGAAATATAAATTAGCACAGTCTACGTTTGATGCATGGAAAAATAGTATATTTGAATGCGTAAACAAAAAGGTTAAACATATAAAACAATTTAAACACCCTAGAAAAACCAATCCTCTTTTTAAAAATTTAGAAATACGGGAGGAACTTTAAATACTTCAAGAAAAGTTTGTAATAGTTCCGATTGATAAAGCGGCAAACAATATAGCTTTTATATATAAAAAATATTATATACAACGTTTATTGATAGAAGTAGGACTTATAGGAAACGATTCGGATACTTATAAAGTAAGTAATAGTAATTTAGATAGCATTATTTTGAATAATAGTATTATAAATGAAAAAGTAGGATTAAAGTTAGAAGACAAACACAAAAATCTTCCATGTATGTATTGGATACCTAAAATGCATAAAAATCCAGTTGGTGCTAGATTTATTGTAGGTTCTAAGACGTGCATAACTAAACCTCTAAGTAAAGCTGTATCTAAAATATTTAAATTAATTATAAATCAAATAAATAATTTTCATCTGAAAAGTAAATTCTATAGTAATATAAATCTATTTTGGGTAGTAAATAATTCCAAACCAGTAAAAGAAAAATTAGATAAAATAAATTCCAGAATAAAAGCAAAATCTATAGCTACTTATGATTTTAGTACGCTATATACAAAAATTTCGCACGAAAAACTTATAAAATAATTAAATGATACTGTAGATTTAGCTTTTCAAGGTGGAAAAGGTAAATATATAGACTTTTCAAACTCTAAAGCTTTCTGGTGTAAAAATAAAAATAGCAAAACTAGTGTTTCTAAAGGTATTTTAAAAATACTTGTAAGTCATCTTATTAAAGAATGCTATTTTCAAATAGGAAATAAAACATAACTCCAAACGATAGGTATCCCAATGGGATTGGATCCTGCACCATTTTGGGCAAATTTGTATTTACATAGACTCGAGTATATATATATATGTCATCATTATTAAAAACAGATATATCTAAAACATATAACTTTCATGGGTGTAGGAGATTTATAGATGACCTTATATGCATAAACGATAATGATGAATTCGAAAAAAGTAAACATCTTATATATCCAAACGAACTAAAATTGAATTGTGAACATAGAGGACAACAGGCTACATTTTTGGATTTAGATATAAAAATTGAGGATGGGATTTTTCTTTATAAAATATTTGATAAAAGAAACGCATTCCCCTTTAAAATAGTACGTATGCCCCATAAGGATAGCACCTGCCCTGTTTTTGTGTTTTATGGAACCATTATGTCAGAGTTTTTGAGAATAGCTCGCGTTACTCTAAAATTAACAGATTTTATACCACCAGTTTCTAGCTTAGTAATAAGGATGATAAAACAAGGTGGGGATAAAAATAAAATATTAAAACAGTTAAATAAAGCATTTGTTCGTTATCCTGATGCTTTTGAATCGTTTAAGATAAACCAGACTATATTAATAAAGGAAATCCAAAACTATATTAGCAATGTATAAAATGTATTTATAATTACATATAATAAATTAATTAAAAAAAAAAAAAAAAAAATGTATATATGTAAAAATAAAATATTTTTAACCTTTATATATCTAATTTTAAATAAATAAGAATGTAAATATAAAAACTACTAATTATAGTGGGGGTGATAAGTAGTTAAATGGATTAATCCAAAGCTTATAAATACAAGACTGAAAAATTAAACGTATCCATTTCAAATGGATCGTACCAGTCAAGGATTCGTCACTTGACACTCAGACCAACAGGTGAGGGGCCGGAGACCGGCCCAGCACCTGTTGGACTGAGGTACACCGCCTGGGTAATACCTAGGAGGTCCACCCTCCCAGGCCTTGCCACTGGGCTTTCCGGTGGGGCAAGTTTATTGCTTGTTGCCTGAGGCGCCCCGACCGGGGAATGCCGACGGGGTTACTCAGGCAATTTTTAAAATTGCAGGAGTGCCCCTCCTTTAGGGGAGCCTGCTGGGTTACCACTTTCCGGCCTTGTGCCACATTTTGCTGAGTGGACAGCAAATAAATATAATCCATTTTAAATGGATAGTACCAGTCAAGGATCCGTCACTTGACACTCAGCCCAACAGGTGAGGGGCCGGGAACCGGCCCAGCACCTGTTGGACTGAGGTACACTGCCTGGGTAATACCTAGGAGGTCCACCCTCCCAGGCCTTGCCACCGGGCTTTCCGGTGGGGCAAGTTTATTGCTTGCTGCCTGAGGCGCCCCGACCGGGGAATGCCGACGGGGTTACTCAGGCAATTTTTAAAATTGCAGGAGTGCCCCTCCTTTAGGGGAGCCTGCTGGGTCACCACTTTCCGGCCTTGTGCCACATTTTGCTGAGTGGACAGCAAATAAATACAATCCATTTTAAATGGATAGTACCAGTCAAGGATCCGTCACTTGACACTCAGCCCAACAGGTGAGAGGCCGGGAACCGGCCCAGCACCTGTTGGACTGAGGTACACCGCCTGGGTAATACCTAGGAGGTCCACCCTCCCAGGCCTTGCCACCGGGCTTTCCGGTGGGGCAAGTTTATTGCTTGCTGCCTGAGGCGCCCCGACCGGAAAATGCCGACGGGGTTACTCAGGCAATTTTTAAAATTGCAGGAGTGCCCCTCCTTTAGGGGAGCCTGCTGGGTTACCACTTTCCGGCCTTGTGCCACATTTTGCTGAGTGGACAGCAAATAAATATAATCCATTTTAAATGGATAGTACCAGTCAAGGATCCGTCACTTGACACTCAGCCCAACAGGTGAGGGGCCGGGAACCGGCCCAGCACCTGTTGGACTGAGGTACACCGCCTGGGTAATACCTAGGAGGTCCACCCTCCCAGGCCTTGCCACCGGGCTTTCCGGTGGGGCAAGTTTATTGCTTGCTGCCTGAGGCGCCCCGACCGGGGAATGCCGACGGGGTTACTCAGGCAATTTTTAAAATTGCAGGAGTGCCCCTCCTTTAGGGGAGCCTGCTGGGTTACCACTTTCCGGCCTTGTGCCACATTTTGCTGAGTGGACAGCAAATAAATATAATCCATTTTAAATGGATAGTACCAGTCAAGGATCCGTCACTTGACACTCAGCCCAACAGGTGAGGGGCCGGGAACCGGCCAGCACCTGTTGGACTGAGGTACACCGCCTGGGTAATACCTAGGAGGTCCACCCTCCCAGGCCTTGCCACCGGGCTTTCCGGTGGGGCAAGTTTATTGCTTGCTGCCTGAGGCGCCCCGACCGGGGAATGCTGACGGGGTTACTCAGGCAATTTTTAAAATTGCAGGAGTGCCCCTCCTTTAGGGGAGCCTGCTGGGTTACCACTTTCCGGCCTTGTGCCACATTTTGCTGAGTGGACAGCAAATAAATATAATCCATTTTAAATGGATAGTACCAGTCAAGGATCCGTCACTTGAAACTCAGCCCAACAGGTGAGGGGCCGGGGACCGGCCAAGCACCTGATGGACTGAGGTACACCGCCTGGGTAATACCTAGGAGGTCCACCCTCCCAGGCCTTGCCACTGGGCTTTCCGGTGGGGCAAGTTTATTGCTTGCTGCCTGAGGCGCCCCGACCGGGGAATGCCGACGGGGTTACTCAGGCAATTTTTAAAATTGCAGGAGTGCCCCTCCTTTAGGGGAGCCTGCTATGTTACCACTTTCCGGCCTTGTGCCACATTTTGCTGAGTGGACAGCAAATAAATATAATCCATTTTAAATGGATAGTACCAGTCAAGGATCCGTCACTTGACACTCAGCCCAACAGGTGAGGGGCCGGGAACCGGCCCAGCACCTGTTGGACTGAGGGACACCGCTTGGGTAATACCTAGGAGGTCCAGCCTCCCAGGCCTTGCCACCGGGCTTTCCGGTGGGGCAAGTTTATTGCTTGTTGCCTGAGGCGCCCCGACCGGGGAATGCCGACGGGGTTACTCAGGCAATTTTTAAAATTGCAGGAGTGCCCCTCCTTTAGGGGAGCCTGCTGGGTTACCACTTTCCGGCCTTGTGCCACATTTTGCTGAGTGGACAGCAAATAAATATAATCCATTTTAAATGGATAGTACCAGTCAAGGATCCGTCACTTGACACTCAGCCCAACAGGTGAGGGGCCGGAGACCGGCCCAGCACCTGTTGGACTGAGGTAAACCGCCTGGATAATACCTAGGAGGTCCACCCTCCCAGGCCTTGCCACTGGGCTTTCCGGTGGGGCAAGTTTATTGCTTGCTGCCTGAGGCGCCCCGGCCGGGGAATGCCGACGGGGTTACTCAGGCAATTTTTAAAATTGCAGGAGTGCCCCTCCTTTAGGGGAGCCTGCTGGGTTACCACTTTCCGGCCTTGTGCCACATTTTGCTGAGTGGACAGCAAATAAATATAATCCATTTTAAATGGATAGTACCAGTCAAGGATACGTCACTTGACACTCAGCCCAACAGGTGAGGGGCCGGGAACCGGCCCAGCACCTGTTGGACTGAGGTACACCGCTTGGGTAATACCTAGGAGGTCCACCCTCCCAGGCCTTGCCACCGGGCTTTCCGGTGGGGCAAGTTTATTGCTTGTTGCCTGAGGCGCCCCGACCGGGGAATGCCGACGGGGTTACTCAGGCAATTTTTAAAATTGCAGGAGTGCCCCTCCTTTAGGGGAGCCTGCTGGGTTACCACTTTCCGGCCTTGTGCCACATTTTGCTGAGTGGACAGCAAATAAATATAATCCATTTTAAATGGATAGTACCAGTCAAGGATCCGTCACTTGACACTCAGCCCAACAGGTGAGGGGCCGGAGACCGGCCCAGCACCTGTTGGACTGAGGTACACCGCCTGGGTAATACCTAGGAGGTCCACCCTCCCAGGCCTTGTCACCGGGCTTTCCGGTGGGGCAAGTTTATTGCTTGCTGCCTGAGGCGCCCCGACCGGGGAATGCCGACGGGTTTACTCAGGCAATTTTTAAAATTGCAGGAGTGCCCCTCCTTTAGGGGAGCCTGCTGGGTTACCACTTTCTGGCCTTGTGCCACATTTTGCTGAGTGGACAGCAAATAAATATAATCCATTTCAAATGGATAGTACCAGTCAAGGATCCGTCACTTGACAACCAGCCCAACAGGTGAGGGGCCGGAGACCGGCCCAGCACCTGTTGGACTGAGGTACACCGCCTGGGTAATACCTAGGAGGTCCACCCTCCCAGGCCTTGCCACCGGGCTTTCCGGTGGGGCAAGTTTATTGCTTGTTGCCTGAGGCGCCCCGACCGGGGAATGCCGACGGGGTTACTCAGGCAATTTTTAAAATTGCAGGAGTGCCTCTCCTTAAGGGGACCCTGCTGGGTTACCACTTTCCGGCCTTGTGCCACATTTTGCTGAGTGGACAGCAAATAAATATAATCCATCTCAAATGGATAGTACCAGTCAAGGATCCGTCACTTGACACTCAGCCCAACAGGTGAGGGGCCGGAGACCGGCCCAGCACCTGTTGGACTGAGGTAAACCGCCTGGGTAATACCTAGGAGGTCCACCCTCCCAGGCCTTGCCACCGGGCTTTCTGGTGGGGCAAGTTTATTGCTTGCTGCCTGAGGCGCCCCGACCGGGGAATGCCAGCGGGGTTACTCAGGCAATTTTTAAAATTGCAGGAGTGCCTCTCCTTAAGGGGAGCCTGCTGGGTTACCACTTTCCGGCCTTGTGCCACATTTTGCTGAGTGGACAGCAAATAAATATAATCCATCTCAAATGGATAGTACCAGTCAAGGATCCGTCACTTGACAATCAGCCCAACAGGTGAGGGGCCGGAGACTGGCCCAGCACCTGTTGGACTGAGGTACACCGCCTGGGTAATACCTAGGAGGTCCACCCTCCCAGGCCTTGCCACCGGGCTTTCCGGTGGGGCAAGTTTATTGCTTGTTGCCTGAGGCGCCCCGACCGGGGAATGCCGACGGGGTTACTCAGGCAATTTTTAAAATTGCAGGAGTGCCTCTCCTTAAGGGGAGCCTGCTGGGTTACCACTTTCCGGCCTTGTGCCACATTTTGCTGAGTGGACAGCAAATAAATATAATCCATCTCAAATGGATAGTACCAGTCAAGGATCCGTCACTTGACACTCAGCTCAACAGGTGAGGGGCCGGAGACCGGCCCAGCACCTGTTGGACTGAGGTACACCGCCTGGGTAATACCTAGGCGGTCCACCCTCCCAGGCCTTGCCACCGGGCTTTCCGGTGGGGCAAGTTTATTGCTTGTTGCCTGAGGCGCCCCGACCGGGGAATGCCGACGGGGTTACTCAGGCAATTTTTAAAATTGCAGGAGTGCCTCTCCTTAAGGGGAGCCTTCTGGGTTACCACTTTCCGGCCTTGTGCCACATTTTGCTGAGTGGACAGCAAATAAATATAATCCATCTCAAATGGATAGTACCAGTCAAGGATCCGTCACTTGACAATCAGCCCAACAGGTGAGGGGCCGGAGACCGGCCCAGCACCTGTTGGACTGAGGTACACCGCCTGGGTAATACCTAGGAGGTCCACCCTCCCAGGCCTTGCCACCGGGCTTTCCGGTGGGGCAAGTTTATTGCTTGCTGCCTGTGGGGCCCCGACCGGGGAATGCCGACGGGGTTACTCAGGCAATTTTGAAAATTGCAGGAGTGCCCCTCCTTTAGGGGAGCCTGCTGGGTTACCACTTTCCGGCCTTGTGCCACATTTTGCTGAGTGGACAGCAAATAAATATAATCCATTTCAAATGGATAGTACCAGTCAAGGATCCGTCACTTTACACTCAGAACAACAGGTGATGAACCGGAGACCGGCCCAGCACCTGTTGGACTGAGGTACACCGCCTGAGTAATACCTAGGAGGTCCACCCTCCCAGGCCTTGCCACTGGGCTTTCCGTTGGGGCAAGTTTATTGCTTGCTGCCTGAGGCGCCCCGACCGGGGAATGCCGACGGGGTTACTCAGGCAATTTTTAAAATTGCAGGAGTGCCCCTCCCTTAGGGGAGCCTGCTGGGTTACCACTTTCCGGCCTTGTGCCACATTTTGCTGAGTGGACAGCAAATAAATATAATCCATTTCAAATGGATAGTACCAGTCAAGGATACGTCACTTGACACTCAGCTCAACAGGTGAGGGGCCGGAGACGGCCCAGCACCTGTTGGACTGAGGTACACCGCCTGGGTAATACCTAGGTGGTCCACCCTCCCAGGCCTTGCCACTGGGCTTTCCGGTGGGGCAAGTTTATTGCTTGTTGCCTGAGGCGCCCCGACCGGGGAATGCTGACGGGGTTACTCAGGCAATTTTTTAAATTGCAGGAGTGCCCCTCCTTTAGGGGAGCCTGCTAGGTTACCACTTTCCGGCCTTGTGCCACATTTTGCTGAGTGGACAGCAAATAAATATAATCCATTTCAAATGGATAGTACAGTCAAGGATCCATCACTTGACACTCAGCCCAACAGGTGAGGGGCCGGAGACCGGCCCAGCACCTGTTGGACTGAGGTACACCGCCTGGGTAATACCTAGGTGGTCCACCCTCCCAGGCCTTGCCACTGGGCTTTCCGGTGGGGCAAGTTTATTGCTTGTTGCCTGAGGCGCCCCGACCGGGGAATGCCGACGGGGTTACTCAGGCAATTTTTAAAATTGCAGGAGTGCCCCTCCTTTAGGGGAGCCTGCTGGGTTACCACTTTCCGGCCTTGTGCCACATTTTGCTGAGTGGACAGCAAATAAATATAATCCATTTTAAATGGATAGTACAAGTCAAGGATCCGTCACTTGACACTCAGCCCAACAGGTGAGGGACCGGAGACCGGCCCAGCACCTGTTGGACTGAGGTACACCGCCTGGGTAATACCTAGGAGGTCCACCCTCCCAGGCCTTGCCACCGGGCTTTCCGGTGGGGCAAGTTTATTGCTTGTTGCCTGAGGCGCCCCGACCGGGGAATGCCGGCGGGGTTACTCAGGCAATTTTTAAAATTGCAGGAGTGCCCCTCCTTAAGGGGAGCCTGCTGGGTTACCACTTTCCGGCCTTGTGCCACATTTTGCTGAGTGGACAGCAAATAAATATAATCCATTTTAAATGGATAGTACCAGTCAAGGATCCGTCACTTGACACTCAGCCTAACAGGTGAGGGACCGGAGACCGGCCCAGCACCTGTTGGACTGAGGTACACCGCCTGGGTAATACCTAGGAGGTCCACCCTCCCAGGCCTTGCCACCGGGCTTTCCGGTGGGGCAAGTTTATTGCTTGTTGCCTGAGGCGCCCCAACCAGGGAATGCCGACGGGGTTACTCAGGCAATTTTTAAAATTGCAGGAGTGCCCCTCCTTAAGGGGAGCCTGCTGGGTTACCACTTTCCGGCCTTGTGCCACATTTTGCTGAGTGGACAGCAAATAAATATAATCCATTTTAAATGTGGAAATTGATGAATCGCACAGGTAAGAAATTCATTTTTATACTATGAAAATGTTAGTAATTGCAATTAAGAATAGGAAATTGGATAAAAAAATTTTTGTAACATGTCTTCTTCCTAAGATTAAGGGTGGTGGTGTTTGATCAACACTGCTGGGGAGCCATGAAGTAATATACTGTTTTGTTTTTAAATCCCCGAAACAGTGTTTCATGGTAAACAACTGATGATCCCTTGAAAAATTAAAAAAAATTGGTATTATAGTAAATTCGAGAGAGTTGATGCAGTGATTGCAGGTGATTAAATGACTTACTGACTAAGTGTTTTTTTTTTTTTTTTAACGAATGATAAAAAGTAATTTTTTGTGTAGTTTCAAATGTTAAAAAAACTTCAAAGACTATATATATATATATATATATATATATATATATATATATATATATATAGTTAGCTAGCTAGCTAGCTAGATAGATATATACTAACCACTCCAGCAGGACAGCACTGCATGAGGAGACTAGATCTTGAACAAAGATCTTATTATTCTATCAGATAAAACACTGTACAATTTGCTTAACTTGAATCGTTATTGTAAATTCAAGTTAAATGTTATATTTTGGTTATATTTTGGTTGATTGATGATGCTTCAAATTTCTAGTAACTTTAAAGCTAATTAAGTTTTATTATTAGTTATTATTTATACACACACGCGCATATGTGTGTGTGTGTGTGTGTGTGTGTGTGTGTGTGTGTGTGTGTGTGTGCAAAGATGAATTCAAGAATGTTGGTGTGCCTGTATACTTAAGCTATAGATATAGGTATAACGATATAAGTACAACTACATGCTGTGTAGTAAGTGAGGGTTTGTGTTTTTATCCTGTCACGTGTACAAACATTCCTTCTCCCATTTTAAGGGTATCGATCCTCTAATGAAGTGCAATAAATTGATAAAATGCTAAACTAATTAGCTTTCAAAAATTGCACAAACCAAAAAAGAAGCAGCCTAATGCATTTTCTTCAGCAAATCAATTATTTAATGCATCAACAATACAATCAAGGTTCTTTGATCTTTCAAAAAACAATAACTTACATAGATAGGGCATCAGATTTCTTTAGTTTAGAAATGTTTCTTAAAGCTCATATATGCATACATTTTTTTTTGATGGGTCACCACAGGGTGGGGGGGCAATCTCAGTAAAGGATTAAAAGCATTATTAGTTGGACGATTATTGTTGTCAAGAGAGGATTGGAAACAGTGCGTGAAAGTGTAGAAGATAATTTAATTGGATTTGATTTTCTGAAAGGACAGCTTGACAAGTATTTGTTCACAATAAACTTGAATAAGGCAAATGTTGTAGTCGGTGGAAAGTAGACTTGTGGTATCATGCTTCAAAAATGAAGAGTTCCAGGAAAGAAACTTTGTTTTTTGACTGTCGATCTTCATACCTCCGACTCTCTTCTTTCGACTGTCGTTTGTCCTTTATATTGTCAATATGAACTCATAACCTTCTTTTTGCCCAAACTTTTATTTATCGTTTTCGGCTGGTTTTGTTCTGGCCATGCTTTTTATTCATCAAAATACAAGTGACATATGGGTCAGAGTTACCCTGGCGATTGACGTCATCATGGCGCATTTCTCCGGTGATCTCGGTTGATCCAGGCACTATGAATATATCGGTCAGCTTTCCCTGGGGATTATGACATCATTATGTCCTGGTGATCCCAGGCTTCTTTGCTCTCTCTATTAGAGAGAGATTTGCACCTACGTTGGCAGTTGCTGCAGTTATAGTCGCCTGTAGGTTCTCTTTTCTTTACACACATACACACACACACACACACACACACACACACACACACACACACACACACACACACACACACACATATATATATATAAATAATACTATTTCAAATGAAGAGAGAAAGCAAATACAAAGTCTGAAATAAATTTTAAAATAAATCCTTCACTCTATTTCCATAATACGACGTTTTCTTCCTTTTTTTTTCTTTTCGTCTTTCTATACTGATTGATATATATGTTTGTGTCTTTTTAAAAATTTTCCAGTTTGAGACGTTTTCTTAGATTATTATTTCTTTTTATACACTACCGAGCGAATTGTTATATGGTATGTATATGAAAGTAGTGTTGTGGAGTAACAAAAAGAGGAAAGATATAACAAAAGAAGAGATTATAAGTTCATCAGCAGAACACTGAAGAGGAAGTTTTACAAAAAGCACAAAAGAAAGCAAAAGTAGTATTGTTAAGCAAGGTGTGGCGGTTATTTGGTGACAAAGGGCCAAACAAAGGTAAATTCGTTTATGGGTAGTTTTAAGCATGGTCGTATATTTTGTGACAGTTCACAACAGTTAGGAATAAAGTCTTGGATTTGCTACAGTTGACGACAGTTCAGTACAGTTTACAGTTAGACACAGTTAAGGAGTGTTGCAAATTAGGACAGTCAGTTAAAAGCAGATCGTGGTTCAGAGGAGATGGTGAAATGAATCGCTACACCGACTGAAGAATACAGCCTCGACACAAGATGTAGATGTGAACCTTAACTTGAAGAAGGTCGATTGTGTCACACACTCATCCAGAGTTCAACTTATATTTGCAAAATGTGTTGGAGTTTGTGTTTTTGTTTTATTTTATTTTTCTATAGTTATGAACTCCCCAGCTGCCAATGTGAGAGATGATGAACGGGAGGGGGCGTGATACCACAATGTGAACACTGGCAAAGCACAATTTTTTATTCCATTATTTTTGACATGACGTCTCCACATATGCTTCACTTGAAGATAAACATTGAGAAAAAATATAAAAAAAGAAATAATATTCTATATTTCATTTTTCAAAAAGAGGTTAATTAATAGAACACACTTACCGGTAATAGAAATAATTATCCAATTGTCCCCTGCTTATTATTTCACATATCCTAAAAAATAAGACAAAAACTAAAGTTAAAAAATATATAAAAGATTTTGAATGGAGAGATACTTTGAACTTTTATATAAATGTTACAAGGAATTAATTTCATTTTTTTCTTATGTGTTTTTAAATTCCTCATCATATCAGAGATTCTATAATTTAAGTATTAGAATGAGTATAATATATACACACGTAATGAACACACACACACACACACACATATATATATATATATATATATATACAATTTAAAAAAATTATTTTGATAGTCAGATGTATCATTTCTTCTCATCATTTTGTATATGTTGTGATTTTGGTCAGAAGAAACATAAAAACAACAATAATGATGAAACAACTGAATTCACACACCTACATATACATACATATATATATATATATACATATATATATATACACATATACACACACATATATATATATATATATATATATATATATATATATATATATATATATATATATATGGTGGGGCAGAAATGACAGGTATTTATAAAATTGTTATTACAGGAATTGGACAAAATAATGGAAGCACATTGCTGGAGATGAGGGGGACAGAAGGGGTCTTGCAATATCACACTTTTTTTTTCTTTCAAGGGCCCCGTAGACATTTCTGGGACAACAACAGAAAGACTTCTACAAGGGGCGTGCAATAAGTAATGTCCGTGACCCACTACACATAGTAGTAGAGCAACGAAACTTGGCACAGTTATTAATCTTTCTCCCCATAGGAAGCACCCAGAGTTATGCATTTCTCCCATCGTTTGATGCTGCTCTGGAGACCGTTATTGTAGAACACCCCAGGTTGGTCCTCCAACCACGACATGACTTCAGAAATCAAGGCTGCATCATCTGGGAAACGCTTTCCTTTCAAAAACAACTTCATGGTTGGGAACAGGTGAAAGTCAGAGAGTGCAAGGTCAAGAGAGTAGGGAGGATGGGGTAGGATTTCATAACCACACGCCCGTGCTTCTGATCTGGCGACATGTGAGTTATGGACCGGAGCATTGTCCTGCGGGTGGAGGGTACCATTGCTGATCTTGTCCCGCCTCTTAATTTTGATAGCTTCCCTTAATTTCCTCAAAAGTGAAGCATAATAGGCTACTGTAATTGTGGTACCCTTTGCCAGGAAATCTGTCATCACTACTCCGTCCTGGTCCCAGAAGGCTGTGAGCATGAACTTGCCAGCAGAGGGCTGCACCCTTGCCTTCTTTGGAGGTGGTGAGTCCAAGTGCTTCCATTGCATTGACTGGGCTTTGGTCTCTGGATCATAGTGATGGACCCAGGTTTCATCCTGTGTAATCAATCTTTTGAAAAACTTTGACTCATCTTCTTGGTACATCTCCAAATTCATCCTCGAGCACTCGACACGTTCTCGCTTCTGGAATGGTGTGAGTCACCTTGGAATAATCCAAGTAATCCAAATCCTTTAAAATCCATAATGATAATTACATAAATCTTAAAAAAAGTAATAAACTGTAAAATTGTACGTTTTGTCGTCCCAGCAGACCATAAAGTAAACATCAAAGAAACAGAAAAAGAAGCAAATACATGCAGCTTGTCAGAGAACTGAAAGAAATATGGAACACAAAGAGAGTCAGAATAATATTGATAATTGCAAGAGCACTTGGAGCAGTCCTGAAAAACTTGAAAAAAAGACTAGGAGATATTGAAATCAAAAGGAACATTGGGAGTATACAACGGACAGTAACGATGAAAATAGCTGAAATCTTAAGGAAAATCTTCGAATGCAGAAACTGATCCAAATAAACTATGACCATTAACCGGCTACTTAGAAACTGCAACAAAAATAAAATAAAAACATTGAAGAAACACTTAATGAAACCAAGGAAACTGAAACTGCTAAAAAAGTTATAAACTGACTCTCCTCCACTAGCAAAAACGGTATCAGCCTCGGTTGATATCACACAAACCAATTGTAAAGGATTGAGAAGCTTATTTCCACCCAAATTGCAAAGAAGACCAATTGCCATTGTCAGAGAGATATCAATGGTAAACCATTGTTGCGGTAATGCAAAGTCTTTTGCGATAGATATCGAAAGAGATGAATAATACCGGAAATATGGAAAGACATGTCACCCAGTCTCCAGAGAACATCACTGATTATTATCAGTGAGTAGTCACGGATGATGACCTGCTTGAGAACTCCTAGCGAATAATAATGATTAATAAATTATTTTCTTGAGTTATCGTGTTGTGGCTGAAACTCATTTAACTAGAAACATAAGTGAATTGTGAATTAGAGGCAACGAATGCATAGCAATTAACAAAGAAGAATAAAACTTATTTAATGAGGAAATATAGATTATTTAAGATTTTTCTTTTTCTTCCTTATAAATTAATTAGGAAAATTAGTTGGATTTTATTTGTAACGTACATTTCTTTTTACATTAAGGCGACATTGTTGCTAATTAAAGCCATTAAAATTGACTAGAAATTATATATATATATATATATGTATATATATATATATATATATATATATATATATATATATGTATATATATATATATGAATCCACTATCGTAGAAGAAATTAATGTCAGATCTTTGAATACTTAATTGGAAAGAACATATGCATAGATGGAGATCACATGCATATTTTTGAAAAAAAACAAAGAAATGCACTTAGATAAAGTAAGAATCTCTGAGTAAAAATTAGATGGCCAACTATATGTATATTACAATGGAAAAATGCGAGCATACAAACGTAATGTGGTTAAGCTTGAACATGGAAAAGTAAAGGACTAGTTATTAAAACTGGAAGAGAAATGGACAAGATATTCTAGTAAAAATATAATAAATTTATAACTTAAAATATTGCAGCATTAAGAATTGATTATATATTGTTATAAATTGAATAAAAAAATCTTTTTAAGACTGCAATATTTTAAGTTATAAATTTATATTTTTACTAGAATGTCTTGTCCTTTTCTTTTACAGTTTTATAAACGAGTCCGTTACTTTTCCATGTTTAAGTTGAACTATATTTTTATGCTCGCATTTGTCTATTGTAATCCATGATTTTTCCAGGCTTCTAATAAATTCACTTGTTCTTTGTTTAATTTAAGTGTTATTTTTTGCCCCCATAAACATATATGTAATAAAAATGTACGACACTCGTCTGCTTTAAATAAAATCCCCCAATTATCTCTCTTTCATGCTTTCATCCTCTCTGTTTCACTTGTTACTTCTCTTTTCGTGACAGCAGTGAATTAGTAGCAACAGTAGTCGCTGAAGCGACGTGGTTGTTATGGAAACCAATCATAAAAAGCGTTGCCCACCTCCTTACATATTTTTACGATTTTGAACACCAGAAAATTCATAACTTTTGTTTTACTGAACGAAAATTGGAAAATTTTTCCACAATATGGCTTAGAAGGTGATCTATGAACTAATAATTTTGTCGAAATTTGGTCGAAAAATGAGGGAGCAATGAAGCGTTAAAACTGCCACTTAACAATATATTGAAACATTACCATGTTTGAATGATATATATTTTGACTAGAAAAAAATATAACCCCTCGAATTAAATGGTTTGAATTGGGAATAAGTTAACAAAATCTATTAAATATGAACAGATAAAAAATAAACAGATTACCCCCTTTCTACCATATCCTTGTTTCTTTTTATCTCTGTTTCCTTCGTACATTTCCTTTGTAACTAACTTCCAATAAACGTTTCACAATCTATGTCTTGCTAAAACTATCAGATACCACTTCCTGTGTCTGTGTATATTTCCCATCGGCATGTAATTTTGATAAATACATGTATTGAATTATTTGTTTTATTTACTATTAATCGAATGTTAATTGAAATCAAAAATAAATTAAGGGAAAGTAAAACAAATTTTTACAAATAGTATTAAACAAAGGTAAAAATTAATACATTTTTATTATTTATCTCTAAGCGACTCACCTGGAAACAGGCCGCCATCCGGCAATGCCGGGTAAATAGAGCTGGTAGATAATATCTATATATTTATAAAGGTAGGTATGTTCATATATATATATATATATATATATATATATATATATATATATATAGTAAGTTATAAAATATATATGGCAATTAAGCTACACAGAATATTCTGTGTTTCGTCCACGCTAGGATTCATCAGGTAAGCCTGATGAATCCTAGCGTGGATGAAATGCGGAATATTCTGTGTAGCTTAATTGCCACACCTGATGAATCCTAGCGGGGATGAAACGCGGAATATTCTGTGTAGCTTAATTGCCATATATATTTTATAACTTACTGCCTAGCTCTACCTACGTATTGAGCATTGTTGAAGTAAATACTTAAAGTTTACGCATAAATTTATACTTTCGTATATTAATTTATGTGAGTAAATTAAGTAATCATATATATATATATATATATATATATATATATATATATATATATATATATATAGAGAGAGAGAGAGAGAGAGAGAGAGAGAGGTGTATTAGAAGACAATCATAATGCAATAAATAGAAATATGTCGGCGTTGAGAAGGAAGACCAAAATGAATTGATTTTTTTAATAATAATAAGTCTATAGAGTAAAATATGTGTGTGGCCGTGTTACATAATTCATTTGGAGGAACGACTTCTTTATCAAATGGTGTGTGTTTCAAATCTTCTAAAATTTATATGGCTTAGTAATGTTGTTTTTATGACTATACTGTAAAAATAAGATTTGTTTAAATGATAAAATGGTTCTCATTACATTTATATGTAATTGTTATATTTAGTTTACTTAGTTTAGTGTGTGAAATTGATTTTAGTAAATTGTTATTATGATAATTTAAATGGTAAAAATAAAAATTCAATTTGCTAATGATTACTTTAAGCAAATACTTAATGCTAATGCAGAGAGTCAGTCTCTTAAACTTTTGTAGTGAGTTATTATACTAGAATAGATGAATTACTTGCTGGTTACTTAAATTATATATCTGACGTACACACCTCTAAAATTTGTTTTATTGTGAATCTATATACTGTGTTATACTATTAATACGTATATAATTCTGTGTATGGAGGGGAGAATTGTAAATCTCTATACTATTATTATTATTATTATTATTATTATTATTATTATTATTATTATTATTATTATTGTTTTGTGTTTATGTTGATATGTGCAGGTCAATTGTATTTTAATGCCTTTTGGGGAGTATTAATTGTAAATCTATATGTGTGTCATATTGTTAATATGCCACATTTTTAAAAATCTTTGGATAGGGGAGCAATTGTAAAGTTATATAATAAGTATATTGTATTAATATTTGGGAGTGTTTATTGTAATCCTCAATATCAAATATGCTATCTTATTAATATTTGTAATCATTTCAATTTATTTGTTTACTTATATATATATATATAAATATATATATATATATATATATATATATATATATATATATATATATACTTGTTTATTGTTATATAAACATGCTCACATCCCGCTACTACAAATAGCCACTTGTTTCAATCAAACAACAGATATCATCAGGCAGCGACTTGACTATTCAAAAGTTCAATGAATATTCATTGAACTTTTGAATAGTAAAGTCGCTGCCTGATGATATCTGTTGTTTGATTGAAACAAGTGGCTATTTGTAGCAGCAGGATGTGACCATGTTTATATAACAATAAACAAGTATTATCAGCTCTTTTTATTGAGCACTATCTAACAACCTCGTTGAATTCATTAGTTCACTACTTTTGAATAAAAAGACCCGAGTGTATATATATATATATATATATATATATATATATATATATGTATATATATATATATATAAGATAAAATATATATATATATATATATAAGATAAAATTATAAATAATTATTTTGAATACCTACAAACACTAGTGTTTCATCCATCCGAAATCATCAGAGCAGAAAGTTATGATTGTTGCTTTTCATGGGATTCGAACTCAGCAATGAAGCCA
>NC_136485.1:82037598-82127598 GCF_053919585.1 Euprymna scolopes
AAAATTTCAATAACAATGGGTAAAAAAGAACCTATCTTTTCAAACCAATAAAATATGCCAAAATTTGCCTACATTTGTATATATAGTGTCCTGCAAGTCAGCTTCAGTTTTGCTGCTTCGGTTGTCTCCCCTGTCGCCTTAATAAGCCACTAATATATATATATATATATATATATATATATATATATATATATATATAGGATGCCTACAATTTAAGCTAAGCCGCTAATATATATATATATATATATATATATATATATATATATATATATATATATATAGTGCCTACAATTTATATATATATATATATATATATATATATACATAAAATGTATATATATGTATATAAGATATCTAATTTACATAAGGAAAACACGTTGCTCTCCCCCATCATTATATATAGCCCCAATCCTCCGACTCTCTCGTCAATGACCATCCCTCTTGAAGAAGCCCGCATAAATCAGGCGAAACGTTGAGTATTCAGGTCCTTCCACCTCTATTTTATTTCATATCGTCGGATTCAATCCAGCTCAACAATCATATATATATATATATATATATATATATATATATATATATATATATATATATATATATGAACAAATGATTAATAAAACATGTTAAAAACATCTTGAAAAAGAGTTAAAAACATATTTAATTTTAAAAAAGGAAGCACAAGATAAGTGGATAGTCCTTAATCCGCGGAGTTTCGAAGAAATACTCTCCTTCTCATCAGAGGGCAGGAATTAGCAAAATGCAGGATCGGATTTTGCATATAAAAGCATTTAATGAAACTACAAGTAAGTCACAGATCTTACTTGGTTAAAAAAAGGGTGAGGTAAGGGGAACAGGAGGTAAAAGAAAAATGATAAAAAGATTTCACATGAATGGATAGTCCGGTGAAGGGTAAAAAATCCAAGAATGGTAAAATCCAAAACGGTCGAATTTAAAATTTCCAATCCAATGGGTAAATTCCAAATGGTCCAAAATGATCAAAAATTTATATATATATATATATATATATATATATATATATATATATATATATATATATATATATATATATATATATATATATATATATATATAGTGCCTACAATTTAAGCTAGGGAAGCCAAAAAGACTCGAACAAAAGTGTAAAAGAGCAAATGGATGACGTTAAGCTGTATGCCAGCTCAGATTCTGACTTAAATCAAGTTGACTTTTGCAGGTAGTACATAACTTTTCCAGAGATATTGAGATGCAGTTTGGTTTGGACAAATGTGCTATATGCTCTAGTAGAGCTGTTAAGAAAGTCAACATAGAAAACATACAGCTTGATGGAGATGTTGACAAAGACTTACCCTTCCCATCTTCTGACCGTTGTCACATTTTTTTGTGGTTGAAAGGAAGTAAATACACAAGAAGATTCATTCCCAGACAACACCAGGTTTTCCTGCTCGTTACAAATAACGGTTTTAGTTGGTGTTGTATAAAACTAACAAATTGAAATCACAGACTTTTGTATTTTGATTGTGAGAATTTATTGTGTGCTGCAAGATAATCGTAGATTAATTCCACCAAGAAAATCATTATGCGTGAGTTTTAATTAATGAGAAGATTAATCCGACGCTTAATTTTAGGCATTAATAATTTACTTGTATTAATGAAATGAACAATGTTACAAGTGATGATATTCCGATAATTGATGGAAGATTTTTTTTTGGTTTTGAAAAGATAACCATTTGTAAAAAATACGTATGTGTCAATTCTTTTACAAACACTTGATTGTATTGGCAGTATTGAAGAAACCTGCTGATTTCTTGTCATGCAGTGTTCATGTGACACTCGGCAGAGTATTTATTTTTCTCTCACATTGGGAGATGTAACACAAGGGCTGGAAAGTGGAATTGAAAGTCAGCGTTCTTGAGGAGTAGTACTCTGACTCGCAGAAAGTTCTTGGGCACCCTCGTCCGCATTCCTTGATACGGGCGCCTCAGGCGATTAACAATAAACTAACCCCTTTTCAAAGAGAGAAGGCAAAGCTTGGGAGGGTTTACCTCTTAAAACTGGACAGGACCACTATCATACCGCAACAAACAGAGAAAAGATCATCATATTTGGGTTGGTGCATCTGCTACTAGTTTCTCATTCCTAGACAGGGTTCAAAAGAGAGTCATCAATCTGATTAGTTCTGAACTGTCATCTAAGCTTCAGCCTCTGTCCTATCGATGAAATGTTGCATCCCTCTGCCTGTTCTACAAGTATTTTAATGGTGAATGCTTTGCAAACTACAGGCCCTTGTACCCCGCTCGATGTAAATACCTCCGACAAACCTGGCAAGCAGTAAAATCCCACCCCTGACAGTAGAGATCCTCAGATGCCAGAAAGTGTTATACTCTAACAGTTTCTTCCCCAGAACTGCTAGACTTTGGAACTCTCTTTCGGGATTCTGCTTTCCAAACTGTACTGACATGCAGAAGTTCAAGTGTAATGTAAACAGACATCTTGCTGCTCAACTCCCTTCATATAATCCCTGCAACTTATGTCTCCGATACTAGCCTCCTAATGTGCCTTGTTTGGAGTGAAAATGGAATTAAAACAAAAAAAATTACAAGAACTGTTTATACTTTGTTGTTTTGGTGCTGAGGTAAAAAAAAACAGTGGCAGCGAGGCGTGACACTCGGGTTTTCAGATCGTGACTTTTGACTTCAATAGGTAATGATCAAGATTGTTTCATTTTAGGAAGCAGTAAAAGTTTGCCTAAATCACATTTCTTTGAAATGGTGAGAATATAAAATGCCTTATGAGGAGAGTCTTCAAATTCTCCTCTGTAGACTCTGCTCTCAAACAGCTCCCCCCCCCCCGCCCCTCGATATATTGGGTGTTTAGAAAAAGGCAGAAAATTATATTAGGGTTGATGGTTTGTAGTAATTTAATATCATTGTTAAGAGTGTGGTGGGGAATTGTAAGTATCTATTTCTTAAATGAAAAGCTTAATTGCATGATTTAGCCAACTCAGTATGTGACAATGAACACAAACTATAAATCATTAAATATTTGGAATTCTTCCTATAGCAATTAACTATCGAATATGAGTTGATTGTATTATTCTTGTCACTTGGTCTAATTGAATAATTTTCTTTCTCATTTTTAGTCAATGCCAAAGTAATGTGATAAAATGACAAACAGCTTTGCCCTTTCATAATGAAAACAACCTACAAGTCATTCTATTTGTCTAGATCAGCAATAAATAATAGCTTATAAACATAATTAGGTGTCTGTTTGTAAGAAACAATATTATTATACAGGATGACCCACTTGAAAACAGCCCATCTCTCTAATCTTTCTTTAATCAATTTTCTTTTCAGGTTAAGCGGACCACTTAAAAGTAACCTGATTCTCTAATCTTTCTCTTAATGACCAACTGAATCCCCAAGACAAACTGCAATTATTTTTCCAACAAGATGGTGCTACATGCCATATGTCTTACAGATCACTGACATGAGATCATGACATGTTTACAGAAGAGAGAACAATAAGCACAACATTCCCCAGACTTGTCATCATGTGATTCTTATCTTTGGGAGATTTTAAAACAAAAAAATTTATGCAACTAATCCTCAAAATCAAGACCAACTATGGAGAACATTACCAAGGAGAATCACCAGAGAAGATCTACAGGCAGTATCTGCAAACGTTGTTAAACATACCCAGAAATGCATAGATGTCAACGGGGAGCACTTCCAGCAACTTTTATAACACTACAGGCAATTTAAACAATGCTACAGGTAATTTAAACAATGCTACAGGTAATTTAAACAACGCTACAGGTAATTTAAACAATGCTACAGGTAATTTAAACAACGCTACAGGTAATTTAAACAATGCTACAGGTAATTTAAACAACGCTACAGGTAATTTAAACAACGCTACAGGTAATTTAAACAATGCTACAGGTAATTTAAACAATGCTACAGGTAATTTAAACAACACTACAGGTAATTTAAACAATGCTACAGGTAATTTAAACAATACTACAGGTAATTTAAACAACGCTACAGGTAATTTAAACAACGCTACAGGTAATTTAAACAACGCTACAGGTAATTTACACAACGCTACAGGTAATTTAAACAATTCTACAGGCAATTTAAACAACGCTACAGCTAATTTAAACAATGCTACAGGTAATTTACACAATACTACAGGTAATTTAAACAATGCTACAGGTAATTTAAACAATTCTACAGGTAATTTAAACAATGCTACAGGTAATTTAAACAATGCTACAGGAAATTTAAACAATACTACAGGTAATTTAAACAATGCTACAGGTAATTTAAACAATGCTACAGGTAATTTAAACAATACTACAGGTAATTTAAACAATACTACAGGTAATTTAAACAATGCTACAGGTAATTTAAACAATGCTACAGGTAATTTAAACAATACTACAGGTAATTTAAACAATACTACAGGTAATTTAAACAATGCTACAGGTAATTTAAACAATGCTACAAGTAATTTAAACAATAAAAGAATGTTCCTCCTCTCTACTACATTTTCTGGGCTACTTTTAAATGGGTCACCCTGTACATTATTGTTGGATTGGAGAAATTTTGTTTCGGTTAATTTGAGTTTTGTACTATCTCCTCTTACCCATGTGAAATCAATTTTGCATCTAATAATTAACTCGTTCAGAGCAGTAATTTTTCAATTATAACATATCAATTTTATTCTCTATTTATTATTATAATTTTTTTCTTTCTCAAAGCATTCCAATAATTATTTCTCATCAATAAATTATTTAAAAACATCTTTTCGCTAATTAATTATTTTTCAAAACATTTGTTACTCTATTCTAACGTAATACTAAACCTAACTATCACTGGTAGCCACTTGGACCTTTGTTAAAATGCTAAAATAGCCTGGAAATAGGGGAGCATATTTGGTAAGTTTACTCTGAATCTTGGAATAATAGTTTTCTTTTGTTTTTCTACTTCTTTCCAATTATCTTTTCAAAGCGTTCACACGTTATCAATTAAAAAATAGAACTCCCCCTTTTTTTTTGGGGGGGTGCTCATCAGAGTGTGTTAATCTACAAATGTACAAATAAACATCTTATTTTTTTTAACAAAAATAATGTAACAGCATAGTAATATGCAGTATAAAAATCCAAATTAACTGAAACAAAATTGTTCCGGTCAAGAATGTTCAAAGGTATGCAAGAGATTGTTGTAAATATCTAATAGGCGGCATGTTTAGTGGTGTATGCAAATAACATACTTCATTTTAGGATAACAGATGAAAGATTTTGCCCCAAAGAAAAGGAGAAGCCACAGAAGAAACAGAAAATATATCTGATTGTGAGTTAGGCCACAGAGAAATTGTTAAAATAAATCCTGAGATCAACCTAGTCGAGAAAAATAATGTCCTAGTTAGTTTGTAGAAACCCTTTAGAGTGAGCACTGTCTAACCATTATCTCTAATTGACATAGGAGATGACTGCGATCAACACCAGATGTGTAGTTTTTCCGGTCAAAGGTGCATATATTTTCAAAGAGATAGGAGGAGGGAATAAGAATCGCCACCCCTTCCTCTCTGGCGTGTGCCTCTCAGAGAGGTGGGTTCTTAGGATCTCAACTACAAGACGTGTTTTGTTTTGGTTAGGTAAAGATCATTTTTCAAGTCTTCTATTCAATCCCCCCCCAAAAGAAAATGAGTCCTATCATAACCTTAATAAGAAAATACACTCAGTTAATTCTTTTTAAACTAGAATCGTGCTTTTATTTGTAGGGAGAATACTGATTACATCAAACAATAACTTAACTAGCTAACAATCACAACCTATGCATACATACATGTTTGTAATGCTTGACTGATTTCAAATAAAATGATTCAAGATTAGGAAGTATAAAAAAAAGTGATCAATGTAAACAGTTTTTTTGAACTGAGCTTCCAATGTAACAATTTTATTAAAAAGTGTAAATGAGTTTGTGGCAAACACTAGAATATTTAAATATTTCTTTCTTCCCTTTTCTCTCTTAAATATTTCTTTCCTTCTCTTTCTCTTTTACGGCAACATCGGTGGTTAAAGTTTACAGCTTTTTATGAATACACCTACATGATAAATACATAACACAATTGAATTCAAAGTCTTAATAGAATTTTAATAAAAATGGTTATCTCTACCAATTTGTTTTCTATGGAAATCGTTCCAGACATAGCACGAAGCCATTTGATGTAAGGAGCTAATTAAAATACCAGTTCAAGATCAAAAGCTAACTAATGATTAGTGTTAGATTTCGATAAGAAAACAGCAATTCTTTCCCCTTTCTCAGAAACATCGCTAATGGAATGTGAAGACTAAAGGACAAAATAGGTTAATTAAAATTTAAAAATGAAAGAGTAATTTACATGTAGAATTAGGAATTCCATTAGTATTTCTAATAAGTGACTGAGTTAGTAGTTTTAAATATATAGTTATGTGACTATCTTTAAATGATGGAATTCACTTTCAGTTTAATGAATATGATCTGCTTGATGCAGAAATCACCACAGAATTTCCACAGAGTCCCACTCGGCCATTATAATTCCATGATATATTTCTGGAAGATATACATTATAATCGATATAATAGATTCTACTCCTTTTCTCTCTTATTTAATATATCATATAATTGGCTGGTGAAGAACAAAACAAATATAAAAAATGAATTCTTTAACTCAAGGAAAATTGAAACTATTGGTTTAGGTCATGATTATTTTAAGCACGAAATAATTCGAATACACTCAGATCAAAAGGCATATCAAATGATCATCTATTAGGAAGAGTCACAGCATTATTTTAAATATTAGTAAAAGGGAGTGTAGATCCTAAATTTGAAGTTTGTGGAACAAAATGAAAACATTTATTTATTATTAAACAAAACTGGTTCGTTCCAAGTTTGATCGTGTGTGTAAAATGTGTACATAGAAAAAAATCTGAAGAGAATGTGTACAGATGTGTGTAAAGAAGTTGAGAGAGTGTGTCTCACATACCTTGGATTCTATCTGATGTGAGCACGTGTTTGGATTGGTGTGTGGAAGAGAAATAAAAAACAAGAGAATTTCTTTTAATTTCAGCTTTTATAGTCCCGATGTCAAAGGGAAATATTTAGTTTTGAATGCTCTCTGGTGTATTTATGCATAAATTAGTGTTTGGGAAGGGTAGATAATGTTGTGTAAGTAAGTAAGTAAGTATTCCGGGGACCATAACCACCACAAATCGCTACATGGATCTTCAACTGGAAATATATTTGTTGCCTTTGGATAAATCCATTTTTCTCTAAATGGGTAGGTCTGCTTATTCTATAACAGTATTGTAAGTTTATTTACAAGAATCCAAGTGGTGTGATACAAGATGTACACGAACAGGCATTACAAGATCCAAATTCCAATTCTGTAAGTAAATAATACACATGCAGTATCTTAACTCATCCACAATTATAATTTCATATTGATGAAATTACATCAGATAACGTTTAATTTCAAGATGTCATCTTGTTATTACAATGACGACAACAGGGGACATAACTCTTCACAATCCAACTGGTGTGTTAACAATATGCCAGCATGACCTGAGGAAATGCGACAGTGCCTCCTACACCAATCTGTGTAATTTTCTGTTAATAATAATATTGTTTGCGAACTAATAAATATCTGTCAGGGTCACAACTATTAAGAAAAAATACTCTTTTTTCTCCCATAACATTAATTGTTATTCTCAGTTAAATGTTTTTTTAAATAAAATGCGTTTATGTTTTTTCCTTCTTTATTTAAAATTGTAGCAATTAAAACATTTTTAAAACAATAAATATTCGTTCCCTAAAATACATCTAAATATTCCTCAAATCAATAAAAAATTATCACTTTTTGCATCATTTAAAATTATTCTCTTTTACTCGATAGGACGGCATAATTTTATGTTAGAATACATTTTAAAATGGGCAAAGTAAGTACCTGAAGAAATGAGTAAGCTCAAGTTATTAAGGTTAACAACTTAAGATTAGTCATTAATAATCTTCTTTTTTGTTTGGACAATCTCATTTTGTTAATGTCTAAAAGGTGATAACATACGTACGAACATGAAATGTCTTATTATAATAAAAAAACAAAAACAAGGGATATAACGCCTCACCATGTTATATTAACAATATATAAATTCAATACGGCATAATCACATTGACAAACCAGTTCCCGTCAGATCACTAAAGTTAAGCAAAGATTAGCCTGGCCAGTACCAGATGAGTGACCATTTGGGACTTCCAGGTGCTATATGTGCTCTCCGCTTATCTCAGCATTGTTTCCAGTCATTCTGGACCTCTCCTTGCCACTGGATTCAAGCAATGCCGATTCAGAAGAGATGTGGTTAGAGATTGTGCAACCCTTGTCACACAATTACACGCACAGCTGCCCCTCCAAGGGGTATCCTTTGTCTTTCAAGACTGAATGGAGGCATCAATATATAAATTCAACGAACAGTTAAAAGAATGGCACAATCTGATGTTCTTTGTTTTATCAAAGGCAGATTGGGATTGATTATGACAAACAAGAATGGTTAAAGATTAACCTATATCTAGGTTACATTACGATGCATTCTAGATTACACTAGTTTTTCCACAGAAATCAAACAGTATATAGATCCTTTGTCTAGAAAAGATTACTACCTCCTTTGCCATAGACTTAAGCAATAATTACTAATCTAGCATTCAAAGCTCATGTTCTTGTGTGAAGCAAACGCTTGCTATAAAGTAGATCAACGTAATCTAGTCTGATAAAGTAAGGCATGGCTGGGATAAGAAATATGGCTTCAGATCATAGAATCGGCTAAGTCGAGTTTAAATTCAGTCGGATCTTTTGTATTCATCTACATTCTTATACTTGTGTGAAATGTATTAACACTGTTCTAGAGAGCTATGAATACGATAGATGCATTTACAATGTATAGGATCAAATAAGCATAACATGAGTGAAACATAGAAATGAAATAAAATCTCGCATAGTATCTTCATGGACTACTTTCATATTGAGTGCCTTATCACCAGAAAACATGTCTAATTTCATGAAAGCGTAGTATGATATTTTCATGGTTGAATTTCATATTTAATACTCCCTCCCTAAAACGGTCTAATGGCATAAAAGCAAACCAAACATAGTATGACATCTTCATAGTTCAATTTCATATTGAGTACTCCCTCCCTAAAACAGGTCAAATGGTATAAAAGCACACCAAAAGTTATATGTTATAAAGTTTATGGTTCAATTTCATATTTAGTACTTCCCTCTCCAAAACTAATCTAATAGCTTAAAGTATATCAATGACACACAGATAGAAACACGCATATACATGTTGACGTACAGGAATATGCAGGTACAGACACAGCATGAGAAGTGTCTTTAAAAACTCCTCAAGTAAGAACTGAACCGTAAACATAAAATATCTGCCATTACTCAGCTACAATTCCTGTTATCTCATATGGTTTTAGTAATATTGATTAGCTACAACATAACACTAGTAGGCTCAATACCAGAAAGGTGTTTGCACTACATAGGTATTAACTGAAACTTATGGACAGAATATACCTACCACAAAAAAAAAGAAAGTATAGACATCACTGCATGGGTTAGTCCCTCAAATGTTTGAGTTACATGAAGGATTTTCATGAATATATATCCCAACAAACCTCAATCACAAATTTTGCTGAAAACTTCAGTGGAGTCATGCTTGAAAATAATGTCGAAACTTATAATGAACCAGCAACTCCGAATACAAAAAAAAAAAAAAAAAAAAAAAAGAGAGAGGAATACACAAACAAGGAAAATGAGACAGCAAAAACAAGGATAGCAACAACACAAAAGAACAAGGAAGTTGCTGGAGAAGCTTAAGCAAGAGTATATAAACAGGAAGACCTCATGTCAATAGCTCAAGACTCGCAGACTTCCATTTTATGAGGAAAGAATTATTATAACCAAAGAAGACAAAGGCTTACTAACACATAGATTAAAAGAAATGTCCGGCTTACAAACACATGACCAGTGTATGTTTTGCCATTCAATGATTGAGAGCCACCTAATATCTGAATACTAGATCCTAATAGTACAAGCGTCATTCCAAAAATAACAACTCCTATTCTTTAAATTCAAAAAATTAGAGAACGACGAAGACAGGACTGGTACCATTAAAGCAAGCGACTTTTTGTGCTCCATAATTTATTTTTCTACATAGTCACCACCATTCTCAATAAATTTTTGCCAGGAAACCAAAAACATGTCAATATTTGTAACAGAGGCTTTCAGGTCATAAATACATAAGTTTAGCCATCATAACAATGCGATTTGCAATCCCCTCTGATTCATTTGGGTAGAAGAAAAAATTAGAGCCATCATTTCTGGACCACCCCTCGTAAATGGCTGCTACACTGCCTTCTATAGCAAAGTATGCAAATATCCCCATTGCCAAGAGATGCATCTAGGCAGATTTCTGAACATCTGGGAGCATGAATCTTCACCGATAACATCAAATGGAAAAGTGACAGTGTTTTATGATAAAGACATGCAGGCGGGCAGATACATAAAAAAGGTTATCAAACCAGACATTGTTATCGATAATATAAATCTCACCTGCCTGTTTAAATGTATGTATGTATGTATGTATGTATGTATGTCTAAAACTTTCGATGGAAGCGACGGATTTTCACAAGATTGGTATAATTTTGAAGCTCGACCCTTCAGACGACAAATACCGAAAATTTGGCCAAAAACATTAATTCTTTCACCCTCAACTGGAAACTTTTCTACAGGGAGGGGTCGCTTTTTTCGCTGATAATTTCGAAAGTCACCCTCTCTTTTCGATTGTCTAGCCTTAATTTAAACCTATGTCACTTTCGGTTTGGCGATGGGCGCAACAGCAAACACGCCACTTTTTTTCACATTCTTTTCCTCCTTTGCGGTACGGGTTCGAGCCTGCCTGCCTGCCTACTACTACTTTTTTTTTTTTTTTGCTCAACATACACCGTCAAACACCCGAGCAATGCCGGACACTCAGGCTAGTATGACATAAACCGGAAATTACTGCTTTCATTATTGATGTAACTATTCCGAATGGCTATGCCTATGTGAAAAAATGACTAAATACCAAAACCTCAAGAATGACTTAAAAATAACATAGTCTCTGAAAGAAGTAGACATTATACTGATTGCAGTAGACACAAGTAGCCTAATTTAAAAAGAAAATATTTAGACATTGCTTTAGTGAAACACAGAAAGCATCTCTAAAATGAGCAACATCGTTAAAAATAAAGATAAAAATTTAAATCAGAACGAAATCAAGTGTTAGGTTTAGTAAAGAGTGACTTGATTTCTTCGAACTGAAATAACATTAAGAATAAAAGCATAAATTCATACATCTACACTAAGATATATACCCTGAGGCTTCTTCCCAACCGACTGCAACATCGACGTCTTCAAGTTTAATGTACATAAACACTTGTTTAGTCCTTCCAGCCATTGTTTTCAATATTCTTGTAATGCCATTCAACATCCAACTGGCAATCTCTTTAATTCTTATCCTTCAGTAGTCCCATGGCCTTGATAAGGGGTTTCCTATTAGTATAAAAGTATCTCTCTATCTCTGTCTATCCACACACACACACACACACACACACACACACACATATATGATGATGAGATTAGTGGAAATAGTAACAGTATTTTATCTCTCTCTCTCTCTCTCTCTCTCTCTCTCTCTATATATATATATATATATATATATATATACATACTAGACGACCCGTGACCCGTTGTGTCAGTATGTTATATTAGCTATGGAATTCATGTATAAGCGTGACACTTGTGACATAAAGAAAATAGTTTTTATTTGACATAACAGAAACATTTCTATGAAAGTACAGGGTGTTTCAAAAGTCTTGGGAACATTACAACATATTTAAAATCGTTATGTTCCCAAGACTTTTGAAACACCCTGTATATTAAAATGAAAAATCACGGACGGATCACTCAAACATGCAAAAAAAAAATCCGCCCTATTCGTGTAAAATTACCTATTTTTCCGAATATTCGCTCAAAAATCGAAAATTAAACATAATTTTCCTACCGATCGAACGCCGACGAAAGTCGTGTAGCAGCGATAACGCACATGAACCTACCGATGAGAACTATAAGAATGAAAAACCCATATTGGAATCCTTCAACCAAGTTATAGAAACTTAAAATCTAAAAAAAAAATAATTGATAAAACCTGAAGGAAAAAAATAAAAATTAAATAAATAAAATAAAATAAAACTAATATTGAAACAGTTTAGTAACTGTGTCAACAAATTCACCGTTCCCACACAACTATTTTGTATCTAGAAATGTAAACAAAAAAATAAAAAAAGAAGGAAGGAAAAGGGACGGATAGAGATTAGTAGTAGTAGTAGTAGTAGTAGTAGTAGTAGTAGTAGTCTTGGCTTTACTACAATTGTTCTTATGTTTATCAACGCATTAAAGTTGTTTAGTTGGAAGAAAATAGTGACAGTATAGTTGTAATAAAGAATAGTTGAAAACACCCCCACTCTTCCCATGTTAAATAATAATTTCGAAATAATAACGTTAATATTTCAGTGTGCAAGTCAAAATCTGCAAAAGAAGCAATTTGTGTGTATTTGTTTACGTTGTTATGGGTTAATGTTTATGCGCGCATGTGCAACCGGATGACATAAACCGGAAAGTGGGTTACATTACTCGTTACAGGGTCATTTGAGTTTTATAATTATATAGATATATATAGGCAGTATTTTTTATCTTAAGCATATTTCATTATATAAAATAGACGTTTTTTGTCCATTAATTCTGTTTTTTATCTTTTCCAACTTATTCCTTATTCGTAAATAGGAAAGGATGAAAACAAAATTAATAGGGAAAAACTGTCTATTTTATATATATATATATATATATATATATATATATATATATATATATATATATATATATATATAGGAGCAACATTTGCAAGATAAGATTAATAAAAACTTTTCAAATTCGAAAGTGCAGAAATATAAACATAGAAGTATATATCTATAGGAAAACAACCTTATCAAGATTCAAAAGCTCAATATCAGTGATAGAGCCTAATATAAGTAGAAAAAATCAAGATATTGTTGAATTAAATTTACAATATTTTATCTAAAACAAGGAATACGAAAATAAAAGTGAAAGGTTCCTATTGTGTGGAGTTTCAATGAATGGCTCTTCTCCTCAGAGGAAAAAATTAGCAAAAGGTTAGCATCGATAGTATCTATTTTTGTTGGTCAGCTCTTTTTTTTAAACACTCGAGAAATAAAAAAAATGAAAGAAAAGTATTAGTTTATAGATAAAATGAAAGGGAATACTCAAACTTTTCCATCGCAATAAGACCATTTTTTTATAGACAAATGCCTGAGGGTGTATCTACACCTGATGGTGTTACAGAGTTTTAGCTTTGTATGACAGCTAAATCTCTCTCTTGGTTCAAAATGCATGGTTTTGAATATCCAGTGATATCTAAAAATTAACAATCGGGGAGGGGGGGGGCGATTAATGAGTTCAGAAAGTTCTGTTAATATATATATATATATATAGTAATTTATAAAATATATATGGCGATTAAGCTACACTGAATATTCTGCGTTTCATCCATTCTAGGATTCTTCAGGCTTAAGACACAAGCCTGAAGAATCCTAGAGTGGATGAAACACGGAATATTCAGTGTAGCTTAAGCTTGAAGAATCCTAGAATGGATGAAACGCGGAATATTCAGTGTAGCTTAATCGCCATATATATTTTATAACTTACTAACTAGCTCTACCTATGTATTGAGCACTGTTGAAGTAAATACTTAAAGTTTATGCATAAATTTATACTTTCGTATACAGGGTGACCCCCCAAAAACGGGCCCCAACTCTAATTAGTCCTCGTTTCTTAGTGTTTTGTCGAATGAAATGAAACTTTGGTCATAACTTGTTTATTATATTCAAAACATCACTAGGGTCTTTGGCCTCTTTTTCTCCGTTGACTGTAAAATGCTCAGAAAAACAATTAAATGTCCTCTGTTTTCTTTGGGACACCCTGTATTAATTTTATATGAGTAAATGAAGTAGTTATATATATATATATATATATATATATGTGTGTGTGTATGTTTACAGATATGTATGTGTGTATGTGTATATATGTATATTTGCATTTATGTATATATATATATGTATGCCAATGACCATCTTGTGTATGTTTATGTATGTATAAATATGTGTATGTATGCGTATATGTAATGTGTATATATGTATGCATATATGTGGGTTATATGTATGTGTTTATGTGTATGTATGTGTATATATGTATGTATGCATACATGTATATATATGTATGTATACCAGTGATATATATATATATATATGATGATTGAAACGTCTTGTTAAACGGGTGCCACTCCTTCAGACACTGAAAGTCCATGAGCCCGAAAATGACTTATTTAGTCATGCCGGCGAATTCACACGCTCAAACAGACATGACACTAAAGACGGTCATTGGTATACATACATATATATACATGCACGCAAACATAAATATATACACATATATACACATACACACATACATATACAAACACATATATGCGCATACATACATACGCAATACATAATACATATACATACATATACATACACACATGCAAACGCACACATGCATACACATGTATACACACATATACAAATACAAACGCACATATACATATACGCATACAAATACGTACACATATTGACTTATACATACATGCACATACATTTACCTACATATACATACACATAAATATATGTGCATTTATAAACAAACATACATATATATATGCACATATACACATACATATGCATACATACACACAAAAAACATATGTATACATATATACATGCAAACACACATAAACAGATATACATACATATATACATACATATACACATAGATAGACGTACATATATAGTCATACATACACACATACATGATGATTGCAACGTCTTGTCAGACGAGTGCCACTTCCTCAGGTACTGAAAGTCCATGAGCCGAAAATGACTTTAGTCCTGCCGGCAAAATTCACACGCACAAGCAGACATTACACTAAAGACGGTCACTGGTATACATACATATATATACATGTATGTATACATACATATATACACATACATACACATTAACACATACATATAACCCACATATATGCATACATATATACACATTACATATACGCATACATACACATACTTATACATACATAAACATACACAAGATGGTCATTGGCATACATATATATATATATATATATATATATATATATATATAAATGCAAATATACATATATACACATACACACATACATACCTGTAAACATACACACATATATACATATATACATACACATAAATAATACACATACATGCATGCATACATACAGATATACATACATACACACACATAAACAAATACATACGCACATATACATACATATACACATACGTACACATATGCACACATATATATATGCATACACTTACCTACATGTACATACACGTACATAAATATGCACTCATACACATATACATTCATGCACATACATACACATATATATGCATACATACACATACACATGCATACATCTACATACATACACACATGCATAAATACACATACACACGCATATATACACATGCACACACATGCATATATACACATACATACATACATACACACACAAACATATATACACATACATATATACATACATATACACATAGATATACACACATATACATACACATGTACATAAACATACATACACCTATACATACATACATACATACATACATATATGCATATAATGATGGCAAATCAATTATTACATGCTTCCAGGATTTCAGACCCACACGCGTCACAACTTTTCCATCGCAATAGGACCATTTTTTTTATAGACAAATGCCTGAGGGAGTATCTATACCAGATGGTGTTACAGTGTTTTAGCTTTGTACGACAGCTAAATTTCTCTCTCGGTTCAAAATGTTGACATCCAGCAACAAGCAAGAGCAAGGTAGCCAGCAACAAGTTAAACTGCAGACCAACTTAATGCGGGTACTGGTCTCCCACTTTATGTTTTCTTTACTCAGAGATTTGCTTCTCCTAAAAGGGTTGCCTTAACCACGGCTTACGGGAGCTCTCTTCACCCCGCATACACATGGAAATAAACACATGCATACATACAAATGTACGCCAACATACATATGCATGTGCACACACATACAAACATAATCACGTAGAGGCACACATATATGCATATACACACATATGCATATACATACGTACACACACATATACATGCAAAATACACATGAATAAACATTCCAAAAGTCATAAATAGTAAGTGATCAGCGACTGGACCGTTTTTGTCCCTTTTCCTTCCTGCTTGGATTTTTTCTTTTTTTTTTTTAAATAAAAAGTTTGTTTTAGACTCATACTTCTGCAGCACATGACAATAATATAAACAAACTCACACATAATTTTCCAAATAAATCAACGTACGAACCGACGAGAATACAGTCCAACTGAAAATGATTTAAAGACGCTTGTATTTTTTTTTTAAATAAAGTTTGTTTTAGACTCATACTACTGTATCACATGACAATAATGTTGACAAATTCACACATAATTTTCCAAATACATACATACACACATACATACATGTACATACATACATACATACATACATATGATGATGGCAGATCAATTATTATATGCTTCCAGCATTTCAGGCCCACACGTGTCACAACTTTTCCATCGCCACAGGCCTATTTTTTATAGACAAATGCCTGAGGGAGTATCTATACAAAAATGATGTTATAGAGTTTTAGCTTTGTACGACAGCTAAATATCTCTCTCGGTTCAAAATGTTGACATCCAGCAACAAGCAGAAGCAAGATAGCCAGCAACAAGTTAAATTGCAGACCAGCGTAATGCAGGTACTGGTCTCCCACTTTATGTTTTTTTAAAATCAGAGATGTGTTTCTCTTAGATGGGTTGTCTTCACCATGGCTTACGGGAGCCCTCTCCACCCCGCACACACATGGAAATAAACACATGCATGCACGCATACATGGATACATACAGAATGCATACAAACATGCATACACATGTAGACATACATGCAAACATACACACATAGAGGCACACATACACGCATGTACATACATATGCATATACACATGTACACATACATGTAAAATACGCATGAAGGAGAGTTCTAAAAGTCATAAATCCTCAATAATCAGGATGAAGGTGATGAGTACAATTCAATGAGTTTGACATGAATAAAAAAAGAAAAACAATCCCAAACAAACAATTTGTAGAAGAGACAGTCACTCGTTGAAGTGTTTGTGCAACTTTACAAATGAATGGGCGTAGGAATCAGACGAAAACAAAATCCAACAGATTAGTACTAAAACGCCTGGATTATTTTTTTAAATAAAAAGTTTTTTTTTAGACTCACACTTCTGTGATATATATATATATATATATATATATATATATATATATATATATATATATATATATATATATATATATATATATATATATATATATATATATATATATATATATATATTGTTTACATTGAATTACAGCATATATATGGCATAATCTTGTTGACACACGGGTTCCCGTCAGGTCACCAAAGTTAAGCAATGTTGAGCCTGGCTAGTACCAGATGAGTGACCATTTGGGAATTCTAGGCGCTGTGTGTGCTTTCTGCTTATCTTGCCATTATTTACAATCGTCCTGAACCTCCACTTGCCACTGGTATTCAACAATGTCGACTCAGGATAGGTGTGGTTAGAAACTGCACAACTCTTGCCACAAAAAATTTCACGCACAGGCACCCTTAACCTGTGTATCCATAATTTGTCAAGACTGAAGGAAGCCTTGTTACATTGAATTAAATAGAGGTTGGTTGTTTTGTTTTAAGGCATATCAGCCCTTTTCAGGTTATTTAATGCCGAATCTGGTGATTTTGAAGAACGATTTTTTTAATACAGTATATTTGTTTTTTAAGTCGTATTCTATTTAACCCATAGTTGGAACCCTAACAGGTACTACCACTCCGGGTCAGAGTGGACCTGAGAGCAATGGCAATTAAAAGGTGGCTCCACACTCCCTAAGGCCTACAAGCTGGGGCCTCACCATCGGATATAGTTTAAGGTCATATCCAGGACCTATAAATTAAATAGAACTAGTATTTAAAGGGAAATGTGTTTTATCATTAACTACCGACTTAATTTCATGGAGTAAAATAGATAAATCGTGTTTTACTGTTAACTCAAAAAGGAACGATATACTGTGAATCAGACAAAAGAAATATCACTAAGTTCATATCGTTTTTTTTTCTATTGTTAACATAATTTCAAAAATAATTCATGAAAGAGAAAATAATAATATAATTTGAAATATCAAGACTATGAATACTTTGAATTACAAAGATTTTTTTTTGTGCTGATGAACAAATGCAGGGGAGATGACTTTATTACAAATTTTTCGCTTTTATTACAGGATATTGTTAGTTTTTTTCTCTTTTGTAGAAGACCACAAAAACGTTTCTCCTTTCCAAAAGTGTTCTTTTATGCTAATTTCTATATAAAAAAAAAAGTACACAACATTTTTTAATGTATATCGGAAAAAAAGAAATGGTGGATGCAAACAATTATATGACTTAACAAAAACCAAAAATAAAACAAATGAGTGAAAGAAAATTAATCTATTGTGAGGATAATTTAGACAGAAACTATACTTAGAAAATCTTGTTATATATAAACATTATTTCCTAATATAAGTACAAACGAGATTCTATATTCCTATTAATCCCAAATCAAAAAGAGCCCAGTTTATGCGTAATACTCGCTCCCTCACTGCTAGTGAGAACACTAATAATGGACCATACTATCCTTACACTCGGTAACAATAATATAGCCCTCGATGCCTAATCACTAGGGCTGTGACAACAGCATATTCTTTTCATTGTTTTAACTCTTGGGAATATATCTTATATGTTTTTAAATAGACTGATTAACTGTTGATTAACTGTGCATTACTGAGTCGGATGTATACTTGAGTATCAAAAGAATGAAAATAATATGCTGTTGTTACAGCTCAGCTAATCATTTTCATTTGTTTCAGAGACAAATACTTTTTTGTCATCATCTCATGGTGGTTGATCTGACGTCACAGACTATATTCTCTGGATGTAAACATTGATGAAAAGTTTCTGCTTCCCTGAAAAAGATTGGTGGTGATCTAGCATTTCCATTGGCTGGGTTGGACTTCTACTGCATCGTGTTGATTGATTCGAAATTAGGGACCAGTTGTTCATCAGCGAAATGTACGTCAACTGAGGAATGAAACATGCATTTTAAACAAGCAAGGTACATATAGCTGACCGAGATATGCTTAATATAAAAGTAAGACTATATTTCTGTGAAATTCGTATTTATTAGAACAAAAGAATCTAGTTAATTGTTAATTGGGGATTAATACCTCTTGCATTTTTGTACTGGATTAAAGTTTTTCTCTTATTTTTTAGTTTATGTTATTAATATACTTGAACTTATATATATATATATATATATATATATATATATATATATATATAACTACTTAATTTACTCACATAAAATTAATATACGAAAGTATAGATTTATGCGTAAACTTTAAGTATTTACTTCAAAAGTGCTCAATACGTAGGTAGAGCTAGTTAGTAATTTATAAAATATATATGGCGATTAAGCTACACTGAATATTCCGCATTTCATCCACTCTAGGACTCCTCAGATAAGCCTGAAGAGTCCTAGAATGGATGAAACGCGGAATATTCAGTGTAGCTTAATCGCCATATATATTTTATAAATTACTATATATATATATATATATATATATATATATATATATATATATATATATGTCTATAGACACTAGTGTCTCATGCTTTCGCAATTATCAGTGTAGAAAGTGGCAATTCCTACCGGTCAGGTGATTCAAACTCAGCCACAAAGTTCCCTTTGACTTCATCAGAATTCGAGCATAAGCCTGAGGAGTCCTAGAGTGGATGAAACGCCGAATATTCACTGTAGCTTAATCACCATATATATTTTATAAATTACTATATATATATATATATATATATATATATAACAGCAGAATAGGGAAGGATGAGGGTGGTACCATTAATAAGAAAAATAGACGCAAGAGACAGGTTTGGTTTAATCCACCATTCAGTGAGCATATCAAAAATAATATACCTAGGGAATTCTATAGAATAATAGACCAAAACTTCTCCCCTGAAAATAAATTAAGCAAAATGATAAATAGAAACTCTGTAAAATTATCTTTCTCAACGTCCAGAAACTTCACTAACACTATAATCAGCTCCAACAATAGAAAAATCAGCAAAATAAGAAACAGCAACGAACTAGCATCAAGCACAAGTATCCTAAATAGAAATTGTAACTGCAGAATCCCTGAAAATTGTCCGCTGGATTGGAAATATCTAACCTCAGAAATAGTGTATAAATGCGAGATAAAAACCGACAACACTAAGAAGATATATCTAGGAGCCACAAGAACAGAGTTTAAGGACAGATATAGAAACCACATAGCATTATTTAAAAAGCAACCTGGGACAGAAACTAATAGGGATAGCGTGAACGACAGTAAGGGGATGGGCACAAAAATAAGTATTAAAAATAAAAACAAAAAGAGAAACACAACTGCATTAGATGACTATTAGGGAACTTAGCAGAAATAATGAAAATTTTGAATTAAAATGGTCAGTAGTGGACAGGGGGAGGAAGTACAGCCCTGGGAAATCAAAAAGGTGCAATCTATGTTTACTGGAAGCCCTCTACATTGTGAATTCCAAAGAGGAAATTTTGAATAAAAGACTTGATGTCATATAGGGATGTCTTCACAGAAATAGATTTCTGCTATCACGCCTTAAATGTAACTGAGGCATAAATCTTTTTATTTTTTAAAAATAATAAGGATCATCAGATGCTAGGATTAAATTTTAATGTAGAGTTAAATAGCTAGAATTGTTACAATCTAAATGAACGATCCAAATTCCACATGCGAATAAAACTTCCATTCTTCTTAACCAGATAGGAAATATAAATAAGGTATACAGCTCATCTAAGAATGTTTTTTTTCTCCATAACGGTGAGCATACTTGTATTCAATCATTGCAGTATGGACGGTGAAATAAGGGTTACCCTCTTCAAATCAATAAAACAACTTAGCAATTTAACCAGTTATTATTAAAAAATAAAAATTAAATTAGCAATTTGGGGGTTGCAAAACTTACTTACTTAATCCCTGTTCTAAATGTTTTTAACCATAAATGCAGGAGTAGACACACTTGTAACCATGGATGGTTTTGCTGTCAGAATAATAACTAGAGAATATATATTTTATTTATTTAGACACCCAAAAATACAACGCATGAATTAAGTGATTAGTAACAGAGGCGGTTTAACCCCATGGGCTAAGACCATTCTTTGAGATCAAAACAAAATTTATATACTTAATTGGTTAAGTAAGCCATCGTAGCAAGTTCTGGATCTGTCTGATTAAGTTAAATCAATTATTAAATTAATTATTAAATCATAGACGCCTTCTAGTAATCAATGAACCAAAAACACCAAACGGCTTGAATTACCATCCTTTGACCATTATGGGATACAAATCGACCCAATTTCAAACAAAATTAACTAACAATACTTAACAATATAATTGGATTATCTCCCTTCATTTTATCCTACTTAACGATATGAAAACATTTTTCAAGTAGAATAACAATGAATCTTAAAACATTAAATAACAATAAATAGATTAGAATACTTCATCCGTAATATTATACAAGGATTTTTATATATATTTTTAATGCACCCATTTTATTTACGCTCGTATTCAATTAAACTTTGAAACTTAAAGGGTCTTAAATCCGAGCACAAATATAATGATAATCTATAAACACTACCTGCCACTAATATGAAACTAAAACTAACCGTAACATTTTTGCAAGGCTGTTACGGCCATAATATCGAAACAAAAATTTAAAAAATTAAGTATTGGGTAACAAAGAAATAACAAGATCTAATTTAGAAACCCAACGAATGGGATATATATTCAAAAAATTCTTTTAAATGGCTTAGGGCACCCTGTAGCAACTTGTCATGACTCTGCTCTTAAATAAGGATACGAAAATTAGGCGATATATTAATATTTTAATGGGATTTTCCATAACCACAACAAAGGTAGATGTTTCTCGCATGCCTTTCTAACTAGGGATTTCCCCTTCCTTCCTTCTCTTCAAAAAATGCTCCATTGCCAAAAGTGTGCTTATTCATAAAGTCTGAAGAAATGCTGGTTTTGAAAATTTTCAAACGACATAATCCTTGAAATTTTCGAACTGGACATGGAAACAATTGTAACGTAAATTGAAATACACTTTTTGTTGCCACCAACACCTTGTTTTGAAGTCTTGTTTTTGCTTACACAGTATATTAATGCTCAATTATAAAATTTGATAATTTTGAGCTTACTCTTTAAGTCAACCATTTTTGGCTTAAAACTCATTGGTATATGAAAATTTACTGAATTTCACGAACTCAGTATAATTACATATAAGTCTACATATATATATATATATATATATATATATATATATATATATATATATATATACACATATATATATATATATATATATATATATATACACAGAGTGGAACGAGAAAATTGTCACCCTCGAAAAGACGATATGATTCCATTTCCAAATGATGTAAACCGGCTTTCTATTTTTTTGTAAACCATCTACTAGTTGGCCAGTTGTGTACAAATCTCAAGAGTGATAGAAAAGTAACACAATGTTCAACGAGCAAGATAAAAGATGCGCCACTGTACAACTCATGCTCTCTACTGATCTCAGTTATGACAACAAGACCCGATAAATGCAAACACAGATAGTTCCACACTTGGTATGGTTTCGAGTGAGGGCCACATGATGCCATCTCAATCTTCGAAGTTGGCTTAAAAGTCAACATGAAAGTGTACGTGGATGTGCTGAAGAGTGTGGTGATCCGGTGTTGCAATCAGATGGCCACTGGCAGACGCTGGGTGTGTCAGCAGAACTCGGCACTGGCTCTCAAATCCAAAGAGATCCACGTTTGGCTTCAAAAGAAGTGCTACGACTTTGTACCCTTCTCTCACTGGATCACCACTTCTACCCCGATGTGAACCCACGAGACTACTTTCTTTGGTCATACGCCAAGAACATCAACAATATGACATCCCACAACACCAAAACCAGTCTGATCGCCACCGTCCGCCGAGTATTCGCCAAGCTCCTGGCGGCGCTTGTAGAAAAGGCATTCTCCCAATTCTAGACTTGTATCGAGGCTGAAGGCAGCTACATTAAATAGATATCAGCTCTACTACATAATCAAGTTACCTGAATTGATTTTTTCAATAAAACTTTTCAAATAAAGCTGTAGTGTAGTGTTGTTTGCTTCAGGACGGCAAATTCATCACTCCACCATATATATATATATATATATATATATATATATATATATATATATATATATATATATATATTATTATTATTATTATTATTATATGTATCTACATAAAATTTTATGCAAATATTTATTTACTTCGAAAGTGCACAATACATAACTATAGTTAGGTAGTAAGTTTTAAAAATACCCTGACGAATCAACATGAGCATGGAACATGGAAAATTCTGTGTTGCTTAATTACAATCTTTATTTTCAAAAATTACTATATATATATATATATATATGTATATATATATATATATATATATATATAATTTTTACTATATATATATATATATATATATATATATATAGTAATTTTTGTTGCTTAATTACCATCTTTATTTTCAAAAATTACTATATATATATATATATAGTAATTTTTGAAAATAAAGATGGTAATTAAGTAACACAGAATTTACCACGTTCAATGTATATAAAAATCATTTACTGATAAAATGTTTCACTGCACTACAACTTTTCAGTTACCCAACTACTAAGAACCCAAGCTGATGCCGCACAAAGACAATTATACACTCACTAGAACGCTGTCATCGAACAGGCTGACTCGGAAAGCAACTTAATATTAGATTATTTGAAAGTGAGATGATATATAATTACCATTATTTCCACAATCAGACCACATTGCAGCTGAACAAGCCGTGTAATCTGATTGTGGAAATAATTATATATCATATCACTTTCCAATATATATATATATATATATATATATATATATATATATATATATATATATATATATATATATAATAGAAAGGTAGTTTGAAACATTGTTCGTGAATAAATAAGAAAGCTATGGCAATGCAGGGAACCGGATGTTGAAGCAATGCTACGTATGAACACAAATAGACAAACAAAAGAAAGTCTTGTAGAGTTTTTATTATTATTACTTTTCTATCATTGTATATCCATTTATTTTCTATAAATAATCACAAATACAAATCAGTAAACTTGGACTTACTGTTTGAGATAACCGGGGTAGTAAAAGTCTCCAATATTTCGAGAATATTATTTCTGTTTCAAAACTGCTACTTTCGGTCTAAATTAAAACACTAACTGATTTCTCATTCACTAACATTAAACCAGATGAAAAATTATCAAATAAAACAACAAATAAATAAAAATAAGAGTGAAAACAACAATGATAAAAGTTGAGGAAACACAACGATTAAAATTTATTTTAAAATAAGTGCTATTTCCGCTTGACAGCTTAACTAATTCCTCTTCTGGTTCCGTTTTTAAGTTATTTTCCATCTTTTTAACTGTATTCTTTTTGAAAAAAAATTTCAACACTTTAGACTTCCTCTGGCGTCTTAGTGCAACTGTAAATCACAGGTTTTCTTTTCTTTTCTTTTGCCCTTCGCATCGCGTCACGGGTTCGAGCCTGCTAACATTTTTTCCCCCTTTTTTCACTTTCCTTTCCTCCATCGGTGTCCGGCTTCAAGCTTTTTTTCTTTTCCTCCACACACACATACAAACAACCGGACAACGCTTGGCACCCCAGCTTGTAAAAAAATAAATAAAAAGGAAATTATGCAAGAGATATTTCTGAATAATAAGTCTATAAAAAAGGATCTAGAGAAAACGATAATCTTTGACATAACAGATCACTTGAAGGGAAACACGTAAAGGTCAATTCGGCACTTGTCAAATGTGTCGGAAAGCAACACAAACATTGGATGACTGCATTCTAACAAAAGTGACCATTGATGGACATAATGGCAATATCTGCTCAACTGGAATCAGAACAGTATAAACGACCTTACACAATAATATAGGCGATAACATGTCCAGTTATATAAACATTTTACCAGTTTCTACTCAGATACGGATATATAACATTGAAATAATGGTTGTCATGAATTTTGAGAAGTTAAGCAGTGTTCAGCTTGGTCAGTATATTTAGATGGTTAACTATCAGCAAATATTAGGTACAATAAGTTTAAAGCAGTTTTCTAATACTCTTATGAGAAGGTATTAAACCGGAGGAAGGTCGCTTTCTTGATCAGGATCTTTGAACTTTGAATTGGACTACCCAGGGATATAGTAAATATCCCAACTATGCAGTTGAAGATTATATTGAACAAGTGCTGAGCCTCTATATGTGTTACAAGAAAAGGCTGTCCCCTTTTCCTGTAAATAAGAAAAACATTAGATAAGTGGAAAATGAGATTAGGATAAGCCGAGATTCGAACCTTGTAAGCAAGGTTCAGAATAGATTTAGAATTGGGATGTTAGAAGTTCGCTATTGTTAAATTTCATATAAAATAGTTATTGTTCGTATTGTGAAAACAATTAATTGTTCATTCTTTTATGAAAACTGAATTAAAAAGGCCAGTTAAAAAAGAATGAACAATACAAATTAAAAATATATTGAAAAAATAGGTTAGGTTGAAAATAGGTTAGTGAGAATTCTTTGTTTGCAGAAGTGTGTTTGGAGAACATGTGCTGAGCCATGTGAGTGGTCACGTTTAGAACCACACATCTGACGTTATAGCAGAAAGGGAATTTCTCAATAATAGGAGCTAGGATTAGCAGATTAGAGAGCCGAGAAGTCGGGCAGACATGTTCGAGAGTCAGCAAAGGCAGTCAGAAAGAGTTGACATAATCAGAAGAGGGTCCATTTAGAAGCGAAGGGAGAACATTTAACTATGTAGAAACGAATTTGAATTCCTGACGTCATCATCATTTCGACCGGTCAATTGAAATAAAGAACATCATCGATTTTTGTAACTGTTGTTTTCGTGTCGTCATTCAACAATTGACGTAATGTATTAATCATTTTAATATGAACATTGTATAACCGCCTTCCAAGTAATGTGTCCCCCTCCTCCATCATAAGTAATGATTATCCCCCTCTATGTAAAAAAACAGTAATACACATTCATTCAATAATGAATTCTCTTCTCTCACTGTTATAAATGTCCCCCTCAGTATTGTCACTATCGTTACCATTAATATGTCCACAATATGAACCCCCTGCTATACAATATATGTTGTTATGTGGAAATGTTACTTACTTGGTAAGTGGAGTATTCTTGTCTTATGTTTTTCCAAATTTATTGAACGGAATTAAATCTAATTGTAGAAGAAATAAAGAAAAAAATTTTTTCCAAATACCTCTTACGTCTAAGTGGCCATATGCCTTGTTATGGGTGAACGTGAGTAAAAAAAATAGAATTCAATGGCAATAAAATAAAGACTGTTTGGTATTCATTACTGAAACTTGTTGGACAATTCAGGCATAGAGCGAACTTTATTTGTATGGTTGTATTGTAAAAAGATTATGAATTTTCTAAATGATTCTATGGATTGCATTTTTGTGGGGGTAACTATATTTTCGAATATAAAATCTGTCTGGATGTTGCTTTATTATAAACTAGCCTGGATGACGGGCGTTGCCCGAGTGTTTGGAGGTGTGTGTTGAGCAAAAAATATAATGGTGGTAGTGTAACGTGACCGTCCCAGGGAACGGTTAAGCTCCCCACAGCGGGGAGGTCAAGACTGGAAAATCCGAGCAGATATGATTTTTTTAATTCTTTAGTTATCATTTGTGTGCCTGCAGAGAGAAAAATCAGATTTGTGATTTTCATTGTTATGAAAATCGGCAACAATATCATGATTGCAATTTGTACACCGAAAATGGAATGACTCTGGGTTCAAGACTAAGGATGTTTATAGCTTGAGTACAATGCGTACGACCAAGAAAGTCGTGGGGAATAACCTTTCGGGGCATGAGAACGCTTACAGATCCACAGGTGCACTCGATGAGGAGAGAACCTCCCATGAGGTGAGGTAACCGGATACGATTGGTCCAGGGACCAATCCTGGTTTCACCCCTCCCCTGAGTATATGAACAGGGTGCAGAGTCGAAACCGTCAGTTAAAGCAGAGTTGAAGCTGAAATTGGAGTCCGAGTTGTTGAGTGTTTGAGACTGTATCTCAAGTTGTAAAAAGTCGCCACACCCCTCTCTTCCTGCGTCATCCCCACCGCAATACCAAGAGAAATCTACCTAATGACTCAGCGGAGTCTGTCAAAATCAACATTGAAATATGAACAATTGTACACAACTATATATTTGTATATCTTTTCTTGAATTTAATCAGTAGAATAGAGCACCGAGTTGTTTTTCTTTTGTGTGCATGAAATTGCTTTCCTTCTTGTACAACAGATCGACAAAGCGGCGACGTATGAACTCGATCACAAAATTAAGACCAGTCAAATAGATTGACGGGACCTGCCACACTAAGACACTTTTCTGACCTGCGAAAGAAAGGTCACAGTAGGCAGGCAGGCTCAAACCCGTACCACGAAGGAGGAAAAGAACATAAAAAAAGACGTAACATCTTTGCTGTTGCGCCCATTGCAAGATCGGAAGTGGCGAAGGTTTAAATTAAGCCTAGTCAATCGAAAAGATGGGATAACTTTCGAAAAGCAACCCCTCCCAGAAGAAAAAATCCCGGTTGAGGGTGAAGGAATGAATAGTTTAGCCAATTTTTCGATATTTGTCATCTGAAGAATCAAGCTTCAAAACGATACCAATCTCGTGAAAATCTGTGTCTTTAAGGCATACATACATACATACATACATACATACATACATACATACAGGTAAGATTTATATTATAGATGATGAGGTTATGGAGGTCGTGAACACTTATCTACAGGACCAAGATTCAGAATTCTGCAGAAAGAAGATAAAAGCTTTTTAGCATCGATTGATGTAAGTGTGCAATTAGAAGTGGACTCTGTTAAAAAAAAAATACTGTACATGTGTATTAGTTCCCATTGTGTGAAGCGCAGCACTTTTCATTCACTCCATATATAAAACATATTTTTTATAATTTAGTTTCAAAACGCCATAACTATTTTAAAGTATACTTCTCATGGGCTTCTAATGCATTGTTAAAAAGAAAGGTTGGAGATTGCCAGAACGCACTTTTTTTTTCAAAGCTGCTACAATGTTGCTGATAGATTTGAAGGAGACGATTTGACATGTCTGCAGTCAGCTGATATGATGTGAACTCGAAATCGACCTTGACGCATCTGAAGAATGTACGTCAGGATTTTGCATATATAAATTTAGGTATGCATATATTAGTGTTGGGACGATTAATCAGAATTGGGAATTGGAAAAATCGGAACGTTCGGGGTATCGGAATCGGAAAAATGTGTGCCTATTTTTCGATGCCAAAAACAATTCCTTTAATTATCTTTTTTATTTAAAACAAAATCTTCCGCTAGTGGAAGATTTTATAATAAAATAAGAAATATTTATTGATTTTAAACTTCCAGTAAAGCTAAAATCCTACAAATGTTTTTTTTTTTGTGTGAGAAAATATCTGCATGTGTTTTTATGGTAATTGGGGAAAAATAACAACTTTATAGTTAAATACTTGAAGATTTATAAAAAAATCGGAGTCGGAATCAGTAATTGTATTAGAATTGAAAAATATTTTGGAATCGTCCGATCACTACTAATTACCCGATTACAATGAATTAAAATTAATATGAATTTTAGAGCACAACTGCTAGCATATGAGGTGATAATGTGGGGTACATTTAGTTTAATTTAGTTTTATCTGATGGGGAACAAAGAAGGGGTGGAATCCTTTCGTGAAAATTCAGATATCTTCAACTTTTATGAAATTTAAATAACAGGTATTAACATCAATTTATAAATATTGATTAAATGTCAGGAGTTGTTTTCTTTTTAGTATTTTAAAGTGTTTTCAAGGGGTTTCTATGCATAACCTCTTATTTGAAAATTCAAATATTTTAGATTTGCATTATGCCAAATTAAGCAAGATTTCCTTAATTCCAATTTTTTAAGACTCCTTGAAGATCATTATAGACATTTTCGGGAATCAAGATGATATAATGGATTTTGAAATTAGAATAAAGATTCTAGACATATGGTTTAATAGCATTATATGTTTATTTTGATCATTATAAGTGGAACATAAAAGAGATGCAAAACTCTTTTATTTTTACCCGTCCTGGAACAGGTATTCTAGTTGTATGCAAGGACAGTGAAATATTTTTCCAAAAAATCTTACGTTTTTGCATTAAAATGTCTGTAGATTTACTGCCACAAAAAAAACGTAAACAAATAGGATTTGTCCTTGTTCTAATTCGTTTTCTTTGACATAAAGTACAAAGAATCATTAAACTCAAGCGATATACGTTTTTAGTGTACTTACATTTAACGCTAGTTTCAAGCTGAGGGGAAAACATTGAGAAATTGTTAAATGATATCTGATCTGTCTGGTGTTAAAGAATATCATGTCCCTGATAAAATTTTCTCTGAGATGGGGATATTTGCTGATGACATCATAGTCTATAACAGACACGAGGGTAAAACTAACGAACACATGTCTAAGAAAATTGCTAAAACTCTAGAGGGAGACCTCCGATCTGCAGTGAAGTGGGGCCAAAACTGGTTGGTAACATTTAATGCTGCCGAGAGAAAGCTTATTTCCTTTAATAATTACAAGAAACCTTCTCAACCACTGATTGCCATGGCTAATGATTCACTGTTTGAAAGTACTTCTCTCAAGCTTCTAGTCATGATCTTGGACAAAAGTTTCACAAAATTTACTAGAAAGTCATCTGCTTCAATTCAAGTGATACGTACTAATATTATTATTATTTTTTTTTTTACATTTGGGTCATCACTTATAAAGACCAAGATCCACACGAGGGTAAGGTTTAATGACGCTGAAATGAATGTAAGTCAAAAGATGAGGAACACTATGGGAGTATTAACATTGATCAATGGTATGAACTGATTACTAGTTATGAGGCGATTTTGACAAGAATGTTTTTTACATTAAATTTGAAGATGATTAAGTTGTAATCTTCAGGGAAGTGTTTCGCATATGGGATGAGCCTGTAAAATAGGTCTGTTCATTGAAATTCTGCCTGGCCCTAGGCACATGAACAAAGAAGAAGATTATTTTCAATGTGGATGTAAAATTTCTTGCTGTGAACGTCTTACAAAGAGAAACCAAACATTAAAGTTTAGTCAAGCAACTTGTGTATATGTATGTGATTTGTATGCAATGGGTTTTGCAATCATTGGCTTTAAAAATGTAATACATCACTTTCAGTGATTTACACCTCATTTGATTTTCAATTACTTTAGACATTTCTGCAGACATTAAATCTTCTGGAGCTTAAATTATTTAATTGAAAACCATCACTTTCATTCATCGTGTTTTAAGATGGACTTAGGATTCAAGCCAGACAAAAACGATTATAAATTGCAATAAGTGTTCGAAGCAGATATTGTTCGATTCTAGTACCAAAGAAAAATGATACTTATCTCAAGAAACCTGCATACATTTTGCAGTCGAAAAAAAACTAAGTTTTGAACTTTAAACCTGATTTTATATACTCAATTGAACTCCAATGCTTTTACAAGAGTTAGATTGTAAAACTTACGCGATGGACATCATCATCATCATCATCATCATCATCATCATCATCATCATCATTATTAAACGTGGAATATTCCAAGGAGATTCGTTATCGCCATTTCTTTTTTGTAATGATAATGATGCCACTGAGCATCCTCTTGAAGAGAAAAACTGGGGTATAACTTTGAATCTGATGACAGACGCCTCAACCATCTACTCTTTATGGATGATTTGAAAATATTCGGTAGAAATGAAAAGGAAATGGAGAGGCTGGTAAAACTTATGGGGACATAGTCAGAAGACATTGGGATGGAGTTTGGGATTAGTAAATGTGCGGTGCTGGTGATGAAAAGAGGAGTAAAGGTTCATTCGAATGGAATAGTGCTGCCAAATGGAGAAATTATGAAAGAAATAGAAGGTACAGGGTATAAGTATTTGGGAATATTGGAGGGTGTAGGCATCATGAACAGAGAAAGGAAGGAGAAAGTCAGGAAGGAGTATCTTAGAAGAGTGAAACTAATTGCAAAGTCGAAACTGTATGGAGGAAATCTAATGAAAGCAGTGAATGCATGGGTAGTCAGTATTTTGAGATACAGTGTGGGAATTTTAGAATGGTCTGACAAGGATTTGCATGCCATGGATATCAAAACAAGAAAAGTTTTAGCAATGTTTGGTATATTTCACATACGAAGTAGCGTAGCAAGGCTGTATCAAAAGAGGAAAGATGGTGGGAGAGGATTGAAAAGTGTAAAAGATTGTGTTAGAACCGAGGAGATGTCATTGAAGGAGCATGTGGTTAGAAGTGAGGAGTGGATGCTTAAGGTTGTGGCCAATGAAATGAAGGTATGCGAGACGAAGGCTGATTATGTGAAACGTATGGATAGAGAAAGGGCAGAGTAACTGGCTAGGAAGAAAATATATGGAAGGTTCTTCCAGGATATAGCAGAAGTAGCTGATGAGAGATCATGGCAATGGCTTAGAACTGGGTATCTGGCTAAGAGTATGGAAGCTTTTGTTTGTGCAGCACAAGAGTAGGCATCAGGAATACGATTGTTCAAAACGTGATTCTAGGAGAGGAAATTGCTACAGAATGCCGGATTTGTGGTAAGACGTCAGAGTCAATTACGCACCTTGCAACAGGGTGTAGTGGACTGGCCCAGAGAGAGAAAGTATCACAAAAGACACGATCACATGGGACTCTGAATATATTGGGAGGTGTGTAAGAGGGTTGGGGTGAAGTGTGCTGGAAAATGATTTGAGGAGGTTCCTAATGAAGTGAGAACAAGTGAGGATGGCAAGGTAGAGGTATGGTGGGACAAAAGTGTCATAACGACCAAGCAATTGGAACATAATCGTCCGGATTTGGTCGTCATTTACAAGGTCTCAAAAAACTGGCAGATTGTAGACTTCTCAGTACCCTGGGACAGGAATGTGAGAGAGAGGGAGAATGAGAAATGGAGCAAGTATGCTCCATTGGCCTTGGAGATAAGGCGTATACACAGGGTTAAAACACAAATAATCCCAATCGTAGTTGGTACACTAGGAGTAGTATCTAGTCGTCTGGAAGGACAATTGAAAAAACTACAAATTCCCGATGTTTTAGGCAGCCTTCAGACCTCTGCAATTATAGGTACCAGCAACATCCTCAGGAAAACTCTTGATCTTTGAAGCTCCTGGTTTGAAGCCGGGATTAAGAGAAATCCTCTGGGAATGAATCCCATCTCTTTCCAGAGAGATGTTGATAAACGAAATTATTATTATCATTATTATCAGCATTATTATCATTATTATTATTATTATTATTATTATTATTATTATTATTATTATTGCTGCTGCTGTTGCTGCCATAACGGCCTGTGGCATAATCAGACTAACACACCGGTTACAGTTAGATCACTGAAGGTAAGCAACGTTGAGCTTGGCCAGTACTAAAATGGGTGAGAATTTGGGAATACCAGGTGCTGTATGTGCTCTCTGCTTAACCGGCATTGTTTTCAGTTGTCCTGGACTTAACCTTGTTGCTGGAATCAGTCAGTGTGAACTTAGGAGAGGTGAAGTTAGAAGGAGTATCTTTTGCCTCTTGATACAGAACAGAGGTTATCCTCACCCCATCCTTATTTAATTATTGCCATTAAACAACGTATGTTCCTTCCAGTTTGATAATTTTGCTAGCCTAGCCAAGTGGTATCATGACAAACAGACATATACTACACTGGCTCTTCCCATTAAAAGGAGCAGATAATGCCTGGAAGGATGGTCTTATGACAGCAGAACACATACTGCACTGTTCTCCCTCCTCACCCCAAAAAGAAGGAGTAATGCTTGAAAGATCATACTATGACGAAGGCCATATGCTGCACTACCTCCAAAAGAGGGAGTAATGCCTGGGAAGATAGTTTCATGACAACAGAATAGATACTAGACCCCTCAAAAATGAACACTGAATAATAATACAATAGAAAAATAAACTCAAATCTATTTTACTTAAATCTAAACAGAACTTCTATGAGGAAAGTTTGTTTCCAATATTTGTGGAACACAATACCACGAGTTTGATTCCCATATGGCAACCATCATTTACAATGCATGCAGTTTTGTCTCACTATCAATCTAACAAACTCATTAATTTTTATCCTCGAGTGGCCCTTGAACCTTGATAACTAAATAATTGTATAATTTTAGCTTCAGAGAGGCAGATACAAAATCTCGATTAATAATAGATTATTATTATTATTATTATTATTATTATTATTATTATTATTATTATTATTAACTTACTAGGAGTAAGAGACTCTTTGGAAGAGACCTCTTTGTATTGTAATCTCAGTTATGTATTGTCCATCAGCTGTCAGTTCGTCTCCATGTTTTCATGCATTTTCTATCAAATTGATAATCTTACTTTTTATGTTGTACATTCTCAGGCATCCTATTATCAGCGCTTGTGGGATCCTGTCATATGCTTTCTTGTAGTCAATCCATGCCATGACTATATTCTTTTTTATTACTTTTTACCTCCTTTGGAATTCTAGCGAGGGGGAGGGGCGTTTGCTTCTTTGTAAAATATGCTTAAATATATTTTAATTAATGCAAATTTCGTATTCATTATTACAGACGCAATTCTTTATTGAATATTATATTGTACCTAATATATAGTACCGATTTCAAAAGTTAAAAAAATGACCTGGGTGCCATAAGCTAGAATCTAACCCAAAATACTTAGCACTCCAGATGCGTTACCTACCGTTTGAGCTATTGACAAATAGATAAGAAAGATTTAATATTAAACCAATTAAAACTATGAATGAATTTGCGCATGTGCAAAAAGAATAGCAATTTGAAATGAACATTTTTGCATTCTAACTTGCCGACATATATCTGTACACACTATTCGTCCATCCAAGCAAAGATTTTAATCGTTTAAAACTTTCCTTGTAATATGATTATTATTTCCTGTTTATCTCAGTGTTGTGTGACCAGTAGTTTAAGAGTTTATCCGTTAAATATTTTCACAAAGGCACAGACATCTGCTGTTTTATTTATATAGATAAGAAAATTTTCCAATAATTATTGCATTTTAGTGCCGAATAATCGAAAATATTCAGCAAAACAGACAAACCAATTGAAATCTCTTCCTCTGAAAAACTAATTTAAACAAATGACTTTGAAAAACTTGATTGCACACGTTTATTTGATGTCATATCAATTGTAAGAGAACAGATCATTTAGATTAAAGTTTCATTAGCTCTACAAGAAGGAGATAATTTAAATTTTCTTTTGATTTCTTATTTAAATCGATACATTTTGTCGCGGTCAGCTCATGTCAGTAATTGAGTTCTTCAGATTATATGAATGTATTGACCATCGTTAAAATAAATCATAACACTTTTAATTGTCCTTATTGTTAACAAAAAAATTTACAGAGGAACTGGGAACATCTCGTACTTTGGTAAAAACAAAATTAAATATAAAGCAGTTGTATAGTGAATACGTAAGTAAGTTGAGAATAATAGGAAATGGAAGCTAAGACGTTAACAAAGATCAACTTTATGTTTACAGGTTGAAGATTGCTTAGGTGTTGAGAATGCACTAGAAAAGAATACAACATCACATGGATCAAAGAAAAGTACTAAAAAAAGATTGTTGAGAAGACCACAAGCCATTCAGGCATGTAAATAAAATGGGCTGACAACATATGATTAATTAATGATTACTGTAGTGAGTACTGGTCAGTGATTTGGAAAATAAATCAGTTAAAAAAACCCACCCAAGTGTTTATAACTTCTGATCAAAGTTATAAACACTTAAGCCTTAAAACAAGAATACAGGTGTACCTCTACCGCTGAGATACCTTAACCAAGTTGGATTGTATCTCCCTTTCTCCCTCCTCTCACTCCCTATTCCTTTACTTTGCAGCACCTTTACCCATAACCCCACTTGCGTTCTTTGTATAATAAACATACTATATATATATATATATATTTCATCAGTGGTGAAAAAAAACGGACTAGAGTGCTCAGAGCATTATATAGGAAATTTATTGCTGTGAGTCCAGAATGAATTTACATATTGTTTCCGCGAGGAAGATATCCTCTGAAGATGAGGATAGATCCGACCAGTTTCGTCAGAATTCATATTGTTTCCGCTAGGAAGATATCCTCTGAAGATGAGGAGAGATCCGACCAGCTTCGTCAGAATTCATAGATGGACTCCATCTATGAATTCTGACGAAGCTGGTCGGATCTTCCCTTACCTTCAGAGGATATCTTCCTAGCGGAAACAATATGTAAGTTCATTCTGGACTCACAGCAATAAATTTCCTATATATATATATATATATATATATATATATATATATATATATATATATATATTGCTTTTGGAAATTTATTAATGGTGGAATTGATGTAAACTATAAAAATTTGCATTTATATTTTTATCGATATATATATATATATATATATAACATAAAAATATAATATATATATCATATATATATAATTACATATATATATATATATATACATACATATATACACACACACACATATATATATATATATATATATATATATATATACACATATATATATATATATGCAGTCAGATGATTACAGAGTAAGTGTGTCGTTTCGATGACTGACCATATAATTTGGTGTATTACCCGTCTTGCCCTAGTGCCTTCATGTAATTCATTGTGGCTGTTTTTTGCACACTCGATGTTTTTGAATCATCTTATTAATTTGTATTACTTCAGAGAATTAATACAAGTTTTCATTTTTCTTTACATTTTGTGATCATTACTTTCCTTTAAGCGTTAATGTATGATATTAACTGAATTACATCATGCGATCTCTTTCAAATTCTTATCTTTCTTTTCCGTTCTACGTTAAAGCGGTTCTCTTTCATTTGTGATTTTCGTCTTTGATCAAAATATATGGACATGTCTGCAATTCATTCAGTAGATAATTAATGTTGGGAAAATCATGTTTACCTTACAGTATGACTTAAGTAAGTTTATTAGAATTTCAGAGAAATCATCGAGACATCAAAAAGTCACAATCATATCAATATTATATCATTAAATATAATTGAATCAATATTACATCATAAAATATAATTGAATCCAATAAACAAATGTTACGTCTCTCCACTTGGTTCCCTCACATCCCTCTCCCCTTCACTTATTGAATCATGAAACGAAAAAAAAAAAAAAAAAAAACTGGAAAAATAATAGAGGTTCTTTTTTATTCCATGTAGTTTCAAAAATATACTTTACAAGGTGGAACGATAAAGTTGTCGTCCTAAAGAAAACATCACTACAGCTTTATTTTAACATTTTTATTGAAAAAATCAATTCAGGTAACTTAATTATGTAGTAGAGCTGATATCTATTCAATGTACTCGTCTTCAGCCTCAATTATCGCCTTGATACGAGTCCGGAATTGGGAGCATACCTTTTCCACAAGTGTCGGCGGGAGCTCGGCAAATACTTGGCCGATGGCAGTGATAAAGCTGGCTTTGGTGCTGTGGGAGGTTATGTTGGTGATTTTCTCTACATATGACCAAACGAAGTAGGCCAACGGATTCAGGTCCGGGGAAGGGGAGCAGTGAGAAAAGGGTACAAAGTCATAGCACTCCTTCTGAAGACAAGGTTGGGTTTCTTTAGACTTGTAGATCAATGCAAGTCCTGTTGCCACAATCAGGGTCTGCCAGCGGCCACCTGGTTGCACTACTAGGGGATCATCACACTCTTCAGCTCATCAAGGTTTACTTTGGTGTTGACTTTCAAGTCAACTTCGACGATGTGAGGTATTATGATGTGCCCTCATGTGAAACCACGCCAAAGACTATAACCATAGCCAAAACTTTGTTGAACCGTGCCCTCAAGCATTGCATCGTCTGGATTTCTATTTTGAGGGTGCTGGCAATGGTCCTGTTGTCATAACTTGGATCGGTAGAGAGTATGAGTTATATAGCGATGCATCTCTGATCTCAGTCGTTGAACATTGTGTCACTTTCAGACATGATACAAGGCTCCTATTGCTCTTAGGATTTGTACACAACTGGCCAACTAGTAGATGGTCTGCAACAAAAAACGAAAACCGGTTTGCATCAAACGGAAATGGAATCATGTCGTCTTTTCTAGGGTAACAATTTTATCATTCCACCCTGTAGAGGAAGGAAATGGTCCTGTTCCATAAAAAAGGAATTATTTTTGGAACAGTATAAAATTTTAAATTGAGGATTTGGAATCTAGTTGCAGGAAGGGCAATGGATGTAATATTGATGATGTAAAAGAAAATTTAGTAGTAAATTCAGTGTGTAATTTGAAAACTAAAAATCACAATCGTGGAAGACAAATGTGAGATTAGGAAAAATATAAAATCCGGCATATAGAATCCAAAATTAAATCTAGTCAGCATATTGAATTTAAAGGCTGCTAACAAAATATTTTCAAAATTTTTCAAAAGAAAATGTAAAAACTTACAGAAATTATATATATATATATTAGCAAGTCGCCTGGCATAACCTGGTCGTAAAATGCACATAAATATGATATTTAATTTTTGGAGATTTTGCATTTATTATTATTAGAACTAATCATCTACTGATTATTATATTGTACCCAATATAGTAAAAATAAAAAAAACGGAAAGAAACTGAGACATGTGCACGCGAGCATTTTTTTTCTAAATAGTTCACTTCTTGTAAAAACAAAATCAAGCTGAGATCGAAACCAAAGCTAAATACTGTGTGTCAAGTACGATAAACATGAGGTCAGCTTGCCACAATTTTTTAGAAGAGCTTTCGAACCTACTTTTTCGTGACATAAGGAATCAATCATGTAAACGATTTGTGCATGCGCAGTCATGAAACAGTTAATGAACAGATAAATATCCGATGACCCCAAGTACCAATTTTTCAATTTTGATCCCTTAGCAGTTCTTTTTTTCCTGAATGAAAATTGATTAAAAAGCTTTCTACATGTCTGAATATCCTATATACAAAATTTCAAGTTTGTGGATCAAAACTTCATTGAGTATATAGGTTGAGAAGTGTCTCTTTTGATGTTTCCACGGTTGGAACAATAAATAAATAATTTATTAAAAAAACATTAATTGGCTTTCAAAAGCACACTTCAGAATTGTGATAAAATATCAATATTTTCGACTGTGATTTTTTCATTATTTTATAAAACGCATTCACGTGACACACACGGACATTTAAATTCTAATGATGTAATGATGAAAATTAAAAGTAAAATTACATCATTAATTAATTCATTAAAAGTTCAAACAAGTGATATGAAAAGGATTTATTTATTTATTTGGGGTTTCAAAAATTAAGCGTTTTTTCTTCAGAGGAAATAACTAGCAAAATAAAGTAAAGAATTACGAATTTTCATAAATTTGGAAACCTTGGAAATTGTGAGTGAATTAATATCTACCATTATAAAGGAAGGGTGTTTTTCCAAAACTTTCCAAATTTTGTAGAAACGCAATGTTTGAAAAACGATTTTAAATTACTATTCTAAATCAGTAAAGTTGAGCAATGACGTACGTGGATCCAAAAAGGAACAAATGGCAAACTTCGCAAGTAATGAGTTGGTCTATTAAATAAAATACAACTCAAAAAATCATTCAATAGTGAGGCGACTGCCCATTATCCTACATGTTCTGAGATAAACTTTTCCAGACAGGTGTAGACGAACGTCCGAGTTAACCAATTTGTAGACGAACGTCGGGGTTTACCAATTGTTGGGGACTTGCGCAAATCCCCTGAGAGAAATAAATAAAAAAGAAATACACTATCAAATAATGTAAAATAAACTTTTGTTTATTTTCGTTAAAAAAAAAAAGAAATTACTTTTTAGTATTCGCCAAGGAAGCAGTCAGTATGAAAGAAGGAAGAGAGGAAGAAGGTGAAGAATTGAGAGCGTGAGAGAAAAAGTCCAACTATGTGATGTGGCGAAGTGAGAGAAAGAGAGAGCCAAGCAATGTTCTTTAACGTGCGAGAAAAGCTGTCATTTCAGCTACTGAATTTCACTCGGCGAGCATGGCTGTTGGTGTCGGTTATCCTTTTCTTTGATAAGAGAAGTTCTCCTTGCCTTTTATATTTCTTTAGCGGCTCATAGAGGCTTGCAAAAATAAGTTTTTTTTTAAAATCAAATCCTAATTGGTCAAAAATTCATACTTTTGACAAAACTAAGTGCTTTCCGCTACATTCGTCATTTCTCAAGCGTCTTGCTTTTTAACCAAAGAGGTTTGGTGTGGGTGAATGCTGTGATTCCCGCACAAATTATTTTATAGATTTTAATGTGTATGTCTTAGAAAAATAAAATAAGAAACAGCACACAGGACAACAATAGCAACATTCATTTGGTTATTGACATGTCTCAGTTGAGCATGAGTAATCCGTGTGCAACACTATTTGGACACAACATGCAGCGATTATATTAGTTCTTAGGTTTATGTTTATTTTATTCCACTGCAAGATAGTAGGCACAAGGTCAGATAGGGTTTTAAAAAATTAGTACACGAGGTCTACAAAAATACCTGACGAATCAGATCAGCATAATCCGAAAGGGTCGGGTCAAGCAATTAGCAATAAACTAAACCTGACAGGATTGACTGTTAAAACTGAACAAAACCATAGCTCAGTCCAATAGCAAGAAAGTCAAAGTGGACTGATTATTACAGATGCATCCTTGACTGGCATGAACAACACTTGTTCAAATTATGCCAGATTTTGTTCAAGTATTTATTTCAATTTCCGTTCCTTTTCAAGTATCTTTAGGCAATTAGTATACTTATCATAAATTTTATAACATAAAAAAGATCAAACTTATAGTTACAGTTGTAATACCTGCTTTGGATAATGGTTTGTCTTGGAGCCAAATCACATGACCTAACCGTTTGAGGCGATGCTTGTATTCTTATTTGTTTTATGCTTTGCATGTTGGTTATCTGCAATACTTCAGTGTCATAAACATTTCCGAAGATATTGGCAAGATACAATACAGAAAATACTGATGGAACCTCTCCAAGAATGTGATGCATCTGTAGTCCATTGTCATACGTATGTATACAATTGTACTGTGAGGACACTGATCTGGTAAACACAGGCTTTTTTGGAAGGTTAATTGTTTGAGACTTTTATATAGATATAATTGCAATAAAGTGAACAAATAGAAATGCCAAGATAATATCTTTGGTGCAATGCCAAATTACAGAAAGATTTTTGTATATTTATTATAAACTTCCATATAATATTTTTGGCATTGACCGATTTATTTCCGACTTTGGTTCTGTTCAAATACTTTTAGAATAACATTGGCAAAATGTCTGTTCTTTTATCTGTAATCATTATCTCACGTTTTACATTGAGTTTGCTTTTAAGTCTGTGTACAGCCTCACGGGACCAATCATTACCAAACATGGTCAAAATATTGATGATAGTTAACTTAAAATTAATTTAATTTTAGTATATCTTGGACAAAGATCAAGATCAAAACTACGGTAAAGGTAAAAGTCTAGGTAATAAAATTTGACTCTTTACTTAGCTCATCTAATAGCCAATGCAGTTTCAGAGCTTATAATACACTGACCTTGACTTTTGCATGTGACCTTACATTTGCTCCAAATCGAAAATTTTACAGAATTTCAACTTCCGATTTTCCCAACTTTGATGTGTAAATCTGATGTTTTTTGATAATAGTAATCGCCGTGCAAAATATCACCATCATCAGATAACAGATTTGAATAATCAACTTTCCATGGCATAATTTATAAAAGACTTCATACAATATGGGTAAGGCCTAGATAAGACTTTGCCTTATCCTTACGTTGCTAGGCATAGGTATACAACCTGACAACTTAGTCTCTTAGATGGTTGTCTTGAAATCTTTGTAATGGCAATCAGTTATACAATTTATATTAGGTTGGTGCAAAAATAATGTCGTTTTTTGACGTTCACCTCCAAGTAAAAAAGCAACATTATTTTTGGATCAACCTAATATGCGACACTTTTGGTGATTACATTGGTCCTGTTCATTGTAAAGACTCAGTATTTGGCCCATAATGTACTCAATAAACTCCCAAATGTTATATAATCTTGACCTTTGACCCTAACAAATTCAGTCATAGTCGAAATTTTGGCGGTATTTCAATTTCTAATTGCTCCACATTTGATGTATTCATTTGAAGTACTTTGATAGCAGTAAACACCATGCAACATTTTAACCTGGTCAAATAATTGTTTTTCAATTATCAAAGCTTCAACAGCATAACTTTAGGAATACTCTATACAATATAAAAAAGTAAAAGCCATATAAGACTTTGGATCATCCTTACATTACTGGGGGAGGTATGTTGTCTCACAATTGATTTATGTTCTTGTTTATATTAAGGGAAGCTGTGGACATTCCACGGTTGCTTTCTTCATCTATCTAAATAATTTACTCTTCCTATTTACTCGTCTCCTCACGAGGGCAGAGGTAGACACAAGTTCGGTTTTTCATGTGGGGAAAAAAACAGCTCCCCAAAAAGAGGCGCTCTGGATAGAAACAAAAATTAAAATGGTCTCAGTCATGAAGGATTTTTCCTCCACTGACCAAAGGCATAAAAAAATGAATTGTAGCATCAGAACAGATACTACACTGCGATCTTGTATAATTTACTGTTTATGATATTTCTCTGGAAATAATACATGTATAGATGTTTAAGAACATTATGCAAAAATTGTTTCTTTTGTATTTATTATTTATTTTTTTAACTTTTGGAACTTTTTGAGATAAGGCTTCATAATTTGTGCATTTGTTCGAGCCCCATAGCGCAGTGGATAGAGGTACTGAGTTTCTACGGTTCCAGGTGAGCATTGTCACAAGATAGTGGTTTCAATCCTACTCAAGCACGCCCGAGGATTAATTGGCACAAAACGTGGCGAGAAAACAACTATGGAAGGCAGTAATTACTGGGAAAAAGTTACAAGACTCAGCATTCCTATCTAGTCATGGTTAATCACCTACAAAAAAGCCAGAGGATGAGTTTGCCGAATGTGGTGAAACTGCAGCAACTATAAAGATAAGGATAGCAATCTACAAAAAGAATGAATGTTTACTTTCTTCTTCATAAAATAACTTTCGTTATCAGCTAAACATTTTTTAAATAAAACCAGCCTGAGTGTCTGGAGTTGCACTGGTGTTTAGAGGTGTGTGTTGAGCAAAAAAAAAAAAAAAGTGGTAGTAGGCAGGCAGGCTCGAACCTATGACGCGAAGGTGGAAAAGAACAGGAACGAAAATCTGATGTCTTACCACTACTCCATGACGCGACCGGAAGTTCGGGACGTTAAAACTAGGCAGGCAATTCCAACCTATACGATAACTTGCAAAAACAGCTCAAAAAAAATCGACCCCTCCTTGTAGAAAACTGGCCAGTTGAGGGTGAAGGAATTAATGGTTTTGGCCAATTTTTCGATATTTGTCATCCGAGACGTCAAACTTCAAAACGGTATCAATCTCGTGAAAATTCGTCCCCTCTGTCGAAAGTTTTAGGCAAACATAAAACCATACATACATACATACATTTAAACAGACAGGTGAGATTTATATTATAGATGAATTTCTCTTCTTTATTTATTGAAAGTATTAACAATGTATTTTTTAAAATAATGCATATTCCTTTTGTTCTTACTGTAAAATAATTCTCATGTAAGTATTCTTTAGTTAAATAAAACGAATAGAATTTTTTTATATTCATTTTGTTAAAATAACACTGTAGTCATAAAATTTGAATAAAAATTACAAAGAAATAAAATAGCAAAACTAATTCGAAGAAATAATTTTGCATCAATCTCATGAGTAAATTTAAAATTTTTATCTAAGCGACACCAGTTAATTTTTTGCAGTTCATGATGTGTGAAATGCGATAATGTACATGCAGGCATAAATCTGACGTTGTGAGTGACACTATTATGTCAGTGATGCTGACTATACTGACGACATCTATGTCAGTAGAGATCCATTATGTGAACAGCAGCCATTATCTTGGATGTAACTTCGCTTCGTTGGCATCTAGCATAATAAAGTTGACATTTATTTTTTTTCGAATTTTTTAGATTAATATTGATGACTTATATTATCTGATTAGTTTTTCGAAAGGTAGTTTGAGGGGGCAACACAATTTTTGTGAAACTTGAAAACATTGCATACACAATAAATGTAATGGAATTACATGTAGACTGAGGGATGATAATCAGTTTGTGTGCAACATGTGTAAGACAATGGAGTAAGATGAGTGTGGTGAAAGTGTAGCTACTGAAGCTACTTTTGATGTACTAAGGATTCACGATTAATCGAACCGGAAATGACACTCGAGGATAAGAATTAATTAGTTTAACAGGTAGACTGAAGGTAGTTGAAAGTGGGCCCAACGAAACCTTGCTAACGTTAGAGTTGAAAATGACCAAGGTGTATGATCAGTAGGAAAGTGGGTCTTTGGAATTGTTTTCCACAGACGAGTACTTCTTAGGGAGAAACCTTGCTCATGGAAGATGTGTTTTGTTGTAAGAAGAAAGACAAATTATTTATAATGGTTGTAGAAAACGAGTTTTTGTTGGGATCTGCAATGCAAAATCCAACTAAACCAAACATATAAGGTAAGAGTATTTGTCCAACATGGAAGTTGTCCTATATGAGTACAGTTATATGGAATGTTCACCCTAGAAGATAAACCATTAAACATAAATTGGAACTCATTTATGCACCTACTATAAAATTAAAAATAGAGTGGAAAAAGACTAGCAATCTCTTTTTCTGTGAGGTTGTTCGGTTTTCAAACAGTTTTGTGTGGATTGGCTTCGACTAAGACTCTTAATTGATCGTTGTCAATATCCGATCGCCGACCACTACACTCATCATTTTCAAGACTCTCGTCGCTATCATAAAATTTATTAAACGACCACTGTGCTGTGCATTCAGTAATGGTTCCTGAGCCAAATGCTTCGTTTATATCGTGAGCAGCTTTTCGGCCTAGCTTGAATTGAAATAAGAAAATGGCGCAAATTTGCTTTTTTTTCCATCTTGTATTCAACATTCTGAAAAGAAGACATAATTTGTTTAAAACGCTTGTAATTTAAACGATTAGATAGAGCGACAAACGTCCTAACCTAATATTTATATCAATAAAACAAAGATGTAGAAAATGACTCCTCAAAGAGTGTAGCCCCCTAGAACTAAGCAGAACATTATTATTCAGCCTGACAGAAATAAGGTCACTTTTATATTGATTGTCAAGAATGTATCTTTCACTGGTATTAACAACACTTACTCAAGCATGCCAGGAAAGTAGACCTAGTATAAACTGACCTTTGTGATATTACTGGAGCACAATATGAAGCAGGTGCTAGTGTGATCGCATGAATTAAGAGTGGAGTGAGTAAGTTCAAAAAAATTCTGTCATTGCTAACCAACAGAGCATTATCATTGTCGCTAAAGTGAAGAGTCTGTCAGGCATGAGTATGCAGTGTTATGATATATGGAGGTGAAACCGGATCATAGGGGCTGAGGATCATAAGAAGGATGTTATATCTGGACATTATAGGGAGATGTGAGCAGCAGAGTAAACTGATTATATCACAACATTGAAAGAATTGATAAGAGTTTTGGGGTTAGTAGATAGCGAATGGTAGAGGTAGGAGATCCAGTTCACAGGGAAATGCTTTGGAAAATATGGAATGAAGTCATAAAGATGAAGCCATGGGAAAATGGATGAATAAAGATCTAGACAGAGATAGGTTTGTTTGAACGTCAATTTCCACATCGTCCAACAAATTCCAGCAAGTAAAACGAATGTAAAAACGATGATGATGATGATGATGATGATGATGATGATGATGATGATGATGGGTGGCATTTTTATTTTCGTGGAGGGGGCTCACTCTGTATTTTAACTTTTAAATTAGAGCAAAAACTAAAAGATAAATACTTTTTTCCCAAGAGTACTGTTGCACGCGATGCAATAACTTTGAACGACTCGAAGCCGGTTCTCTGAGTCCACAGTCTGTGATGCTAACCACTGCATCAGCACTTCCGCACGCAAAGCGCATGTACATATTCTTATTCCGATATTAGGTCATATGGATAAATCTCTGTCTTACATAGAATCGCATCTACTTTACTCGCAAAGAAGCATACCCTTGAGATGCTCTTCTAAAAATATCCATAACCATTGAAGCATGACAATGCAGACAAGAAATTATGCAAATGCACAACTAATGCTTTTTCCCTTGCTCATCTTGTTGGCCAATAATGCATAAATACTTCCCATTCGTTCATTTAATGCAAGAGGTTTATTTATTTTTCCTGCCGACCTATCCCTTTCCCGCACTCACACTCCAAGGAATTGTCATTCATCCTCATCTTTCCTTACCCTTCCTCTGATCACTTCGTTATGTTTCTCTCATCAAACGACAACAAGCAACAAAACCTCTTTTCCCGCGTTTTGAATCGAATTTTTTTTTTCTGTTCTCTGTCACCATAGAAGCAGAAAAATCTTGCCAGGAATCGGAAATAAAATAAAACTGAGGCCAACTCAGAAGAAGAGAAATACTGCAAATAAGAATCGAAACAAGAGAAGTCTAACAAAGAAAAAAATATATACATTTTTTTCTTTGTTAGATTTCTTTTTTTTTTTTTCGTTTCTATTCTTTTGTTCTATTCTAATTTTTGAGAAATGTGTACTTTGAGTTAAATCACAACCTAAAGAATTAAATTCTAACTTTCTAAACGATTCTGGGTTTACACAAAACTTATTTTCTTTTTCTTTTCTTGTTTTTTTTTTTTTAAGTTATTTAGAATTTGTTTTTTTGTTTTCATTTTATGCCAAGAAAGTCAACCTTATCAGAATTAAAATTTTTAAGAAGTATGAAATGTTACTTGAATCAAAATGAAATGTGAAAAATTTGCAGTCTCTTAAAATGGTTCCAACATGATTTTGTGGTTGCTTCAATTTTTTCTTTTTTTTATGTTTCTCATATTGAAGCAAAAAGCCAACCTTTATATAGTAAAATGTTGTCCTTATTTACATGCTTCTCTTTCTGCTATATTTATTCATTTTTACCCCTGGTTCATCTTTATTACAAAGTCAGTTTTTTATGTGAGGAAAATCCAGGTACTGCAAAAGAGACAATGTGGATTAGAATAAGTATAAAAATTGCCTCAGTCAAGAAAAATCTCTTCTTCAGTGGCTGAAGACAGAAAAAAATTAATTGTAGTAGCAGAACCGATGCTACACTTTGCTCCTATCTAAAGGACTAAACAGTGATATCTACTATAATTTTGAAATTGTTACTTGAATTTTTTTACTGATTTATTTGTGAAATAAAGTGGTATTTTGTGAGTGGTAAGCCTGAAACAAATAAATAATTTGGATCAAACAGACCCTGAAGATCATCAATACTAATGTTTTTATTAAGTAAATAACATCTAAAAAGAAATTACCTTGAAATGATAAGGCAATTAATTGTTTGCTGCTGAGCATATGATCATTGAATGTTTCGCCATTTTTTATCAAAGGTCAGTTAACTCATGTTTCCAAAATACTTTTTGGGGACAAAAGGGGAAATGATTTGATAAAGTATTATTTCCCTTCAAACACTATTTCTCCTGGATGGAATTTGTTTATCCAACATTTTCTATCACCTTTTTTCTTGTGTCTGTTGCTTGGTGTACTCCGCAAAGCTAAACCTCCCTGTGTTCTCTTACAAGAAGTTTAAATTAGCAGTTTTAAAAGATTTGGACGGAATCAAAATTTAAATCTAATTCTCAGTTTCTTAAAGGATTCTAATACAAGTTATTTTCTTACCTGATTGCAGTGGGATAGCAGATTCATTAGACGGATCTGCAATGCAAAATCCAACTTAACCAAACATATAAGGTAAGAGTATTTGTCCAGCATGAAAGTTGTCCTATATGAGTACAATTATATGGAATGTTCACTCTAGAAGATAAACCATTATAGAAGCATGGATATCTTGAATCGTAAAAAGGTTGGCCAATGACAGCTTGGAAGCAAGTAATTAGATAAGACCGAATTGAATTTGGAAGCAGTTGATCCCTGAGTATTGAAGAGTGGTCTTGTGAAATTAAAAAAAAAATGAATTCATTCCCGGACAAAAGAAAAGTAAAATAAAAAGAAAAAGTAGAAAAAAATATATATAAGTTGACCCCCCCTCTCCAACAAATAAAATTCCACCAATGGGAATCTGCTATAAAGTGTAGTATCTTTACTGCATATTTGGTAGAAATAAACTTCAGTGGATATCTGACTTGTCAAACAAGTATCAGTTATAAATAACCAACAGTTTATTTTATTACCGTTTGATAACATTGGGGGCACTTTGATAATTATCTCCTTAATAGAACATGCGTTTCATCTTACAGATCATGTCTCCTAAAACACTCTCCAGACTATTCCTGAACCGAAAAATGCCATCGCTGCCAAAATCAGGATAGCACCAAATGAGTAAGCACTTCTTATTTTCATGAGCTTAAACAAAGACTGTTGGATATTCATGACTTAAAATTGATGGACAAGCCAAGCATAAAGTGAAATTTATTCATACCAAATATGGTTGGATTGAGGAAAGGAGTATGAATTTGAATAACGACTAGCAAGAGGGCGCCCGATAGTGCCGGTCGTAAAATACATTTAATATATTTTAATTTATGCAAATTTCGTATTTATTATTACAGAACCAAGCCTCTATTGAATATATATATATATATATATATATATATATATATATATATATATATATATATATATATATATATATATAGCACTGATTTCAAAAGTTTAAAAATAAATGATTTGGGTGCCATCAGTTAGAATCGAAACCAAAACATTTAGCACTTCAACCGCATTTCCTCATTTAGTGCTACAGCCGTGTTTGCTATCATTTGAGGTAATCCAGCACATACATAAGAAATTTATAAAATGAAACCACTTTAAGCTATGATTACGCAAACTAATAGAAATAACAGCAAGTTAAAATGAACAGTTTGCATTTTAACTCCTGTACGCGTTTTTCATTAATCCAAACAAAGATTTTTCTTGCTATAAACCATCATTGATGTATGCTTACAATTTTTTTAAAAATTTCAATGGTATGTGATCAATAGTTTAAGAGTACAGCGATTTCATGATTTCACACATACATGCATCTACTTTTTTTTATTTATATAGATTTCTTCTTCTCCAGTTATGCAACTTTACTGTTCTTTTGTCAAAGTGTCAGATGTTTTCGATATTTCATAAGCTCACTTCAATCTTATCTAATCCCCTGCTTGCAAAGTTTTCTGAAAATTTTCTCTTTTTTGGAGCGGGATGTTATATATATCATCTATCTATATATCTATAAAAGTGAACGTGTGTGCGTGTGTGTGTGTGTGTGTCTTTTTACATTTCCCTACGCAATAACTCTGTCAATTTTTAGTCTACAGACTCGAAATTTGATATACAGGGTATTGAGTTTTGGGAAAATCTATGTGATTGGGTTTCGGCCAGAAATTTGGCTGTTAAGGGGTCAAAGTTCAATGATTTGACCTTTGAGAACTCTACCAAACTCCTCCGACAATTTGGGGTCTAAACACTTGAAATTTTAGATATAGGTTCCTTGGACATGGATTTAACTTAATAACTCGATTTGACCCCATAAATTTTAAGGGGTCATAATAGGGGTCAAAGTAAAAAAAATTGACCGTTTTTTTTGTTTTTTTTTGCTCAGCATACACCTCCAAACACCCGGACAACGCCGGGCTGAAATGCTAGTTATCTATATATTAATACGATAGCGTGTGTTTTCTTTTGTATGTCACGTTTATATCTTTTTTCTTTGTTTAATTGTTATGCCCTTCCATTCCCTGTAATAAATAATTTTACTAAGAATTGTTCATTTTTATTTCGATTTCAATTATAGCTGATGGCACTCAAGTCATCTATTTTTTTAATAAATAACTAGCGGTGTGGCATGACCGTCTCCGGGAGCAGTGGAGCTCCCTATTGAGGGGAGATTAAAACTCCTGAAACACAGGCCAGACAACTATACTTATGTTAATTGTTAAGCCTTATTGCATGCCCGAGCAGCGGCGGCCGACCTTGCTGAACTGGAGAGTTAAGTTAAGCATTTTATTGTGTTTTTGTAAAACAGACATATACTTTTATTGTGGTGGGAAAATTGACAATTCGATGTCGTTTTAAAATCATCATGGATATAATTTCGGTTCTGGGGCCAGAAGAGGGGTCAAGGATTTATCTCCCTGGTCGTGGGAACTGAGAGCTGCGAGCATTTGCAGAATCACCAGCACACACGCATTGGATCAGGACTTCTTGGAGATGACGTATTGATTGGCGATTGGTCTAGGGAATAACCTATCCTATCTATCACCTGACTAGATAAGTGAATGCCCATGCCAAAAATCAGTTACTTGAAGCTGGATCTTGAGAGAATTTAACCCTAATTGAAAAGTCGTCGTCACACCCCTTCCCTGTCTGTCACCACCGCAAAACATGGAGAGTAAGATTCAATAGTGTGTTTTGTAAGAGATTAACATTGCAAAATTGTATATAAGTTTATATTATATTTTGTAAATTTGAGTTGAATTAACTCATAGAATAGAGAGATCTGAGTTTGTCTTTTCTTTTGTGTATATGAAAATCTCTTCACTTCCTGCGTGATACGGCATATCAACCCGAAGGTGAAATCGACGCTGAAAACCGACCAACCAGACTCCAATGCGCCAAGAGAACAAACAGAGAATTCTCTGTGAAAAACGATCAAGACGCGTGTGTGAGATGGTCCAAAGAATAGAAACCTGGGGTAGGGAGGGGCGGCAAAGAAGGTGAGGGAACCAACAAAGATAAAAACAGAGGAAGTGAAAGCACCGCCTGAGTACCAATGAGATGTAATAAAATTGCTAGTGTGCAATCGGAATATTATCGCCCCTAGCGATCTGGAGTTAGGGTGTACCAATACAGTAACAATGAGAATTAATACGGGAGATCACCCGCCTGTAAGATTGAAACCCTACCGAACCCCAATCCATAAAAGAAAACTTGTTGAGGAAATGGTGTCTGATATGTTGGCGGTGGGAATAATTGAACACTCCACCTCCCTCTGATGATCGTGGAGAAAAAGAACGGGGGCCACAGATTCTGTGTAGATTTCCAGAAGCTGAATGCTATTACAAAACCCTTAGCGGTGCCATTACCCCTGATAGATGACATGCTGACTTTGTTGGGTAGAGTGAGGTGCTTTATCACCCTGGATTTGAGATCAGGTTACTGGCAAGTAACCCTTGATGAGGAGGATCGGGAGAAGGCGGCCTTTGCATGTCATGTGGGACTATTTAACTTCAGGGTGAACATTGGGTGGGGCACCCTTCCCCGCGGGGCGCCCCCTCCCCCTCCCAGCCAGAAATCAGCTGATGGGAACAGTGTCTTTGGCTCCTGGACACACTGTTGTCACTCATGGGTGTGGTCATATTTAAAATTGGGGGGGGGCAGTTATACCTGAGAGTGCAGGTGATAAGGTGTGGCAGTGGTGTGGTGTGTAAGAGGATGAATGAGGTCGAAAGACAATGAGAAGCACCTCGAGGCTGTCTGCGTTGATGACAGGGGTGTCTAAACCCACCCGCAAATACTTTTGCAGGTTAAAAAAAAGAGCTACAATAATATCATTAGGCTGAACATCCACTGAATGCCAACATCAATACATGACATCTGAAAAAGTCCACTGTAGAATTTCCACAGGTCCCGCTAGTTATATATTATCATTATTAGATTACTGTTGAATTTCAGAATATTTTTAAAAACCTGGAAGAATTACAGAATTTGATTGAGAGATCAATTGAAGAAATCTAGAAGAGATTTGGAATTAGCAGTTTTCAAATATTTGCTTTCAATGAAAATCTAATGTATGTAATTGCCATTTTCTCTGTTGCTTTTGACCACTTAAATAACGTCAGCATTCTTAAATAGGAAGTCCAATTGAATTTGTAGGAGAGTGAAAATTAAAGCAATAACAATTAAGAGTGATCAAATAATTGAGTCAAGACATCAATAAAACAAATCTTATTTAACAATTTAAAATAACTGACATGAAAGAAGGGTGTTTAGCATTTGGAAAGGCTAAGATAGAAACAGCTTTCCAAAATAAATAAAGCAGAGAGAACAAGAATAGAAAGAAGAAAATTAAATCAATGATACAAGAAGATGTAATGATTTCAAAATCACTGTACAATACGCAACACTTAACAACTTGGAGCAAAGGGTAGTTTTTTTTGTTTTTTACTTCGTATAAGCATCACTCATTAAGGCCCAGGGGCCATTCAAGGATAAAAGTTAATGGGTACTGTAATGGAACTGTGATTATATATTTTAGAGAATGGCTCTTTTTTTACATAGGCATCACCACTTATCAAGGCCAAAAGGCCACTCGAGGGTAAGGGTTAGAGAGTGTACAGTAATCAATTGGACAATATAGTAATCGTTAGTTTTTTTTTTTTTTTTACAAGGTGGTCACGACTTATCAAGGCCCGGAAGCCACTCAGGGATAAGGGTTATTGTAAGTACAGTACGTAGTGTAGATATTTAATAAAGTGTCTACTTAAGGGGGGGGCGGTTCATCGGGAATTTGTTTACGTTGGACTTGAAGACATCCAAGTTGTAGTCAGGAGGGAAGCAGGCAAACGGAACAGAGTTCCACAGGCGTGCAGTTCTAAGAAAGAAGCTTTGTTCATGGAATCTACGTTTTGATTTAGGCCTAGATAAATAGTGGGGAAAGTTTTTGACAGTGGATTCAGCTAGACGGGTGTTTTTCATAAAAGATTGGCGAGGGGGGACCAGAGATTGGAGTTCAGACGAGCACCTGCCATGGAAATAACGATAAAACAAAGAGTAATGGAAATTCGGTAAATTTGTTAACTAAAGTGGAATGGCTCATCAAGAACTTGTTTACGTTGGACTTGAACACAAACATATTGTAGTCAGCTGGAAGGCATAAAACGGGAGACAGTTCCACAGGCGTGCAGTTCTAAGGAAGAAGCTTTGTTCATGGAATCTACGTTTAGGTTTAGGCACAGATAAAGAGTGGAGGAAATTATTGATAGTATTTACAGCTAGACGAGTGTTTTTTGTAAAAGCTTGGACTTGAAAGCAACCATGTCATAGTCGGCCAGGGAGTAGCTCTGTGGTACTGCATCCACAGGCAGGCAGTTCTAGGAAAAACTCTGCTCATTGATTTAACGCCTAGATGTAGGCACAAATAGACAGCAAATTGCTGATAGTTGTTGGAGGTAGTCAGGTGTTTGCCCCAAAAGACTTACAGGGTGCGAGGAATCATATTATCTGACCATGACTTACTTTTTTCGGTTCTAAACAAACCGGAAAGCAATAGGTAATCTTTTATTTAGAGAGGGGTGCGAGGGTCCTACTAACCCATTTTTTTTTCTTTTTATTCTTTCCCCACTACTTGCTTTTCTTTCAATGAAATCTTTGTGTGCATATACGATATTTGTTCCAAATTGGACAAACATAGTAAAATAGTTCCAAAAATGGAGTGTTTTTATTTAGCCCTAAAAGAGCCCTTGGGGCACACCCAAGAGTTATCGTGAAGTATAAACAAACAAAATTATATAGAAATCAGTTAGTTACAACTTTTTAGGAAGTTGTATAAAAGTCCAAGCCATCATTTTTTTTAATAAGCACAAAAGTGTCAATTTTAGCCATTTAACCTGAAAGGCACCTTTGGGGGGCACCGGAGTTTTCCTGGAAAATCCGTTCTGTTACATTTTTACTCATATCATGTTTAATGTTTGTGCAAAATAAAAAAAATCCCAAGGAGTAGTTATTGAGAAAGGTGCAGACCGACGAACAGACAAACGGACAAGGGTGAATTTACAGGTTCACCCTCCTTTTGTCGGGGGACCAAAATGCAACGCACAAAATATTTGTTTAAGTTTCATAGAGTGATTAATTGTTCACAGTATATAAACAGTAAAAAGAGTAATGAGTAGGGCAATTTCAAGAATATTCTTTAATAAAAGCATATTCTTTGCATCTATTGCGTTACAGAATATTCTTATAACAAAAACCATATTCATTTTAAAAAAGAATATACCAAATATTAATGGAATAAGTTTTGTTGTGCCAAAAATATGCTGAAATAAAATATTTGGATAAGAGTTTCTAATTTATTCACTTTTATTCAGATAAATTAAACGTGATCTAACCCTTGATAGGTGTGAATTTATATAAAAAAAAGTGTCTAAAATTTGGTGTGTAGAAAAAGATTGATATATAAATATGTACAGGCATTTCCATCGTCCTCGTAGATGTTCAAAGCGTGTTAGTACCCGGTACGAATTTAAAAGATCTTAACCCCCCCCCCCAAAAAAAAAAAAAACTATGCCGAAGTAATTAGCACTCCTGCCGGGCGAATGACAAGATTTGCTGCGGAATTTGAAGATTACTAGTTAATTGGCAAATTGCTAAACCTGCAATATTCAGGTAAGAACAAGCTATAGTGCTAAAAAATTGCAATATATTTGACTGGTAGAGTGGCGTTGTTATACAAATTACTAAAATAGTAGTTTTGTTTTTCAAATTCTATAACGTTAAAACAAGCTATATTAAAACAAGCCTTGAATGTTGAGATTTACAATCTATTCCATCTGCTTTTCACGTTAATTAATACATATTAATGCGCTTCAAATAACTTTTTCCATCCTTTTTTAAATGCGTATATTACCATTAAATAATTCATTTTGATTTTTACAGATCAAAAGTTGTAAGAAGTCTTTAATAGTGCAGCATTTAAAAACGAGCGTACATCTGGCGAAAAGACCCACACGCCAACATTAGGTGCAGTTCTTACTGAAGCAATTGGTCGTGATTATCTAGAGGCCAGAAAAGTAATTCGTTGAATGCTGACTAATGCAAAGCGTTGATTGCAGCGGATATTCCGTTCAATAAACTGAGCAACGACGTGTTCAGATAATTTCTAGGTAAGTACACACAAAGAAATATTCCGAATCAGACTACACTTAGGAAATATTAAGTAAATGAAGTGTACGAAGCAAAGGTTAAGTCACTCGGAAAAAGCTGCGGGAATTAAACTGAGTCTCCATTGATGAACCTACTGATGAGCAGCGTTTGCTTGCTTTGTGTTTGGCATTCTAGGGGTTGAAGAAGAACGTGGAAAGTGCTATTTGGGAAACCTTGTCCGCCCAAAATAAATCATTCTACAATTGCGGCATTTTTTTTAACGATTCGTAGCAGTTTTTGTGGCCGCAGCAAGTTCTTTACGGTAATGTGCTCCTCGTAACAACTGATGCGGCTTCATATATGTTAAAAGCAATGAATGCTCTTCAGGTATTATACCCTAAAATGATACACATCACGTGTTTAGCACAGGGTTGCAGAATTAGTCAGGCAAGCGCACTCAAAAGTCAACTTTTTTCTACTGTAAAAAGTATATTTTTAAAAGCAACTAATAGGATCGAAAAGTTTAGGGAACCAGCTTCAGGAGTGCCCCTTCCACAGATTCCCATTCTAACAAGATGGGGGTACGTGGTTAGATGCAGCTCATTATTACGCCAAACATTTACATGAAATTACTGCTGTCCCTAGATTCAACAGAGGCACGAAGTACATCGGAGTGTCAAAAACTGTTGGAATCACCGTTTATTAATAGCGGCCTTTTTCACCAACAGTTTTTCCATATAAGCAAAAAATATCGCAAAATTAAAGGCCAAAGGGCGGAGTCTTTCAACATCTATTGGATTAGTTACAGAGGTCGAAACGACACTTAAGGGGATGGACGACTCCCAATTTCGTAACGCATAAAAATGCGAAGAAAAAAATGGGGATGACATAGACGATTTGAAAGTTTTAAGTGCCGAACAAATGGCCAGCTTAAAATATGCCCCGGTAATGTCATGCGATGTGGAACGAGTTTTCCTTTTTATCCAATCTAAGACCATTTCAGCGGACAACTGCAGAAGCTTCAATTTCGATAATTTAAAGACGCATTTAGTTGTAAAAGGCAATGAATAAAATATAAAAGTTTTATAGTGTTTAATTGTTCAAAGTATTTTATAGCGTTAAAATAACCGTTAATATATTTTCTGGAGTTTATTTATGCATTAACTGAGCGTTTTACAAAATCTTCGATAGAATTTATAAGCTACTTAATACTGTTTTTAACAGTACTAACCACAGGCTATAGTAAACATATTATACTTAAAAAAAAGCATATTGTTTCTAACGTAAAACTAAGTTACCAAGTATACACACATTCGCTTGAAGTATCGTGAAAATATGCGGTAGCCAAAACATATTCCGTTCCAAAGCAGCATATTCTTTTTAAAAAAATATTCCAGTGAAAAAAAAAAACCCAACATATTCTTAGGCATATGTTTGAAGAATATTTCCAGCATATCCAGAGAATATAGAGCATATATCTAAAAGAACATTGTCACAACTCTATTAATAATGTTTGATTAAATAAAAGAATATTGTCTAAAAACACAGAAGGCATAAATATGTCTAAGCAGCCTTTTTTCTCTTAATCAGATTTCATTAAATAAAAAGACGCTTTTGTCTAATTCCATTTTTAATATCTTCTAACTTCTGAATAACGGTTTTCACTTCTGGTCGGAACTGGCTGATGTAATCACCACATTCGTCGTAAGTCCGAATACTTTCCAACCTTCCTGGAATTATCATCAATGATAGATTAATCTAACTGGTTTTGAACAATATACAATTTTTTCATAGGTAAATTTTAATATTATTTTTTTATAATTTGAATAACTTTATACACATTTCAGCATGTTATTTACTATTGGTTATGTTTATTTTATTAATAGTAGTTTTTATTAATAATGCTTCTAGCATTATTAGTTTTCATTCATTATTGGCCTGTTCAAATAAAGATGTCAACTAAAATCTTTCTAAATTTGGATAAGGGAGAGAAATGTTGATTAGTCAGGTACGTGAATATAACATTGTCTTGGGGGCGGTGCATAGTTAATCTCCTCGGCAGTCAAACCTATGTATATGTTTTAACCTTTATTGCCAGAGATAAAGTATCCCAAAAGGCATTTGAATTCATAAACAAAATTAATCCTATCAAGTAACTCAGCCGAGGGGAGGAGTTATAATCAGGTTAGAAGTTTAAACCTATTATAGTAAATGATTAATTTGTTATACATTTATTTTAGCCACGTTCTTAACACGTTAAAAAAACGTATATATATTTTTACATACTAGATGCCTCGCTAGTGCAAGAAATTTAACTATAATTTTAACTGAAGTTTATAAAAGCATCCAGATTTTAAACGATATAGTAATAAAAAACTGTATGAAGACGACTGATGAAACTCTTTTGAAAGTACTTACAAAAAAACAACCAAAAGAAAAAAAACAGATGGACGAAGATTCGACTGAGAAATAAAAACGACAATTCGAAAAATTGCAAAATTATAAAAAAGCTTATTAGGCAAAAACACTCCGTGCTATTTAACAATTGTCTGAATGAAAACATGCTGCTTAAATACACAATGAATCTCTCTCTCTCTCTCTCTCTCTCTCTCTCTCTCTATATATATATATATATATATATATATATATATATATATATATATATATATATTAGAGAGAGAGAGAGAAAGAGTGATAGTTTGAAGATTTCAAGGTGTTTCCTACCAAAGGAAATATTTATTTCTGTCCTGGCTATTCGAAAATAACATCCAAATGGATGTATGTTAGATACCGGATTTCCACAACGATTTAAGGAAAATGACCCAATCACGTTTTCTTCAGGCTACGGAGTGAGTATTTTTCGTGTTAATGAGTGTGCACGGAATTTACACACATGCATAAGCGCATATATATATATATATATATATATATATATGTGTGTGCGCGTGTGTATAGTTTCTTGACCAAACATACAATTTACTGTGTATACGCACATATGTAGACATCTTTTTATTTTACCTCGGACAATAGCTTTTCCCCATTTCAATTCATACTTGTGTTTTGAGTGCGTTCACTCTCAACAGTAGTAGGCGTTGTCTGATGACATTGTGGCAATAATAGTCTTTTATGCATGGGCACTAGATAGTGAGAGGTGTGATCGTAAATTAGCACTTACTGAATCAACCTCTATTCCCTGATTTTTATCTGCAATATTATTTTAACTTCATATATTAAAACAACTTAGTTGAATACAGCACGAAAAAATGATCAATAATTCTAACAGATTCCTCTCGTTCTACTGCCCTGAATTTGGCTACCATAGATCTCTTAGTTCAGAAATAGTCTGGGGATATTTTTTTTTTTTTTTTTTTTTTTTTTTTGATACTAGTTATTTTTTTTCAATAACCCCACAAGGCAAATTATTGGAGGCTGTGGTAAGATTCATTATAATTACCCCGTGCACAAGTCAAGCAAAGACTGAAGTTTATGCATACCACATGGGGTTGAATTACAGAAAGGATTGTAAATTATATTAATAACTAGCCTGGGTACCCTGCGTTGCCCAGGTGTTAGGTGAGTGTTGAGCAAAGAAAGAAAAGTGGAAGTAGGCAAGCAGGCTCGAACACGTGCCGGAAGGCAGAAAAGAAAGTGAAAGAAAATCTGACGCCTTAGCCGATGTCTCCATGATGCGACCAGAAGTCAAAAGCGTTGAAATTAACCAAAGTCAATGCAACGGTGACGATGACTTGCTAAAATGTCGGTGAAAATTCGGCCTCTCCTTGTACAAAACGGCCGAGTTTAGGGTGACAGAATTAATGTTTTTGGCCAATGTTTCGATATTTGTAGTCCGAAGTGTCGTGCTTCAAAACGATAGTAATCTCGTAAAAATCCGTCGCATATGTCGAAAGTTTTTGCGAGACATATATACATACATTTAAACAGACAGGTGAGATTTATATTATAGATTCCATGGATGGCATTTAAATTGGGACACCTGATAAACGGTCAAAATAATCGCTTATAATGATGTATTATTACAAATAAAGTAATATATTGAAATCATTAATTTTTAAAAAAATCTTTTTATGATTAAAACATATTTCAAATGTAACAAACAGAAAAATAAGGTAATTAAATACTCAAGATAAGTTAAGTTTGTAAAGAGTTATTTAAAAAATCGATTTTCATAATGTAAATAAATATCTAAATTCTTTGTGTTACGGAATTTTTTAAAATGAGAATTGATAGTTTGTATTGTTTAATTTAGTCCTTTCTGTGGGGGTCATTCTCATGTCCTGTCCTAAGTGGATTTTATCAAACTCAAGAATGTTCATGTCGACTCGGAAATTTGTACAGAATTTCAGAGGAAACCATTTGTTTAATCCACAGGAATAATCTGCGCTTACTCAGTCAGTTATGACTGAGTAGAAGTACCATGGGGGCCACAAGAATCCAGCATGCGACAGCTATAAATTCTAAGTGACTTTCTGGAGATTGACGGTTCAATTATCAATACGGACGATACGAAGAATGCCATTACGGATTATTTAAGGCTTCCATTCGGTCATGGCTAACGCAACAAGAGCAAGCTACTTCTATGGATTAAATAAAGGTTTTCGTTGGTCACAAAGATTTCTAAGTTTGACAAGATGCATCTGAAGAAGGTCGAAAATTACATCAGTCGAAACGTCGTGAAACTAATACTAAAAATAGAATAGTAGTATAAATAAGCTAAACAATACAAACTAAGTTATTTGGTGTGTAAAGAAAGAATATTTCGAATGTAATACAAGGTCAAACTAATTTGCTTTAAAAACAATTCATCTCAAATATTGAAAACGTAATTCAAGATGCAGTCGATATTGTTTTTAAATATTTCATTATAAAATTTGAAGCATATTTTGTAATCAAAGATGAATCGTTCTGCAAAAATATTGCATTGAAAGAGAAGAGTTGGAATTAGTGTATAAAACTAGAAGAAAATTATGTTGGTGAATAAGGCCAAAGGTTGTGGTTTCTTAGTCATGTCCGGGACTTATTGTTGATATGTTAATACAGTAGGACTTCGGGATACGGCATTAAAAATTAGTAACGAAATACACTATAGTATATAATACACATGTATATAATCAAATAACAATAAATGACACCGTAAGGCGGGGAAAATGCCGTAACCGGGGACCGGAAAACATATTCCACATCGTAACCTGAAAAAACGTATCCTAGGGCCACTATTTCTCAGGATACTACTGTATGTGTATGTGTGTATATATATATGTGTGTATATGTTGAGTTTTTTTTCTTGCTCTGACATTGAGTTATATAATTTTTATTTTCCTGAAATGTATAAGAAACACGATAGAAAAACAACAAATTAGGCACAAGGCCACTCAAAGTTGGGGGGGGGGTGGAGGTCTTTGATTATCCTCATCACCGTAAACATACTTTAAAACGAACTTCTTAATATACTCAGACGTGGATATGCGAGCAAGTACATGAACGTAAACTAATGTACATATTCCTTTGAAAAAAAACACGAACGTAAATTAATTACCGGGTGTTTGGAGGTGTGCGGGGGAGGGAGGTAAAAAAAGTATGAGGATCGAACCCGAACCGTTGAGGCAAAGTTGTAAATTAAAGTGTGAAGGAAAAAAAAAAAAAAAAAAAAAAACACGTGCGACGTTAACCATTGCCCCCACCGACCGCGAGATGCTAACGGAAACACGTTTGAATTTATTTAATTACTTGGATTTAGCAGATGCCCGTTTTAATGAGTTAATGAGGGCAAGTTTGACTGCGGGATAGTATTCATTTACTGCTGAACGCTTCCCCCCGAAGATGTTATAGGAAAAAGACTAACCCACATGCGGCGAGCGAAAAATATTGAATATTTATCTTCCCGAAATCGAGCAAATAGACAGGCGAGCTTCGTTGTTAACTGTGACATATTACGATTTATATGTTATATAAAAAGTTTTAAACAGTTGTGAAGCGAGCGACCGCTTCTCTGAAAAAAGCCTTTTGTTGACATACAGAAAAAGCGAACACACATACATACATTTTCGCTTATATATATATATATATAAAGGTTAATTTCACTATTATGCTGAATTGTATTTCCGTATGATTTCTACCTTCTGCATAATTGCATCGAATTTAAGAGGAAAACGTTCTAGCGTACCGAAACACACACACACACACACACACACACACACACACACACACACACACACACATATGGGGTTGAGAAGAAAGTTCTTGCGGAATTTTAAATTTTCATTTCAAATTGTGTATTTTCAAATAAGTTTCCTTATAATGCCTTTAAGTTATATAATATTTTAAAGAGCGTTTTTCGCTCTATCTAATCGTTTAAATTGCAATCGCTTTATACAGTTTTTCAGAACGTTGAATACAAGATGGAAAAAAGCAAATTCGGACAATTTTCTTATTTCGATTCAAGTTAGATCGAAAAACTGTTCATATATCAACGAAGCTTTTGGCTCAGGAGTCACTACTGAACGTTCAGCACAATGGTGGTTTAAGAAATTTCGTGGCGGCGACGAGAGTTTTGAAGATAATGAGCGTAGTGGTCAAGAGCTGTAGTCAGAGCTAATCCACGAAAAACTATTCGAGAACTTGCTTCTGAATTAGACCTTAGGTATACGACGATTTCCAACCACTTGAGAAAGATTGGAAAGAAAAAATACGTGATAAATGGATGTCTTACGAATTGGATGATTACCAAAAGAAACGCTGTGATGAAGTGTCATATTCGCTTCTTTTATGCTACAAGAACGACCTGTTGCTCGATTGGGTTCTGACTTGTGATGAAAAGTGAGGTTTTATGACAGCTGGCAACGCTCAGCTCAGACGCTGACGAAGTTCCACGACACTCTCTGAAGTCAAAGGTACCCCCCAAAAAGGTCATGCTGACTGTTTGGTAATCTGCAATCGGTCTCATGCTTTACCACTTTTTGAATGCAGGCGAAATATTACAGCGAAGAAGTACTGTCAACAAATGTATGAAATGCATCAAAAACTTCCACAACAACACCCAACATTAGTCAGCAGAAAAAATTTCTCCTCCATGAAAATGTCTAACCACACGTTGCTAAACCGGCCCTGCAGAAGTCGAACGAATTGGGCTACGAGACTCTGCCAACTACCACTTTTCAAACATCTCAACAACTTTCCGCATGAGAAATGCTTCAAAAACCTAAGCGATATCAAAAACGCTTTCACCGACTTCATCACTAGAACGCAAAAATTTGACATTATCTATATATTAAATTTGCTTGTACGTACGGTGTCACGTCATCATCATCGCAAACATTAATTAATGAAACGCGTCATCATCATCGCAAACATAAATTAATGTGAATTATCTCCCTTTATTGTTCAATCTTTATCATTCCCAAAAGTTCCCGAAAAAAAAAAAATAATAACTGTCTATTTATGGTTCCGGATTATTTTAAAGGCAATTTAAATATAGTATAGTATAACGATGTCTTTTGTTTATTATTGTAGTGAATACGGAACGCTTCTTATTTTTTTTATTCAATAATAAATATATTTTTTACATTTAACGCTACGAGTTCGTTTTTTTTTATTGTGCCATTTTATCTTTTTTATTATTTTTTTTTACTTTTGAGTGAGCCTTACATAACAAAAAATATGTTTAGAAATAAATTTTATAAAAGTCAAGAATGACTTTATTAAATAAATTACCAGTCACCATTGGCAAATACACTGAGTAACACAGTCAAAACATATTTTACGTCTTGTTCTGTTTTGTTTTTGTTTTACGGCATATCAATCCTTTTTCGTGTTATTTAATGCTGAATCGAGTAATTTTGTAACATTTATACAGCTTCACGTTGTTTACATAGTTATTACTTATGTTTTGTCTGTTTTATTTTGCTTCTTTTACAGGCATTCATCATCTTCTAATGCCCACCGACAGGGCATACATATTTAAATACTATAAAAAATGGACACAGCAATTTTTTTAATATTTGTTTCATTACTTACGATTTAATTTATTTAAAGAAATATATATTTATTTCCTATTCAAAGATTTTCAGTATATTTTATTTAACTAAAGAATTATTCCATTATTTTTATTACATTGTTAGGTGAAGTTTCAGAATAGTTTAAACCCCCCTCCCCATATTAAGAATGGCTTTCAGCATGATTCTTACAATAGCGGTATCAAAGATTTTTTTTTTCCTTAGTTTAAAACAAATTATTAAAAAAAGATACAAGACCATTAAATTTTTTTTCATTAAATCGCTATTTAGGTGAAGGTCCAAAATAGGAATTTAGGAAAACTGGTCCCTTATTGAATAAATATCGATTGAAAACACATTTTATGATCGTTCTTGAAGGAGATATTGTTTTTTTTAAATAGACTATAGCCCCCCATAATATTTTTTAAAAATATTTTTACTTGTTTAATGTGTTTTTTTTAAAATAAAATCGATTTTCTAAGTGTCCGTTTTCTATCTAACTGGCTAAGTTCTTAGTGGCTTCACTTATTTTAAAGCGTTTATTATGTTCATAAACGAGACCGCATATATTTTTTTTATATTAATATAAAAAGAATTTACTTATTTACTGTTGTTTATAAAAGGGTAAAATCGATTTTTCTACCTCGCCGACTGTTATTTGTTGTTTAATTTATTTGGAATCGTTTATTCGGTAAAGAAAAAAACCCACAGAAAACAAACAAAAAACATGTCGAGTGTTACGTGAGATCGAGAAATAATGTCCGGTATATCACATCTTCTTGATAATCGCTAGAAAATTAAAGAAATTACTGAGGGAGATTTGGTTTTAAAAAGAAAATAATAAATTTTAATATTTTTTAAAATATAATTTAGGGGGGGGGGTAAAAACTATATCTCCCTCCGAAAAACAACCAACAAAAAATGAAATTAAAAAGATTCTTGATAAACGATAGCGGAGTTTTCAATAAAATTGATTAATAAATTTATTTAGTGATTACTTTTTATCTTAATGATTGATTTTAGAATTTTGAAGTAAAAATTAAAAAAATTAAAAATGAGTTAACGAGAAATTGTTAGCACATGCCATCTCTTGCGCCAAAAAATATTTCGCTTTTTATTTATTAGTTAATTTTTGCAAAATTTCACAGGACGACAATAAATGTTGATACTTGATAAAATTATAATTTTAAATAACGTATGAGTGTATTTGGTATGAGAGAAAACAGAAACATAACAACAACAACAAAAAAACTATCATAATTAAAATCCAAAACAAAAAGTAACGAAGAATCGAATCGCTCCGTTTTTTAATTTTTTGGTTTTGCTTTTTATTATTGTTTTTATGACTCCAAAAAACATCGTTAGAATAAGAACAAAAAAGAAATTTGTAATTAACTTTGTATGAACATAATAAACGCTTTAAAATAAGTGAAACCACTAAGAACTTGACCAGTTAGGTAGAAAACGGACACTTAGAAAATCGATTTTATTTAAAAGAAAAAACAAAAAAAACATTAAACAAGTAAAAATGTTTTTTTTTAATATTATGGGGGTGCTATAGTCTATTTTAAAAAAACAATATCTCCTTCAAGAATGATCATAAAATGTGTTTTCAATTGATATTTATTCAATAAGGGACCAGTTTTCCTACCTAGCGAAAGGGGACGAGTTTTCCGGAGACGAGTTTTCCCGGGACGAGTTTTCCGGGCACCCCAAAATAGTTAACCCTTCTCCCCATAACCGTTTTTTTATGCAGTAAAATACTTTGTTTCAATAATTATGGTTTAAATAAATATTTATTCCTTATTAAAAGATTTACAGAATATTTTATTTAACTGAAGAAATATTTATTGTTCATACATATATTTTCCCTTATTTTTTTACATTGTTTAGTGTAGTTTCAGAATAGTTAACCCCCCTCCCCATATTAAGAATGGCTTTCAGCATGATTCTTACAATAGTGCTATCAAAGTTTATTGAGAGCTGCTCAATATTCTGGCTTAATGGATCATTTAGCAAGGAATGAAGATGGTTATTCTGGTGTACCAGTTATTCTACCATCTACATTTACAGGAAGTCCTAGGAATCTACAACAGCTTTATCAAGATGCAATGGCAGTTTTCTGTGACCTATTCATTACTCACACGTGTAATCCAAAATGTCCTGAAATATCAAACAACTTGGGGTCATCAGAACTTTCACAAAATCGATGTCAACAATGTCACACAGTTTTTTAAAATTCAGTCTAACTCCCCAGAACCTGCTGACTGACCAATATTCTCACTCCAAGCAGCTGATCGACGTCCCTGTCACCGCCTCAATCATCACCAGCACTTCCTGACAATATCAACAGCATCAGTTACGATCGCATTGACCTTCAATAAAAGTTTAAACTAAAGTTCTTTGTCCTACTTGCTTCCATACGTTAATTTTTGTAATATAACAATAAGGAATTTCTTACTGATGTGTTTTAAAAGATTTTAACTACCGTGGAATTTCCACGGGTCCTGCTAGTTGGCATAAATACAATTGTTTTGCGTTGGTAAAATTGTGTTGATTCTGATGTGTTCATCTGAATTTTAAAGTTAGAAACCGCAAATACTTTCTTGTCAACTTTATATATATATATATACACACGTGACCTTGTGTGTGTGTGTGAAAAGTCTACCAAATTCTTTTCTAAATATTTGGTCAGTAGTGTTGAAATTTGATGTATAGGGTATTTCTACTTGTAATGCACTTTCAATTTGTATTTTAGCCGGTAATATAACTGTTAAAAGGTCAAAATTGAAAAAAAAAAAAAAAGAAAAAAAACATTGACCATGATCTGGTGTAAGTCAACTATGTTTTTTTTCTGTGTATGCGCTAATTATAAGTTATAGGTCAAACAACGTTTTTTTCTTTGTTTTTTTTGCAGTTCATGTATAGGTATGGATTTAGGTCATAGTCCAATGGATAAAGCTGATGAGCTATATGTTTTGGTTTCGAGTCTAACTGATAGCACATGCCATTTTTTAACTTTTGAAATCACTATTATATATTAGTCACAATATTATAGTCGATAGAGAATTGGCTCTATAATAATACATTCAAAATCTCCATGAATTAAAATATAATATTTAAGCGTATTTTACGACCGAGCAATGCCGGGCGGTCTGCTAGTATAATATAGAATAAAAATTCTTTATTTTCCAAATTATGTCTATTTTTATAAAGTTCGGTTGTTCTAATATATTTGCATGTACAGGATTCGCATATAAACTAGCTAACTGATCATTATGAATTTTGGAACACGGCTATTAGGCGTCACGGATTCAAATATGGGCTGTATTTAGTTAAATTTTGTTTTATACAAAGGGAATAGAAGTTCAGAAAATTCAGATACTTTCAATTTTAGTGAGATTGAGGCAATAAGTATCAGACATCAATTAATAAATATTCGTCAGTTTCAGTTCTTTGAACTATTTTAAAAGGTATTTACAGTACATATTATGTTGTTTTGAAAAAAGAAAACTGAATGAATTCATGAAATGACCAACGTTTCGTCCCTATTGCAGAGGACATCTTTAGGATATTAAAAGGAAAAATGAAGAAGAAAACGATCATAGACCATACGTAAATGAAAAGGAAACAGTGTTAGAATCCTATCCATATCCGGAAGGAATCTATGTGTGTGCATGGGAAGTTGGGTTGTTCAATGTCTATATATATACACTTTTAAAAATGCGTTAAATAAATATGTACACTTTTTTTCTCCAATCTTATTCATTTTGTTTAAATTATTTAAGAATTAAGGAAAAACGGTTAACCAGGATCTGTCTTTATATTTTGTTCTTTAATTATTATTTTCCCTATACTGGGGGCTAAATGGTAGAAACCCTTTCTTTGCGTAATAGTATTAGTGTTTAATATTAGTACTGACTCTAAAAGTCTTCTTTTGGCTCTATCTATCACGTATTTTATAATTTTCGCATGATCTAAATTAAATGAATGATCGTGTTCTGCACAATGACAAAAGAGTGCATTTAGGGCGTTACCATTCCTTATATCTCTTCTGTGTTCATAAAGTCTAAGTTTCAATTTACGCTGTGTCTCACCTATGTATGCTTGTTGGCAATCGTTACATATTATAAACACAACATTGTATTTGAAAATGAAAATAAATAAGATTTACATTGAATTGTATCTATTTGGATTTTAATCTTCTTAAGGCGGCATAAAAGTGATACAAAACTGTACTGTTTGAAGAATGAATTTTACCCGTCTCTGGTAAAATTCTTTATTTAAAAATTCTTTATTCTTTATTTAAAATTTAATGCAATATAAAATCCATTCTTAATATTTAAGTATAAAATCGTTATATATACTATTAATAAAATTCTAAATATTTATTTATCTATGTATGTGTGTATATACCAATAAAACTTTCGAACGGATGCATTGAATTAAAAAAAATTCTTTTTTTCCCTAAAATATCTGAGTCCCTAGATTGTCCTTATCTATATATGGTTTGTAACGAACAACGCAGAGTCACACACACACACAAAACCCCTCGAAATAAGGGTTTTGGGGCCGTTTTGTTTAATTGTCGAAAAAGTTACCACCCCTTTTCCCGGAATTTAGCACTGTCTGTATATAGTCGCGGTAACATCTTTCGGCATTTGCAATGGATAACGCATCTGACTATGGATCAGAAGATTCCGTGTTCGAATCCTGGCAAGTTCGTGATAATTTTAACCATCATTTTATCCAACGTTTACTCATTATCCTTACCCTTAGTTATGGTATTTTTTTTTTTCAGTGATTTTGTTTTGTGAATATGGGAATTTCTGATCCTCCGAGTTCAATGGGTAAGCGTTGATGGTAAGACGCTAGTGAGTGTAATTGATGTTGAGTGTACTCGATTTTGTATTTGACTCGGTGTTGTGTGTGCTGACAGCGCAGCCACTAGTATATAATAATAATCGAACCTTGTATACAGTATAATAGACAACCCCAAAGATATTTCAAATCTAATACAAGATTGCTACGATTTGGTTTCTTGATATTTTATTATCAAATATAATACGAAATTGTTGAGAGTGAATGTTCTGCTGAGAATGATTTATATTCAAATCTAAGATTAAACGCTTAATAGTCCACAAAAACACAAACAAAAATTTAATTTTGATTATAATATTTGAAACGTTTAAAAATCTGAAAAAATTGCAAAACACCAACAAAACAGAAAATTATAAAAATTTGAAGCTTCATCAAAGAAACGCAGAATCAAACATATTGCAATAATATCAATGCGATTTCATTCAATAAATGCTATAAATTAACTATTTTTCTTCTTCCTCGAGAGACCAACGAGGTTTAATCTTGTTTCTGCTGGAAGTTAGAACACAATCACGAATTGATTGAAGAATTTAATTTGGCTGAAACCTATGAAATAGGAACTAAAAGAGAAAATAATTAAATCCAAACAATCACGCTAAATTTGTTGCCATTTTATGACTGCAATGTTCTTTGGCTGGCAGCAAATGAGAATAATTTCTCACTTATCAGAATTTTAATGAGAGAATATTAAGTCCTATAGTAGCCGTAAAAATAGAAGAATATTGATCGACATTTTTGTTTTAGAGAAATCATCGTTCATGGCTATGTTTTTACACCTGTATATTGACGTGTTATATTTTCAATCATTTTCATTAACATATATGTGAACACTAGAAGAATTTTATTTGCAAAAAGAAGATAAATATTTGGATACAAACTCAAATCGAAATTCAAATAATACGTAAATATACAGAAGAAAATATATATTTTCATTCAATGCTTTTCCATATGTGATTATTCTTTCCTTTCATTTCATTATTATTAGTTACATTAAGACTAAGATTAAGTTTCCCTTTTTTATGTTCATAAAATAAATTTGCATACACTATCATTAAAACGTTTGTTTTAATGTCATCTTTCCAGTCTACTAAAGATCATTTTATATCCCTATTCTTCAAATCCTGTAGTTGAAGTAGCAAGTATGTTGACGTTAGTGTGTAAATAAGCCTCTGAACAGAGGAATCCTTACATGTTTATGTGTATTTCAGGTCTTGAAATGGAAGAAAATATTATAAAAAAGCTACAGAAACATACATAAAGATATGCCAGGTGTGTGGAGAGAATGCTGTTACGCAACGGATGTGTTCCAGAAATGGTTTGCTCGATTCCAAAAAGGATACTTTTCAGTGAGTGATTATGTAGCTGACTAAAGATGATGGAATGACCAAGTTAAAAATCGTATACTTGAACACGATTACCGTTTGACAACCAGACAAATCGCAGACATTTTCAAGTTTTCAAATTGAGTGTAAATAATATACTGCACTAATATTCACTTAAAAAAAAAACGAACGAACTTTTTGGCCAACTCATTATATACTACGTATATTGTTATTTTACATCTTTTTCATGAATGTTTGAACTCTTCAATGTTTGAAATCAAAAATCTACTTCGACGCGTCTGCTGTCTGGAAGCCTCATTTTAAATCTACATAACTAGGCTTCATTTCCTGGCAAATGTCAATCAGCCAACAGAGATTTGCACTTTTTTGTCTCTAGGGAATCAAATTCAATTATTCTTTCGCATATTAAATTAAAGTTCTGAATGCAATTTCTTTGAGTATTTGATCGTCATTGTTGTTATTTGTTTATAATAGATGGGACTTGGGTGGGTGTGGAAGCTCTAATCTTAATGCCCATCTTACAGACAGTAGTCTTATCAGAGATAAGATATGAGAGTTACTGAAACATATGTAAGCTATGAGTAAGCCAGTAATTTTGTTGTTAAGCTATTGAATTTTTCATACATTTTTTTTTGTTTTCAGAGAAAAACAGTGAGAAATGATTGATTATAAGCGAGATATAAACTTAAAATTTAGAGAGATAACACCTGCGTTTATTTGAATCGAGATTAGAAAAAAGTGATAGCGTAACGTAGTTAACATGCAGGAATTGTCGCAAGGTGCATAAGAAAGAGGAAAGAAATTTAACTCGCTGTTTCAGGTTTTGACAAAAGACCTTTATTCCTTCATCTCCGGCCACGCGTGACTTCTCGTCTTGGCTTTGACGTCATCCACGTGTCTCTGATGTGATCATTGGTCTGCTTACGCGTTTTTGTCTTTATAATCTTTTTTTATTTGTCCTTGCCGTGACGTCACCTCGTACATGGCTCAGTCATTTGCATACAGCTGCGATATGCATATCCGCACACTGTTACAATAGGATCATGAAACAAAAATGTAGTAGGCAAAACAAAACAAAAAAAAAATACAACTAAAAACAGACGGAACAAAAAATCGCTTCTCGCAGACACGTGGGTCGTAACAAGCACAGTCTACTTGCCAGAATCACCTACACACAATCTGCAGAACGCCCCCTCTCCTTTCTGGTGTCCTGCCTTTATAGCGGCCGGGAACGACATATTTGCATAATCGCGCGAGAGCAGACGTGATTCAACGATAATCGCATTGGGTAAACGCTAATAAAAGCCCATGGACGCCATCTTGGAACTCTCTCTTTCGCTCAACCCAAAACAGACGTATCCGAGGTAAGCTCTATTTCTCATTTTGGTTACTGCTAATTCTGCTACAGATGACCAAAAAATTTCAACCTATAATAAAATAAGATGGAATATATTTATTTCTGCATATAATTAAATTGCGAGTTTATCTTTTCTCTATTGTAATTTTTATGGCAGGTGCTCGACAGATCTTCAATCTATGCCTTTTCTCCTGTAAAACATCCGCAAAAAGCATTTATCTATCTACAACCACTATAAACAATGATCCTTACTATCTATGCCTAAAACTAAACGAAATACAATGAGATCAAAGTTTACTTTCTAGAACTGCACGTGTGTGGGACACGTACCGTTGGGTTGCTTCTCACTTTACTATAGCAGTATTTTTCAAGTTCAATATAAAGAAGTTCTTGTTGATACATCGTCTTAAATAATTAGATACTACCTAATTTGCACCATTACCGATTATCACTGCAATGTCACTGGCCACGTAAGACCCACTAATCCTCGCATGGCCTCTTGGCCTTGATAAGTGGTGATATCCTAGTAAAAAAATGAGCTAGACTAAATAAGAAAGCAGTATATCATAAATTTCTTATTTTATTACTTTTATTTTTCCTCTAGCATTAGATATCAGGTTAGTAAACCCAATAAAATGATTATTTGAAAATACCAGTAAATAAGAATTGAGCCGGGATTAATATTGATAAACTATAGGAATTAATAGAAACGAATATAACATCACATGACTCAACAATAGAATGGGAGAGAGAAAATAGCAGCTTGTTGAAAAGATGCTATGTGTGAACATAAAAAAAAATGAGGCAGCCTGCCAAAATATGATGAAACAGTGATAATCGATCTTGGTCTCTTCCCATCTTACTGATCAGTTATTTGAAACGAAGATCAGATTGAATAAATCTCTCCTGTCTTCCATCGGACTTGAGTTGACTCTGTTTAAAAGTATAAATGAGGAAACTCGATTTCAGCTAGCAAGCCTTCAGTCTGAACCACAAGAAAAGCATCCAGCAAAGTATGAATGAACTGTATTTTGTCGATCTGCCAACTAAAGGTGGGTGGACCTGCAAATTCACCCTTGTCCATTCGTCCGTTCGTCTGTCTGTACTTTTCTCAATAATTACGCCTTGGAATTTTAAAAAATTTTGTACAAACATTAAAAATGATATGAGTAAAAAAGTAATAGAACAGATTTTCCGGGAAAACTCCGGTTGCCCCGTTAGGGGTGCCTTTTGTATTAAAATTGCTAAAATTGACACTTTTGTGCTTATTTAAAAAATGATGCTTTGGATTTTAGTAAAACTTTCTGAAAAATTGTAATTAATTAATTTCTATATAATTTTGTTTGTCTATACTTCACGATAACTCTTGGGTATGCACCAGGGTCTCTTTTAGGGCTAATAAAAACACTCCATTTTTGGGATTATTTTACCATATTTGACCAAAATTGTTGTGTATGTCTAGTTAGCAGTTTTGCATGGTGCTGAACTCAAATTTAAATATGTTTAGGCTTTGGGGACTTTGGGGGCAAATGATGGACTTGCTTTTCTTTTTGCATGGTGCAGAACTCAAATGTACATATGTTAAGGCCTAAAATTGAACCGTTTGTTCATTTTCACCAGGAATTGACGTTCCCTGGGGACTTTTGGGACTAAATGGGGGGGTGATGCTGAACTTAGTCATTGTTTTTTTTATGTCTCGTTCATTGTGCACTCACGGGGGACCATGCACGCTTCATTTGTTTTTCTAACAATAACCGCATTTTGGTTTTATGCCTGTATGACACAATATTGAAATATAACCATAGGCTATTTATTTATCCATACTTATTCAATACAAAAGGACGGGTCATATCGTATCTAAATAAGGAGAATGGAATCGTTTGTTTTTCCAATAAAGAGAACAGGAATTACCAACTCAAACTAGCGATTATTATGTTACTCAATTCACTTTGTATGTTTGTTTAGCAAGCATTGCTTAATATCTTTAAGTTTTTCTCTTTTATTTTCTCTGATAACCCTGATACTTGTATCCTAAGCATGCTTCGATAGAACACGATACAAACCAACCACCGATATCCATGACAAATAGCACCCTACCTGAGAATTCTATTTCCAAACTCCTCGGCCTAACATTCAAGGGCAATATGAACTGAAACAGATACATTGAGGGCATTGCGAAGGCTGCTGCAAAGAAGGTCGGTTCCCTCTATCGAGTTAGAAGACTACTCACACTTGAGAGTATCCTGTACCTCTAAAAGGCCACCATTCGCCCTTACATGGAGTATTGTTGCCACATCTGAGCTGATGCATCTACCACAAGACTTTCCCTCTTGGATAGGGTTAAAAAAGAGTTTTCAATCTAATAGGTCAACTTTGTCAACTAAGCTCCAACCTCTGTCCCATCGCCGCAATGTTGCATCTCTGTGCCTGTTTTACAAATATTTTAATGAAATATGTTCTGATGAACTCGTTACACTTGTGTCCCATCGATGTACATATCCCCGACAAACCCGCTTGCATCAATAAAATTTGTTTTTAATTTATTCATTCGAGAAGAATATATGAATTGAAAAAAAAAGAAGAAATTATGGAAAAAAACACATTTGAAATTTCATGTAAAAATAGATGTGCTGTTTACAAAATCCGTTGCCATTGAATGTATTAAAGTTGGATCAAAATGGTATTTGTTGACTGCTGACACATCTGGAATTTATGACAGAAACAAATGTGCACAAAGACGAAAGGAAAAATCAATTTTCTCGCAAATAAAATTCGACTTTATCTCTTGAGATTATCTATGAATATTACAGATGAATCAAGTTATTGTCATTAATTGATATTGAAAGAAATGAAATCTATATCACCGCAGATTTTCTCCTTGAATGAATATCCGAAGCAAAACGTCTTGGACAATTCTGTGTTAAACACAGAATTGAAACGAAAAAAAAAACAAAAAACAAAATTGTTTTTAAAAAATAATAATAGATTATAATATACGAAGGTGGTTCCAAAAATAAAGCCGCCTATTTCATAACTTAAGGAGTTGAAGAGATACGAAGATGTGAGTGGTACCATTGAAACAAGCGACTTTTTGTGCTTCAGAATTTTTTTTTCTACATATTCGGTACCATGCTTAATGCAAGTTTTCCAAGAATTTAATGATGCATCTTTGCTTCTGACGCACATACATAACAAGGATTGCTTCATAGAGTCTTACACCATCAATATCCACAACGGTGGGCTGAAACTTTCAGGCCATGAGTGCATGTTCTCTGATCATCAATAAAATTTACAATCCCCTTTAAGTCATTCAAACGAAAAAAAAAGGAAGCATTATGCCCCTTTAACGTCAAATAAATTAACATACTTGATGGTATGAACTACCATTTGAAAATTATGTTTCTGAAATTTTAGATAAGAATTGATAATTTATATTTGGACCATTCCGACTATTGTTTTTATCTTGAGTGTTATTTTCACAATTTCTGGCCTGATGTAACCTCCGACCTTCTTCAGGTTTCTATTATCGAACTCGAATTTAAGGCTCCCTAAATTTATACTAGAATTGTCTGCAAGGACCAGTGGCATAACGGATAAACTGTTGTATATCAGCACACCCGGGGTATTGCCGCATTATGTGAGCAAGAAGATAATTATTATAGCATAGATTGAGTTAAATTTTGTTTTAAAACGAAAAATGCAGTTCAAGGACAAATATGATTAAATGACATTTTAGGAATTTAACTTGATTAGATTCTATAAACAATAACAAGAAGATATTTCAGATAAATAAAAAAATGTGTTCAGAAAAAGCAATGTGCGTTAACAATAATAATACCTAGATACAAGATACAGATGTCGGCTGATACGATTCTTGGTGGACATGCAAATGACGCAATCACAAAGAAATAGTTTCAATATATACACGGACGTTAGTTAGTAGTTGAAAAATTCAGTTAAAGAAGTCACAGGAGAAGCCGGGATGGGAGGGAGATACCGTGGAAGCCGGTGAAATCAAGATCCAAAATGTGAAATCAAAACGTTGTAATCTCCGATATGTGAAAACGGTATGTGAATAAATTTTATATGAAATATAACTTGATGTCGTGTCATCTTTTGAAGAAACATGTGAACTCGTCCCGGTTGTTACTGTCATGTAAAATGTTTATCTGACTCTTAAGTGTTTACAAACTGTCTATTATATAAACTGCTGTTATTGTATACACTTTTTTTCTTCTTCTTCTTCTTCTTCTTCTTCTTCTTCTTCTTCTTCTTCAGCGAAGAACATTTGTCTAACTCTCCATCAATGAAACATTGTCTGTTCTTGTCGTTTGAAAGCCCCCCATGTACAAGTATTTGTTATCCCCTCAAAATAATATGCCGAGATGTCCCCGTCATCGTTTCAGTCTATCTAAAGCAAAACATTGTTCATCGATAATTTGATACGCTACTATCCAACAAAAGTACCAGGAAAAATTCAATTGTAAGTGGCACTCTTTTGGAGATTGAATGTGAAATTCTCGATGGAGGTTATACTCAGAATACAATTGCCAATTACTTAAGATTATTACCTGATCATGACTGACGGAACGAGAGCATGCTACCCCTGTGGATTAAATAAAGGTTGTTCAGAATCACGCCCAGATTCCCGAGTTCAGCAGAATGATTCCCGGTTAAGAATAAATTGAGAAAAATATTTAATCACATAGATCCAAAGGAAATAAAACTGCTAGAAATTTCATAAATTGATTTATGCTACCAGATTAGGCTGTCTGAAGATATTGGATTCCTGACACGATATGCACCTAACATCGATACTTTTTATTTTTCCTTTTGTAAAACTTATGTTCTGCAAAACTCAAAACAAAAACAACAACCCACCTTTTCCCCTTTTTCTTTATTTCCATTTCCCCCGTTGTTTTTCTATATCCCACACTTCCTGACTAGTTTCCTAACTTTAAATGCACCAAACATTGATACTGTAACCCTTTTATTTCTCCCATAGCAAAACTCATTCATGTTCTGCAGGGCAGGGAACAAAAACGATAAAATCAATTATAAAACCACCAAACCAAATGTTACAAACTAGCGATTGAAAATACAAATGGTTTGAAGAATAAAAACCATTCTACAAAATAACTGGATGCAACATGAATACTATTTCCAAAATAATTGGATTCGGCATTAAATAACCCGAAAAGGGTTGATATGCCGCAAAACAAAACAACCAAACGACCAACCATAAATTGACACCCCCAACTTAAATAAAGGGTGAAAAAATGACGTCCTCTTTCACTGACCAAGAAATGATTGCAGGGGTCAAGGAGGAAAGAATAAGATAGGAGAGCATTAACTGGAAATGGATGAGAGTACTGAAATTTTGTAGTTTATTATCACTCAGATTAACAAAACAAAAGTTGTTGCTAGCAAGAAAGAAATGGTAAACGGTTAAGATAACACAAAGCTATTTCCAAAGATCATCGAGAGAGGTGGGGGAATAACGAAAATCTCAGGAAATTGTTAATCAGAATCCAAATAAACATTCAAGATAAATATAGACTGAAAAGAGTCCTGTAAAGTAGACCAATTATAGCTTCCCTTTTATTTTGATCTGAAACCGACAGTATCGATATGATTCGGATCTTATATGTAATACATAAATAAACAAATAAAATATTACGCTCTTATTTTTTGATATTTCTTAATGATTTAGCACTCTGCTGGGGTTCTCTCCCTCTAACCTTATATATATTTATATATCTTCAAGTCCAATGTAAACAAGTTCTTGATGAGCCGTTCCTCTTAAGTAATCCAATTTACCTAATTTACACATCCAACGATTACTATGATATTGTCCTTTTGACCAATGTACACTCTTTAACCCTTAACCTCGAGTGGCCTCTGGGTCTTAGTAAGTGGTGATTCCTTTATATATATATATATATATATATACATTAGCTGGCAGCCCAGTGTTGCCCGGTCATACAATACGCTTAAACATGATATTTTGATTTATGCAGATTGTGTATGTATTATTATAGACTCAAATCTATATTATGAGGAATAATTTGCCCGGTCGACTAATTTGCAAAAAAATAAAAAAAATAAAAAATAATAATGATAATGTCGTTCATCAAATTCCGTCAGCTGATATTTGGACTTGACGATGAATGCCCCGAAAAAGTCACTTCTGATTAATGTTTGTTAAATGGTACCTCTTCTTTTATCGTAAATTGAACTCATTAATAAGAAAAAATTAAAATAAAATGGTGATGTACACCTGGCCTTGAACAGGGGCATCATTTGACTTGTACTCGAATGCTCTACTATTATGCTATATCTCCAAATTAAATCTGTTTTTTTAAGAAGAAATGATTCGGAGAATTTTTCTTATCTTCCTTGCCAGTGTAACGTAAAATATATATAAATATATATGTAAAAATTATTCCTTTTTATCTATAACAGAGAAAAGCTATCTTTAATACCAAATGTTTTCGATTTTCGATATTTATCGGATGAATTTCTGTACAAAACATATCTAAGAACACTGCCAGATATATAAATTACATTTTGTGTGAAATTTGAATATATATATATATATATATATATATATATATATATATATATATATATACACAGAAAGACAGACAGACAGACAGACAGACAGACAGAAAAATAGCTGCTTCGGTATATAACGGCTCTTCAGTGAGGCTAGATCTTGCTACACTTTGCAAATCATTTATGCTAAGATTCAACAGCAGTCAGAACTCTTTAACTTACACTAATAATCTCACTACGAATATAAGAGAAATATCAGGTTGACAAGAAAGTTCTTGCGGTTTTTAACTTTTAAATTCAGAGGAAAAAATTACGGTTCAAACAAAAGATCATTCATCGAGATAATCACCATAACATAAGAATCAACAGACTTTTGCCAACACAAAACAAGTATATTTATATCAGTAACATAAAAATCTTGTGTCCTGGCGGTTATGAAGTTGCAGAAGGCGTTTTTGATATCGTTTAGGTTTTTAAAGTATTTCTCTTGCAGAAAGTTGTTGAGATACTTGAAAAAGTGGGAGCCTGTATGTGAGTGGTCTGGAGAGTAAAGCAGACGAGGCAGAGTTTTGTAGTTCAGTTCGTTTAACTTCTGCAGGGTCGGTTTAGTAACGTGCGATGGGGTATTTTCTGTTGACTAGTGTTGTTGTTGAAGTTTCTGATGCATTTCATCCATTTGTTGACAGTATTTCTTCGTAGTAATGGTTTTGCCTGTAATCAAAAAACTCTAGTGGATGAGACCACTCGCAGACCACCAAACAGTCAGCATGACCTTCTGTTGGTACAACTCTGGCTTTGGGATATGTTGTGGAGCTTTGTTGGCGTCTAACCACTGTCATACAGAATCCCCTTTTCATCGCAAATCATAGCCCGGTCGAGAAACGGGTCGTTCTTGTTGCATAAAAGAAGGGAAGATGACACATCATAACAGCGTTTCTTTTGGTTGTTCAATTTGTGAGGCACGTATTTATAAAGGTTTTTGTCTTTCCAATCCCTCTCAAGTGGTTGGAAATCGTCCTATATGTTACATTTAATTCAGAAGCAAGTTCTCGAACAGTTGTGCATAGGTTGGCTTTAATTAAGGCTCTTAATTGATCGTTGTCAACATCCGATGACCGACCACTATGCTCAACATCTTCAAAACTCTCGTCGCCGGCACGAAATATTAAACCACCATTGTTCTGTGTGTTCAGTAGTGATTACTTGGCCAAACGCTTCATTGATATTGCGATCTGTTTCAGCAACTTTTCGGCCTACCTTGAATTGAAATAAGAAAATGGTACAAATTTGCTGTTTTCCATTTTTTATTCAATGTTCTGAAAAGAAGACATAGTTGTTTCAAAATGATTGTAATTTAAACGATTAGATAGAGCGAAAAACTCCCCTTAAAATGGTATATAAATTATTAGTATCATAATGAAAACTTATTTGAAATACATCATTTGCAATCAAAATTAAAAATTCCGCAAGAATTTTCCTCTCGAACTAATAATAATGCTTGCATGATTACATTCGTGTTACCGACTGACAATTCTTTTTGCAAAATGCTATTCTTTACGCTAAGCGGCAATTATTTATTCTAGTGGTAGAGAGCTCAAAGGCATATTGTCCGCATCTATTTTAATTAAACGCATTAAACGTATAGATAATTCAATTGCAGAATGAATTGTTAATTTCATTTGTGGAATTATTATGAGTCAGGTTCGATATGACAAAGCTGATCTTCTCCCTGTAACAGCAATCATTTAATGGCGGGCTTTTCTCTGTCATAATAAATCAGTTTGATAACCTTGTCTTGTGTAAGGGACAAATATCCATCCATCGTGGATGGACTAAACCCATCGTCAAATGCCAATTAACCGAGTCTATGGGGATCATCGTTTGCATTTATTGACTGATTTCAAATGCATGATTTGAGTTTAGATTTTAATGTGATATTGTAAAAATGATACTTGTTTGGCAAATCACTTAAGTTACCTAACCAAGGTAGTCGAAGGTAAATAGCTGTTATAGACAGATGTCCTATTTACCTTCGCCTACCTTTCTAGGTAACATAAATGACAGATTTACCAAACAAATATCACTGTAAGTGTTGTTTTACATCAAATCGAAATATTATATTTTTCACTAGACCCATTTTGTCTTCAATTGGAAAAGGTGTCCCCCCACCCCAATAATAATTCTATTGTTTATTTATTTAAATGGAGTTGCGGTTCAAATTACATATGGCAGACATCGCAAAGATTGGACTTCCTGATCAAACAAAAAATTCCATCAAATATCCGAAATGCAAATCATTCATTCTCCGATGTTTAAAATAATATGTATAGTTCGACCATCTGTAAATACCTTATAAATAACTGTGTTTGTGTCGCCAAGTTTAGTGTGGGCTTGTAGTCCATTCTTAGCAAGTTGGACTTGCTTTTTTACTTCAAAAATTCTAGAAAAAAATTACATTAAGTTTTTGAGACTTTCTCTTTGCAAACAAAAAGAAAATCTTTTCAGACTTAATGTGGTTTAAATTTGATACTTTTCTGGGATTTTTTCCTCGCCGTATTTCAATTTTAATAATATTCTTTTATTCGCAATTTCCAAGCTCCATCGAGTGAGGTGCGACACAGATCAGCTAACCTTTTTATTTCATGTTTTAATTCGTCATCTTAAATTAATATGGTCTTTATACAGGCATTATAAAATTCTGTATCATAATTATTTTTGATATCTACAGACACTAGTTTTGCATCCTTTTGGGAATCATCAGTGCAAAGAGTAACGATTACCACCGGTTCGGAAATTTGAACCCGGCCACAAAGCTATGTATGACCTCATTAGCAAGGAACAATGCTCGGCCAACATTAACCGAGGCGAGAAATATATTGAAATTAACATTTATACAAAGCGTAAATGTCATTCAAGAGGGCTGCGAGTGATCTTATGATTTTAACATCATGATCTGTGCATGTAGGCTTAAGTGACCGACTTATTACATTTCAACGTAAAGTGCTCGAAAATAAGAACCGAATTCTTAAAGGGGCTAATATAATATATATATATATATATATATATATATATATATGTATATATATATATACACTCACATATATATATATACACACACATATATATACACTCATATATATATATATATACACATACACACACATATATATACACACATATATATATATATATAGACACACACATATATATATATATATAAGTGAGAATGTGTGTGTATGTGAGGACACTTCTCAATCTAAATACTCAACGAAATTTTGATCTACAGACTTGAAATTTGGAATATAGGGTATTCAGACATGTTGAAAACTTTTTAGAATAAGAAGGTTCGAAAACACCTTTTTGAGATCGTGTTCAGTTGGGCTAAAAGTTATCGTACTTGACTCACTGTCTTTTAGTTTTGGTTTCGATCTCAGCTCGAGTATTTTCTTTTACTTACAAGAAGTGAACTATTTAGAAAAAAACATAATACGAACATGCACGTGTCTCAGTTTCTTTCCGTTTTTTTTTTACGTCGGTTTTAAAGAAATGTAACCGTACATTTAATACCGGGCAACGCCGGGTACATCTTCTAGTATATATATATAAATTTAGAGATGATATAAAAATATTTCGTATGAATAAATTGTTGGTTAGAAATGTTTCATGTTCTCATAGTTGTAGAATATCTGAAGTGTACATCTGTTTCCCGTTAGTGTGAATATGCAGGTATGAGTGTTCAGAGGACAATGTGTGGATGTTGTGCATAGGCAGCCTTTGTCAGTGTGTGAATATTTGTGTATATGTATATTTGAGTGTGTTGAGTAGTCATTCGCTTTCCCTGCCTTGAAGGGCAGAAAAACTGTGCAAAATTTATGTTAGCTCTCTTGTGTGGAGAATGTTGACATTCTGATCTTTTTATGCTTGGTGATCGGATCAAAGAGTGAATTTACTTTTGGGGTACAAAAATGATTTCAAACACGAAATATGATTTTGCTGTCCATGGGTCATCATAAGACACATCACATTAGTGTTATTTTCGCTTTTTTGTCATCCTAGAACATTGAACAAAAAATGTAATTACTTTTATTAGGCTGTATATTTATGTACATAACATATTAGTCAATACTACCTAAATAAATATGTATCAATCCTATAACAGTATTAAACAAAGAACACAACATAGCTGGACATTAGGTCATCCAATTATACTTCTACATATTTCATATATACCCACAAAAGTATTTTACAACCTGCATTTCTAATAAAAAAGAATGAATGAAAACAGCGTTTTTATTGGTTGATTAAATGATAAATAAATTATCAGCTAAACAAAACGAAACAGCAATTTAGCGTTTTGTATTTTCCAAAGTTTGAATCACTGAAAACAAATGAAACTGATTTTATACTTTGTAGACAGAAGAGTTATATATTTATACTATTTATCTATGTTCATATATCTTGCTAATTTGCATATTCTTTTAAACATTCATTTTAATTAATTCCGTATTGTTTCTTTTCGATTTTCTTATGGTATGATCATCTTGAGTTAATTATTACCTGTAATTATTTTCATACACATATTCTACATGATTTATACTTGCGTAATATTTGCATAAAAATGTTACAGTAAACATATACCTCTTTTTATATATATTTATATATGAGCATATATATTTGTTAAAGAAATTTACCTACCAAATTCCTCGTAGACTTTTTGTCTACAGACATAAAACTTCATATGTAGGGTATCCGAACCTGTACGAAACTTGATATTTGGGTTTTAGCCGGGGAAAATCGGTGCAAAAGTGTGAAAATTGAAAAAAAAATGGAATTTGCCAGGTGAAAGTCCAAAGACGGCATTACGAATATGCAAGTGTAACGTAATAGCTATTGGTTCATGTTTTAATTTTTAGCCTTGCAGCAAACATGTCTTCATAGCTCAGACATAAACATCAAAGGAAAAAATAAATCGTAAGCTAAACGTTTTGGTTTCGATTCACGGTGGTGGCACAAAAGTCATTGTTTAAAACATTTTAAATAATTACCATGTATTGGATTTAAGTTAGTATAATAATAAATATTAAATCTGCATTAATCAAAATATTATATTTAAGCACGTTTTATGACCGGGCAATACCGGGCAGCCTGTTATCATATATATATATATATATATATATATATATATATATATATATATATATATATATATATATACTTAAAAAGTAAGCTACAAAATTATCATATTTCATAATTGAGCATTCATATACTGTTTTAATAAAAACCAAGACTTCAAGAAATGGGTTCATAGCAACAAAAAATGTATTTCATTGTTAGTTACAATTGTTTCAATATCATTTCGATAAATTCAAACAATATGTCGTTTGAATATTTTCACAAGAACAGCCTTTCCTCATACTTATTAAATAAAATACACTTTAACAATGAATCATTAAGGAAAAGAAACATTTCCTTTATGAGGAAAAGAAAACAAACGGGAACACTTTACCTCCGTCGCATCCTTTGTAAAGTATTTTTTGAAAATTTATCTCTCTCTCTCTCTCTCTCTCTCTCTCTCTATATATATATATATATATATATATATATATATATATATAAGTGGCCTTGTGTGTGTGTGTGTGTGTGTGTGTGTGTGTGGCACGTCAAATTTGAATCTACACATTTGAAACTTGATATACAGGAGTTTTGGACCTATAGAACAAATTCTATTTAGTTTTTAGCCAGTAAAATAGCTGCTAGGGGTTCAAAATTGAAAAAATGGAATTGAAAATTGGTATATATATATATATATATATATATATATATATATATATATATATATATATATATATATATGCACATACATGTTTTCATAAATTTTGGTTTTGGTTTCGATTTAAGCTGATACACCCAAATCATATGGATATATTTGTTATTTTTTAAATCGCAACTTTATAATATCTAAAAATCGATAGAACATTAACTCTATAATAATATATACGAAATCTGCAAGAATTAAAATATCATATTTAAGCGTACTTTACGACCGGACTACACTGGGCGTCCATGCTAGCTTAGACAAATACTTTTGCAGTTTTAACCAAAGAGCTACAATAACATCTGGGCGTCTCCATTTACGCTGAGCATCTACAGAATGCCAACATCAGTATATTACATATGAATGAGTCCGCTGTGTAATTTCCACAGGTCTTGCTAGTTTAAATGATTACTTTAATCAATTAAATCGTTAAATCTGTAAGAATAAATTGACAAGAAACAATGAAAAAAAGATGTAGATCTATCTTAAACTGCATCTATTGTGCTTATTTGCGTTTACATTTCTTTTCTTCTTTTCTTCATCTCCCCTCTCTGATTATTTCAGTCTCATCTCCTAATGTAACGTTGTACACTGAATAGGTTAACACACTGTAGCAGAGCTCGTTGCAAGGAACATAAAACAAGTAATAACTCAACTTTTCTTTTTTTAACAACATTTATTTCCTTATTATAGGTGTCGTTACGGCTGTGACGTCACCTTACATGATCGTCCTTTCTAATGTGCTCTCTCTCCTTTTTATAGTCTTTTTTTTTTACAAAGGTATAACCACTTATCAAGGCACGGAGGCCACTCGAGGATAAGGGTTATTGAGTGTGCAGTAGTACATGGGATAATTTCGTAGTAATCATTAGTAGTGGAAATTTAGTAAATTGAATTATTTAAGGGGAAGGTTCATCAAGAAATTTGTTTACATTGAACTTGAAGACAACCAAATTGTCGTAGTAGTAGTCAGCTGGAAAATAAACAAATGGAAGAGAGTTCCACAGGTGTGCAGTTCTAAGAAAGAAGCATTGTTCATGGAATCTACGTTTAGGTTTAGGCACAGATAAAGAGTGGGAGAAATTATTGATAGTGTTCTCAGCTAGACGAGTGTTTCTCGTGTAAGTTTGGTGAGGGAGAACCATAGATTGGAGCTCAGAAGAGCACTTGCCATGAAAATAGCGATAAAACAAAGACAGGTTAGCAACGTCTTCTGTGAGAAAGAGGTTGTAGGGAAGAGAAGAGGGCACCCCCCACTAGGTTGCAAAGTCTATTTTGAACTCTGTCAAGGCAGAATAAGGTCTTTCTAGCAGCTCTTGCCCAGATGTGGCAACATTACTCCATACCTGGCTTTTATATAGGTAGAGAATTGCATCAGCAGTGAGATATCTACTGGATCGATAGAAGGCTCCCACCATTTTCCTAGCGGTCATGGCAATAGATTTGATGTATGTGTTCCATTTCAGATCAGGGATAAAGGTCAAACCCAGGAGCTTGTCAAAATATGAAGCCTCCCCAAGATGAAAGCCATTTATTTCAGTTGATGCCAGCTGGGGATCAGAGCGTTGATGATGTAAATAAGAAGCTTGGTTTTAGATGCATTAAAAGTAACCAGCGACCTCTTTTCCCATTTTACCACATGTTCAAGATCAGAGGAGAGAGAATCAGAGAGAACGTGGTAGTTTACAGTCTTTGATATATTGCCATAGATGGTAGTGTCGTCAGCATAAATGTCTATGAATGATCTAGGGATGTGATTTGGAAGATCATTGATATAGATCAGGAAGAGTGTTGGGCCAAGGATGGTCTCCTAAGGGACTCCAGCATTAATACTGTAAGCTTCTGATTTCTGCCCATCAACCACTACTCTTATGAATCTGTCAGAGATAAATGGTTTAATAATTGAGATCGTTCTCTCTAATATGCTCTCTCTCCTTTTTATAGTCTACTAGCCTGGTTGTCCGGCGTTGCCCGGGTGTTTGGATGCGTGTATTGAGCAAAAAAAAAAAAAAGGTGGTAGTAGGCAGACAGGATCGAACCCGTACCACAAAAGCAGAAAAGAACATAAAAAACAGCAACGTAACGTCCATTGCCAAACCGGAGTGGTGAAGGGTTAAATTAAGGCTAGTCAATTGAAAAGAGCGGATGACTCGAAAATATCGGCGTAAAAGCAAACCCTCCCGGTAGAAAAGTGCTCACTTGACGGTGAAAGAATTCATGGTTTTAGCCAATTTTTCAATATTTGTCGTCCAAAGGGTCGAGCTTCAAAACGATACCAATCTCATGAAAATCGGTTGCCTGTGTCGAAAGGTTTAGGCAAACATACAAACATACATACAAACATATATACATACATTTAAACAGACAGGTGAGATTTATATTATAGATTTCTTTTTCTTAATCATGACGTCATTTCACACATAGATTGATATTTGCATATAACCGCCGTACATGCTCTGTTACACTAAGGCATCTAGCTAAAACAAATATTAGTTACCACGCTAGTTTCTGTTTCTTGTGAATCAGGAAAAGTCTTAAAAGAATATCTGTTCAACAAACGCATAACTCAAAATTTAATAAATTATGTTCATTGAATTTCAATGTAAAACATGTTAATAATCATTTTTCACTTTCTTTGATTAACTCATAGCAAAATACCCTGACTAATCTAACAAGTAGCAAAATCCCACCCCTTCATTATTAAGGTCCTTTGACATCGAAAATCTATCTACTTTAATAGTTTCTTTCCTCGAACTGCTAGACTTTGGAATTCCCTCTCTATTTCCTACACTGTACTAATAGGCAGAGATTTAAATGCAACGTGAACAGACATTTTACTGTTCAATTCTCTATGTAGTGCTTCTGTAGACATGGTCCCAAATAATAGCCTCTTACGTTCAAGTGGTTATATGCTTGGCATGAATAAGAGTAAAAACAAATGCTTTTATGGATATATTCCGAAGTTTCATTGGATCTCCTGCTGACTTGGTAAGCTGAGAGCAGACTTAAAGAATTCCTTTGTATAATGTCAATGCAGAGGCGCTCGTAAAACCAAGGGAAATCATGATGGTCCCTAGTGTGGCATGTGATTAATAGACCAAGTCAGTTGAGGAAGTCCTGCATTGTAGAACCAATCACACCACTCATCTTCACAGCGATTGGCTGAAATCCGGATCCATCCAAAGTTTGTTGTCAATTACATTATTAATAACAGCACAAAATAGTCAGCACAAATTGTTTCTCATATGAGCTATTTGCTATTTTAGAAGCAACATAGCATTTGATATTTCCTTTGTTGAGGTGAACTAGTTAAAGGATCAATAGAAAGCAAACGACATCATTGAGAACTAATTATGTCTATATTTATATCTACTAACAAGAACATGTTTGCCTATTTATCTCTCTTTCTAGGTAAGTAGATTCTACGTCAATCATATCCATTTTTTCATATTTCTGACTTTGTTTGATGCTATCTGTTTATCTATCCCTCTATCGATCTCAGTCTGGATATTATCTTTACATCTGTGTCTATTCATATCTATGCATGTGTCAGTTTATTTGTTTGTCTAATTATCTGTTTCAGTCGCCTCTGATCTATCTATCTATCCATATATATATATATATATATATGCATATATATATATATATATATATATATATATATATATATATATATGTATATATATGTAGATATATGTATATATGTATATATATATATATAAATATATATATATATATGTATATATATATATATGTATATATATATGTATATGTGTATATATATATATGTATATATATATACATATATATATATATACACACACACAAACATACACATATACAGATACATGCTAGAACGATAAAATTGTCGACATAGAAAAGACGACATGATTTCATTCCCATTTGATGAAAACCGGTTTTTTTTTTTGTTGCAGATCATCTACTAGTTGGGCATTACCAGTACCCTAGAAATGCAAATCCGAACGGTTCAACGTTTGAGGGCACAGCTCAACAAAGTTTCTGGCCACGGTTACAGTTTTTGGTGTGGTTTCAAATGAGGGCCACATCATGCCCCCTCACATCTTCGAAGTTCAAAGATACCCAGGCTTGTCTTCAAAAGAAATGCTACGACTTTGTACCCTTCTCTCACTTGCTCTCTTGTCCCTCCTAAACGAGAGCTGGACTATTTCGTTTGGTCATATGTCGAGAACATCACCAACATGACCTGCCACAACACCAAAGCCAGCCTGATCACCACTATCTGCCGAGTATCTGCCAAGTACCCGCTGGCGCTCTTGGAAAAAGTATGCTCATAGTTTTGGACTCATATCGAGGCGTTAATTGAGGCTGTAGGTGACTACATTAAATAGATGTCAGCTCTACTATATCCTGTGTATCGCTTTATTGCAGGTAAATTTTTTTTAAATTTGAAATTGCTATGAAATGCAGAGAAGTGAAATTTAGTGCACTGCAAGAGTATAACAAGATGCTTTATTTCCTTAATTTTTGTGGAATTTGAACAAATATTTTGAAAATTATGCTAATTTTTTTTATTTTCTAGTAATTTTAAGTGTGTATCACTTTATTGCAGGTCTCCCAAAATGCCTTGAAAGGGTCGATTGAGAGCTAGTGAAAAGGAGTTGTTGTAGGCCTTGAAGAAGGTTTATCTCTTGTAGATCTAGCCAAGGAGCTGGGAAGAGATCGATGAACATTGTCTTCAATCGTTGAAAATCCAAACATCAAACCAAGGGAGGACAAAAGCACAAGAAATCAGTTTCTGCTCGTGATGTTATAAAAGATTCGGTGTCAACTTATCAAGCAGCCGGACAGCAACAGTGTTTCCATATTTGACAAGGCTAGAATATCTTCCTTGTCCAGAAATACACGCTGCAATATCTTTAATAGAATTGTAGGAAACATTAAGCCCATAGCAAGACCTGTTTTAAACCAAACCCATAAGGAAACACGTTTGGCTTGGTCTCAGAAACACATAAAAATCAGTTTTGAAAATGTTCTTTTTACCGATGAGGCCAGAGCATCCCTTGATGGAACAGATGGGTGGGCCAAAGTTTAGAGTCTTCTTGGATTCCCTACCCCTCATTGATTCTGTCGTCAACAGAGAGGTGAAGGTGTCCTGTTTTGGGCTGGAATAATCTGCGGTGAACTAATTGGACCATTTTGAGTGCCAGAAGGTGTTAAACTGACAAGCCAGTCTTATGTTTTATTTTTAAATGAGCATTTGTCACCATGGCTTTATGACCTTCCATTGATGCGTCACTGTGAAAGAATTTTTTATGCACAAGAATGCACCATCTCATTCAGCCAAGGCTATGACACTCTACCTTACGTTATTATACATTAGTTTGATGACATGGCCACTTTGTTCTACAGATATAAACCCAATTGAGTTGCTCTAGCCAATAATAAAGATGAAAGTTTATGAAGGAGGTGTTCAATTTTTGTCGAAGGATGAACTTTGGAGGAAGATTTTGGAAGTTTCTTATAACATCACATCATCTCAAATCCACCGATTGAGATCATCAGTTGGCAAGAGGCTATTCAAAGTGATTTGGAAGGAGTGGAGTTGTGTTGATAAATAAATATTTCCTTAAACGAAATAATGTCAATTCGTTCTTGTTTTTGGATTATATTGTTACTGGATATGTTCTTTATTTCCTATTAATAGAAATATAAAGTTAGAATATTGTTTTATTGCCGAAAATATACATTTTTAGACACTTGCAATAAAGTGATACCCACTTAAAATTACCAGAAAATAGAAAAATTAGCATAACTTTTAAAATATTTGTTCAAATTCCACAAAAGTCAGGGAAATAAGGCACCTTGTTATGCTCTTCCAGTGTTATACCAAATTTCAGTTCTCTGCATCAATTTCAAAATTAAAAAAATATTGATCTGCAATAAAGCGATTTACAGAGTTTATATAATCAAGTTACCTGAATTGATTTTTACAATAAAAGTTTTAAAATAAAGCTGTATTATTGTTTTCTTTAGGGCGACACTTTATCATTCCACCCTGTATATATTTTGATCTCCTAAATATTAATAAAATCTATGTCTTTCTGTCGATTTATCTTTATATGTCTGGCTATCTATCACTTCAAATTTGTATCTATCTATCTATCTATCCATCTATCTATCCATCTATATCTATGTATCTATCTATCTATCCATCTATGTATGTATGTATGTATGTATGTATGTATGTATGTATGGATGGATGTATGGATGGATGTATCTATCTATCCATCTATCTATCTATCTATCTATCTATCTATCAATCTATCTATCTATCTATCCATCCATCTATCTATCAGGTTAATCAAAAAGCGTTGATAGGTTGTAGAAGGCACATTTCAAACCATTGTAATTTATTTTATGCATATTATTTTTACTGAAGCATATTACCATTATTAATTTACAACTTTCTTTTCAGATTATTAAAATATTATTAATATTTTTCTGCAAACTTGCCAGCCATGTTGGCATGAAAATTACTTTCTTTAGTCGACAAAAATAGCCATCTTCCATCATAATAATGCTCGCTCTCACTACTGATCAAGAATCTAGAATTTGGTTTGGAAATCTTGTCCCAGCTGCATAATTTCTGGACATAGCATCCTCGGATTATCATTTATTTGAGGATTCTCAAACCATTTAGATGGGTTGAGGTAAACATCAGGAGAGGAGATTGAGCATCAGTTAGACTCATATTTCACATCAAATAGAATTTTGCAAGTTATGCATTTATAAGCTCGTTGACAGAAGAAGAAATCAATTCATAGAGAGCAAATGTTATTGGTATTAATAAAGATTTTCAAAAACATGCAGCTTTTCATTTTCAATATGATATTTTAAATCGGCAAATCCTTTTGCACCGACATAAAGCTTCCACCTCTCTATCTATCTATCTATCTATCTATCTATTCCGTGATCTCTTCAATATCAATAAAACCTATTAATCAATTGAATGTGTGACAATATCTGTTGTGCAAGTCAATTTTTCTTGTCCCTCAGATTAATCTTCCATTTCTCTTAACGGTTATGCCAATTATCAGTTCTTATGCCAGACACCAATGAATCAGCTCATACAGCCCTTCCATGGAATCCGTCTCTGAGCAATCATAATTATCAGTCAATTTATTGGTCATCTTGCAGCTCACGAGCTGTGTACCGTGATTGTTATCTTTAATGATAACATTGCAACGATGGTTCTTAATAGACGTTGGCAACACGTACACTATTAATGAAACGCGGCTTTGGATATTTGAATGACATCCAAAGAAACAATGTTTTTATTTTGTTTTCTTCGCTTTCTTTGTAT
>NC_136485.1:82132598-82185098 GCF_053919585.1 Euprymna scolopes
TATTTGTCCTTGTTCGTACCGGCAAACAATAATGTTCTTTAATCTAACTTATCTAACTAAATCTTTTAGTAATAATAGTCGATTTCCTAAATCGATTATCAGCAAGGCAATCCGATATCGTCCCTGCATAATCTAGCATTAGGAATAGTCAAATTTCACACCCTAAAATGTAAAAACTGTCTGCAGCAAAATATTGGGGTGTTCTCTGTAGACCTAGAAAGTCTACGCTCCCAGGACTTGTCTTCCCGCTTACAAGGGGAGCAAGTTTATCACTTGTTATCTGAGGCGCCCTCACCAGGGAATGCCGATAGGGCTATTCCGATTTATTTTGCAGGGCCAAAGTGTTTCTCCTAGGGCACTGGCCACTTTTCCCACCTTCCGGCTGTGTGTCATATCCTCTGGAGGTACGGGAGTGGTAAATACTGGCGTGGACCTGACATGAGTTTATATTGATTGAAAGGTCGTTTAACACCAACAAACAAACATTGGAAGACACACACATTTTTACGGGATATGGCGGCAATCCTTATATTTTTTGTTTAAGGAACGGATGTTTTGTGGTCGACTATATTTACAGAGGCTCTTTATAGGTGTTTGTACAGCAAATGACCAGATGTTTATACTTCCGCCCAGGTGAGTGTCCGTAACAACAAGATGGGTGTTATTTCTTTCATCTAGGTGTTAAATCGGGTACCCCAAACCCAACATTCAACTGAACAAAAAAATTACTATATAAATTGTAACATTATCTAATTGTAACATTATCTAAAAATTACTATATAAATTGTAACATTATCTAAAAATTACTATATAAATTGTAGCATTATCTAATTGTAACATTATCTAAAAATTACTATATGAATTGTAACATTATCTAATTGTAACATTATCTAAAAATTACTATATAAATTGTAACATTATCAATTGCCTGGGAGAGATCTCAACCTACAATTGTGGAGAAAAAAAACAGAATTGACTTAACACAAATTAATCTGTGAAGGTTTGCTGTTAATTCAGACTGTCATTTCCATGTAGGAATACAATTCTACTAGCATTCAGATAAAATAATTTAGTATAAATTGTCCTTAATAAGCAGACTGTGCATTAAGTTTTATTGTATGTAGGCTCAGAAGACAGTTTGAAATGTTATTGATAGTGATCATAGGAAGTTACAAACGCAATGGTTATATTATACATTGTTAATTTATTTGGTTGGTTGGTTGGTTGGTTGGTTGGTTGGTTGTTTTACGGCATATCAACCCTTTTTGGGTTATTTAATGCCGAATCCAAAGATTTTGAAGAAATTTTTTTTTAATAGAATATATTTGTTGTTTTCACGTCGGTTTCTATTTAACCCATAGTTGGGACCCTAACAGATACTACCACTCCGGGTCAGAGTGGACCTGGGAGCAATGGTAATTAAAGGGTGGCTCCACACTCCCCAAAGCCCGCAAGCTGGGGCCTCACCGCTGGATATAGTTTAAGGTCATATCCAGGACCCCCATTGAGGAACTTTTACCCTCTGCAGTGGGGCAGTCGGCGTATTCTAATGCCCCACCGACAGGGCCTGTTAATTTATTTAGGTACATGGAATCATATTTGTTTAATGTTCCTTGTGCTGCAGACACAACTATATATATATATATATATATTAAATTTGTCTTTACACAATCATGTTACACAGTCATGAGCATGTTTCGGTCTACTAGTATTTATTAACTATAGACCTCTTCAGACAACAACCCTTATTTTCGAAAGTGGAATTCTAGATGGAGAGCGAAAATTAACGTTCAGCAAAAGAAGGTTTTTTTTTATAAATGGGTCATGAGGGTGAAGATTCAGCTGCGTGAAGAACAGGGTTGAATTGGGTGCGAATTTGTTAGTTTATTTATTTTCGTATTTGTTTATGAACCTATTTATCGGTGTCTTTATTCATTCATTTTTCTATTTGTGTTAGGGAATAGATTCTGTAGGGTTAGTGGGTTGAGGAGATTGGGTTCTAAAGATAGAGCTATGCAGATGTTATCTTCAACAAGCATGGGGTTCGTTTGTCTGTTGCCCGCTGCCCGTCTGAGACTTATTAGGGTTAGTGTGTCTTAAAATTTATTTCCTTTTTATGTTTATTCTAATTTTATATACCTATTTATATCTGCAAAAAGGTTAGGAATTTATCCGGGTCTGTTGGCCATTGCTTGGGCTTCCAACGAACTGTTAAAGGGAGGGAAGAGGGGTTAGAGGCGCAAGAAAGAAAGAAAGGAAGGAAGGAAGGAAGGAAGGAAGGGGTAGAGGGAGATGGAATGGGGAAGAAAGAAAAAGGGGAAGACGAAGGAAGAGAAAAGAAGGAAGGGAAAGAGAAGGTAGCATCATTTAATAGTGGTAGCTTTGTTTTATTAGACCACCCCAATATTAATTACTACTTTATTTGTTCATTTAATGTTGATTTATTAATTGGTGTATTTGTAAATTTATTAAAACTTTTCATAATGATAGTAATTGCAAAACTCAGAATATATGTCATTATTAAACTTATGATGTTTTTTTTTTGTTGTAGCGATAATGTTTATTTAGCTAAGAGAATGATTAGAAATTCCGTCCAGTTAATTGCTACTAATTAGCACTGATATAACTATACTGGGGTTATATTAATTATTTGTAAATAGTAGTACCCACGGATCTTGCGCACGTAGAAGACTATGTATACACACGTATCTATATGTTGATATGTTATATAACCACACGGGGTAGATGTATATAGGTGTTATCTGGAGTTATTTTATAGGTCTATATCATATGGTGTTATGCATCATTTATCGTTTAGATTTCGGTCACACTAAGGGATTGTGGTATATAAAGGATGTGTCAAGATTGAGGTTAATGATTTTAAAAAGTTTTATTAGAACGTTTCCTTTTTAGTGGAAATATAACCATTTGTTTCAGGGAAACAAAGGGTTAATGTTTGTGGTGTATGTTTTTAGTTACTGGATAATTGCGTCCTTTATTTTTTTAAAATTTTATTTATTCATTTATTTTATTTATTTATTTTTTTTTGTTTATTTTGTTTCGTTTATTTATTTATTTTATTTTTTTGATATGTTCAGGCCGTACCAGATGTTTTTTCATTCTTATTAGTATCAAGTTAACAGATAAGCAGTGAGCAGAGCAGCATGTATACCGTTGAGCTTAATATTAGTTTAATATTTATGTTAAGGGTGAATATTTTTAGCGAGGTTTGAGGGGAGAAGGATTATCCGGGGTTAGACAGACATACATATGCCAAATACAAATGGTTGATGGATGGGGTGGTGTGTTTGGACTATTAGGTATTTATAGTATTGAAGAAAATTTGCTTGCAAATGTTAAATGTGTTTTTTTACACATCCTAACCTCCTCAAGTCCAACATTCACTAAATCCAAAACCACACTTTTCCTGAGAAAACCCATGCATAAAATATTGTTATAAGTTCTCTTCAGTGCAATGTAGAATGCAATGTATTGTGAACTAAATCACCGCGAGATGCATGTAAGCTCTCTCTCTCTCTCTCTCTCTCTCTCTCTCTCTCTCTCTCTCTCTCTCAGTGCGCTGTGATGGATACCAACTAGAGCAGACAATCAATCGATTTGATTGAAAAAAAATGGGCGATTTCACCGAGTTCGATGACAATAAAAATATGATCATTCGTTGATCATCATTGGGCAACGTCGGATCATTCTGCTAGCAATATTCAAATTTGATGACAGTTTTTATCATGCAAACGAGTTTGCTTGATTAAAGGAAAACGTAAGATTTTTTTTTTTTTTTTTTGCTGATACTACACTTCTTTCTATCTTCGGTCTGATAAAGAAAAACCTTTCTAGACTAAGGCAATTTTTATTTTTGTGCCAACCCAGAGTTTCTCTTTTAGTGCAGTTGGATTTGTAGCAGTCTTAAATAAAGATTTATTTTTTCACGCAGACAAATGTCCTTTCTAGGTAGTTTGGTCACATGTGGACCAATCAGCTTGCAGGACACATTGCTTTCATCTGTTCCCTGAAAAATTACTTATCTTGGGGAATCACAGTCGGTCAACAAAGAGAACACTTCTTCTTCTCTTCTATCCTTGTCCACTGGACAGTCAAGCGTTGGCTATTTTTGCTTGAAGATATCTGGTAACAAACTTGCTGGGATCGAAAGAACTTTTCTATTCTTTCTTCACTTGGGCCCTGCCAATTTTCACCCACCTATATCAAACGTTAGTTTATTAAATTAACGTTTTCATTGTTATAAAAATGTTTTGTTTTTCCTTTTGTATGATAGTTTTCATTACATATATATGTACGTTCACAGGGAACATGAGTTGGAACAGATACATTGAGAGCATTACTAAGGCTGCTGCAAAGAAGGTGGGCTCTCTCTACCATGCTAGAAAGCTGCTTATGCCCGAAAGTATCCGGGACCTCTATAAGGCCACCATTAGCCCATGTATGAAGTACTGTTGTTATATTTGGGCTGGCGCAACTGCTACTAGCCTCTCACTCCTGGACAGGGCTCAAAAGAGAGTCGCTGAACTGTCATCTAAGCTTCAGTCTCTGTCCCATCAACGAAATATTGCATCCCTCTGCCTGTTCTACAAATATTCTAATGATGAATGCACTGACGAATCATCCCCTTGATATAAATACCCCCCGACAAACTCGACCAGTAGATAAATCCCACCCCTACACAATAGAGACCCCTAGATGTAAGAAAACCTTCTACTCGAATAGTTTCTTCCTCAGAACTGCTAGACTTTGGAACTCCCTTTTGGGATTCTGCTTTCCTAACTGTACTGACACGCAGAAGTTCTAATGTAATGTGAACAGACATCTTGCTGCTTATCCCCCTTCATAATATCCCAACAAGTTATGTCCCTGATAGTAGCAACCTACATCAAAGTAGCACTGTGCCTTGTTTGGGGTGAAAATGGTATTAAAAAAAAGTAACCCCCAGGAGTGCAACTCATTTCTATAATTGGTAATCTTGATGTGATGCAAACATGCACGTTTTCTGTCATCACAATTCTATATTTCTATAAATGGCCACTCCTAGAGCAGACAACCTTCTTTGTGAAGCGTTTTCTTTATTCAACCTTACAAGAAAACTTTCAAGACCGTTAAAAGTCAATTTAGCCAATACGTCTTTTTTATTTAACCAAAAACAATACCTTTTTTTTTTTACTAAAAAGCAAAAACCATTATTTTAATCGGACATACTTTTACTGAGAAATTAAAATAAATAAAAATTAGAAATCAAAGAATTGTTCTCTGTCCTTGTGGAGAAAAATAGTAAATAGGGACACATTTACCACATTTCAGTGTATAATAAAATCGCGTATTCTTGATTATAATTGTTCTTCCTCGAAAGTTGACACAAAGCATGCACACTTTTTTGGTCGGTAAGGTATTACTAATTAATTTGCTATTATTGAACAGTAAGGCTTAACAGAGGAAACATATTCCATTTTTTGTTCTTTTCAATAGCACATCAATACTGAATTAATTATCTTGTGCCCAGAATTAGTCTTTTTTTGTTATTTACTTTTCGGTTGCCAATTTAGATGTAAATGTTCGATTGATTTTATTCTCAGAATATTTCTGAAGCACAAAACTGAAAATGATGAACACGTAAAGACAACATTTGTGTCTCCCGTCTGGGTCAAAAAAACCCCAAAAAACCAAAAAGTAAAAAGCAATAAACAAAAAAAAAAACAAAAAACAAAAAACCTCAAAAAAACAAAAAACAAAAACAAACAACCCCCCCAAAAAAACCCAAAAAACCCCAAAAACATAAAAACAAAAAACAAAAACTCCAAAAAAAAAAAAAATAAAATAAAAAGCCCAAAAAACAACCCCCCCCCAAAAAAAAACCCAATAACCCCCCCCAAAAAAAACAACCCCCAAAAAACAAAAAAACGATGTTAAAATGAGGCTTGAAAGACAAAACACATAGCATCATATTCTTCCGAGTGAGACGACAACATCGAATTAATTTGTAGACTTCTGTTGCACACAACGTCTTCGCATTCCTTTTGCCTTACATGCATTTCTTTTCTGTCAGTCCATCACGCTTCCATTTAAAATGTCATGTACATATTGAATAGCTGCAGAATGACAAATCTATTCATACGAAAATATATCAAATATTTGGTACGAATATAATTTTTAATACATACAGCCATGGTCAAAATTATGGAGCACCAATAAAAATCTTAGATAACAGTTTAAACCTACGCTTTTAAAGGTTAAGAATTGTACGGTGAACAGTTGAGAACAAATATAAAATGTTTTACAGTAGATTGTAGTATTTATTTGATTTAAAGCCTCTTTCAAGAGTTTTAGCTTAGTTTCATACTAAATTCATTCCAATATTCAAAATGACTCATTGTCATACTGAAAGTTGTTTCTTATTCTTCACGTAATATTTGATTCCTGGCAGTGCTATAATAGTATATTTAAATGAAAAGGCCTCAAAAATGTAGCTTTCAGAAATTAAAAGGGCACAGATTGTTGCTTTATCTAGTGAAGGATATTCTCAGGTAGATGGAATATTTAAGGAAGGGAGTTCAAACAATGATTAAAAGGGACAAGGAAACAAAGTCTTTCAAAAACAGAAAACGACAAGGCTGTAAAAGTCTACAATCGCCAGGGAAGACATATCTTTGAAAAGAGCATCATTTGCAGATAGAAAGAAAAGTTCTTCAGAGATTGCTGCTGAACTTAGGGAAGATGCAAATAAAAACATATCAGCTCTAATAGCGAGAAAAAGGTTATAAGAAGCCGGATTAAAATGATGCAAAGCAAGGAAGAAGCCATACTTGTCTCAGGCCAAGAAGATTAAAACGACTGAAATTTACAAAAAACAAACAAAAAAAAAAAAACTTGAAAATTGGACACTTGATGATTGGGCCAAACTTGTTGTTAATTTACCTCAAAGTTAATTTCGTTAGACCAAAAAAAGTTTGGCCCAATCATCAAGTGTCCAATTTTCATGTTTTTTATTTAAAAAATAGGAACAATAGAAATTTTTTATCTGAATACACATCCATAACATCTATTCAAAAATTGTAGAAAATTCTCAGTTTTTAAATCAGATTTTTGCCATGTTTGCTGTATGGAACGAGAGGCATTTCATCTTGATTATGTGGTTCCAACTGTAAAATTTGGAGGAGAAAGTTTAATGGTTTGGAGCTTCTTGGCTTCTTCAGGCACTGGACAGGTGTACATATGTGATGGCAGAATGAACTCCACAATTCATACTAGCATGCTGGACCTGGTTTACTAAATATCTTTGACCAGGATATTTAATAACACTCCAAGTAATATAATCTTCCAACAAGACATACATGCAATACATCAAGTTTCAGTTGGTTGGTTTGAGAAAAAAGGGATTACAGTGACGAAGTGAACCCCTCAATCTCCAGACGAAAATCTCATTGAAACTTTGTGGTCTCATATAGAGAAAAGAGTGAGAAAGCATTTAGTTTCAGCAAAAAAGAATTAGAGGCCAAACTTCTTGAAGAGTGTCAAAAAATAGATCCTACCACCTGCAATAATTTAACCAATAATATGTAAGAATGAATAAAAACTGTTATAAAGGCAAAAGGGCATTCAAATATTGATTGTTGTTAAAATAGATTTATTAATGTTTACTCCACCATTCTTAACCTTTAAATATATAAGTTTGAATCATAATTTCGATTTTTCATTGGTGCTCCATAATTTAAACCATAGCTGTATTTCTAGTTTTAATATATATTTTAAGTACCACATAATTTTATATATATATGTTTAATATGAATAAAATTTTTAATATGTATTTTGTATCATATAATTTTTAATGTATATTTTTGGTACGAATAAAATTTTTATATATATTTTTGTCTCATAATTTTTAATATATATTTTTGGTACCATATAATTTTTAATATATATTTCTAGTAATATATTCTTTATTTAATTAATTGGAATCTTTATTCAGATGAGTATTATTTATCAATTTATTTATTGCTGACTATTATCCTCATCTTTTTTAGTTGTTGAACCATAGAGATTCAACGTCTTTAGTTGTTGAACCATAGAGATTCAACGTCTTTAGTTGTTGAACCATAGAGATTCAACGTCTTTAGTTGTTGAACCATAGAGATTCAACGTCTTTAGTTGTTGAACCATAGAGATTCAACGTCTTTAGTTGTTGAACCGTAGAGATTCAACGTCTTTAGTTGTTGAACCGTAGAGATTCAACGTCTTTAGTTGTTGAACCATAGAGATTCAACGTCTTTAGTTGTTGAACCATAGAGATTCAACGTCTTTAGTTGTTGAACCATAGAGATTCAACGTCTTTAGTTGTTGAACCATAGAGATTCAACGTCTTTAGTTGTTGAACCATAGAGATTCAACGTCTTTAGTTGTTGAACCATAGAGATTCAACGTCTTTTGTTGTTGAACCGTAGAGATTCAACGTCTTTAGTTGTTGAACCATAGAGATTCAACGTCTTTAGTTGTTGAACCATAGAGATTCAACGTCTTTAGTTGTTGAACCATAGAGATTCAACGTCTTTAGTTGTTGAACCATAGAGATTCAACGTTTTTAGATGTTGTACTGTAGAGATTAAATGTCTCTATCCACTGCGCCACGGGCAAAAGAAAAAAAAAACAAAAACACCTGCTATATTACTTTTTTTCAACAGACCATAGCAACTTTCTACAGATCGAAAGGAAAATTGCTATGATTTTAAAATTAATATTTCTGATTTTTTTTGTTTTCTGCTTTTTTTTGCATGCTTGAAGAATACATTTATTATGTAAAACCCCACCCCATTTCTTAATGTTAATTCTTTTTTCTTCTTCTTCTTCTTCTTCCTCTTTTTCGTCTTCTTCTTCTTCTTCTTCTTCTTCTTCTTCTTCTTCTTCTTCTTCTTTTAACACTAGAAAATTCTCTCTTCCAATTACTCAGTAAACTCTTTTTTGTAAAACCCATCATAAAAACTTTCTGATTTTTTTTTCTGTTTAATTTAGGTGAATCAGATATGATCTCACCCCCTTTTTTGATATTTATTTCTTCTTCTTCTTCTTCTTCTTCTTCTTCTTCTTCTCTTTTTTTCATTGAAGTGTAAGTGTTTCATCAGTATAAAACATTTGCCTCTTCCAACACTCACTTATCTCCTAATCTTTCACAATCTCTATTTATCTATTTAGCTATTACTTAACCACTTTAAGCGCCGTGCAAATCTATTATCAAATGCACTTCTCCTTCTATTATGCCAACCTGTTATTGACTTACACAAAACTAGTTGGACAATTAGAGATATAGACAGATGTTGGGCCTAATGTCTGCAGTAGGCGTACTTTTGCATAACGGGAAATAGACATGATAAGCATTGCAGCTGCTTTTGATGCTTCTGTTGTTGCCGCAAGTTTTAACACATAATTGTTATTCGTTCTGACCAGAGTTGTGGCTATCAAAAGATAACTCGCTTTGACAAGGTACTTAAGGTTTAAAGACTTTCTCAAGGAGAATTCATTGATTGGTCAAAGAAACTCACCGGTTGGAATAAATTCAAACATTCTTTCGAATTATAGTAATGCTCTATACATTAAGAAAATGAATAACATACGGATGTATTATGATGAAATGTTCTTGGATCCCCACAGTGCGTTTTATTTGAGCCTCTCCCCAGGGTGTCGGTGCTGATGTGGTAATGAAGGCGTGGGTCTCCCCTTCGCTACATTGATGTCCTTTTTTTTTCTATATCTTCTTTTGTTTCAACTCAGATTCACTTTAAACAAGGCACATTACCATTGAGCTTTAAGGGACTACTGTGAATTAGAGAACATGCCTACAGGGACATTCTAAGTAGGGAGTTGAGCATCGACATATCAGTTGCCGTTACACTTAAATTTTTGTATGTTAGTACATTTTGAGAAGCAAGATGCAGGAAAAGAATTCCATGTTATAACAGTGCGTGGTAAGACATTTTCAGAGTAGAAAGCTCTTCTGTAGCAGGGAACATCTACAGTGAAATGATGGAATTTTGCTGCTTGTCTAGTGAGTCGAGGGTATTTACGTTGAGGGGGCACGACTGTTATGAATTTGCCAGAGGACATTCGATTAAAGTACTTGTGAAACAAGCACAGAGATACAACATTGCGACGATGGGAGAGAGGATTGAAACCTGGTTGCGAGGCATTAGATTGATGACTCCTTTTTTGGACTTTTCCCAATGGACTAATGGTTGATGCACTAATCCATGTGTGGAAACAATATTCCATGCACAGACGAAAGATGGTTTTGTAGAGATATAAGTTACTGTAAGGTGGGGGTATATTTCTAGCATGGTAGAGAGAGCCCATCTTTTTTGAAATAACCTAATATCTTCTACGTATTTGTTTCAATTCATGCCAACTGTGAATAGTAAGCCAAGTGATTTCAATAATATGCGTTCAGCTAGACTATTTTTTTTTCTATGGCAATCGGTGACTAGAAAGGTAATTGTTGGGTGAGAGTTTTGACTAGACTAGAGTTTTGACTAGACTAGAAAGGTAATTGTTGGATGAGAGTTTTGTCTTAGTAGCATTAAATCTTCTTCTTCTTCTTCTTCTTCTTCTTCTTCTTCTTAATAACTACTTTTACGAACGTTTTTACAAAAAAAAAAAAAGCATCTACAAATACAATTCGGCTTAAAAAAATATATTTGGGTTCTATTTGTTCTTCACAGCACACATGTACACTTCAATCTATGGTCCCTCCCTTTGCCAAACTTTCACAAAAATCACTCGTCTAGCTACAACAACTATCAACAATTTCTCACATTCTCTATCTGTGCCTAAATCTAAACACGAATTCCATGAATAAGGCTTCTTTCCTAGAACTCTACACCTATGGAACTCTGTTCTGCTGGCCTGCTATCCAACTGACTACAATATGGTCGTCTTGAAATCCAATGTAAACAAATTATTGTTTAACCGTTCCCCTAATAATCCATTTCTACCTTATTTCCATCACTAACGTACACTGATTGACCCTTATCTTTGAGTGGCTTTTGAGCTTTGATAAGTGGTGGCGCCCTTATAAAAAGAAAGGTAGACAGAGAAGAAGAACCAACTACCAAAAACCCAATCACACTCTTTAGTGGTTCAGACGAAAGAGGGCCAATTTTCTCTATCAATATGTTATATCCGCTAACTGTCCAGTAATGTCACAGCCAGGCTATGTAGCTTTCTTATCTTTAATGGCAAATTCTATTTTACTTTATTAATTACATACAACTCTTATATCAGTTACACAACAGTTTCTTGTGAATTTTAGTGAGGATAACATTTACATTTCTAGCTGAAAATACTATTAATAATTTCCCCCAATCTTTATCTGTGCCTAAACCTAAACGTAGATTCCACGAACAAAGCTGCTTTCTTAGAACTACACACCTGTAGAACTCTCTTTCGTTTGCCTGCTTTCCAGCTAACTACAATATGGTCGTCTTCAAGTCCAACGTGAACAAGTTCTTAATGAGCCGTTCCCCTTAAGTAATCCAGTTTACCAAATTTCCACTACTAACGATTACTATGATATTGTTCCATTAACTACTGTACACTCTTTAACCCTTATCCTCAAGAGGCCCCTGGGCCTTGATAAGTGGTGACTCCTGTGTGAAAAAGAAAAAAAAAACGAAAAAAAAAAACATGAGAAGAGTTGTTCAAATAACCCAAATAGTATGAATTAAGATTTTAAATTTTGTTCTTATTAAATGCCTTTTTCGTGCTGATATATATGTATATGTTTCAACTGGATACCCTGAATTCCGTTCAGCTATGGATAAATCAACTGTTCGTTTTCATGTAGCCATGTACAATGAATCGTCTTCAATAGGTATTGTGTGATGGCAATAAGTAACTTTACTTTCGGCAACCTATGTAACTCTTGGTTTACTTATTTTGTTCTTTAGTCCTCACATTCCATGAGTAATGTTTCTGACAATGGAGAAAGAATTGCTGCTTTTTGCGTCAGAATTTATCCATCTAATACTTATTCTTGGCTAATTTATTTTACCTTAAAGTAGTATTTCTAACTCCTTTTATTAAGTGGTTTCATGCCTTGTCTGAAGCGATTTCCATAAAAAAAGAGAACATGGATTATTTGGATTATTTGAAACACTGCTCTCATCTTGGATGGTTCTCTAGCTTTCTGTATTATTTCTGGCCCGTGCTGCATTGATATTATTTTGAAACACTGAAGCAATTTTTTTAAGCATTTTAAGTTATTAGGTTTGATAGCCTAGAAGAAGACACGGACACACGGACTTGTCATATTATTATTATACACTTGTTTCAGCCAATAAAACAAAGAATTAAGAATCAACTATTTTAAGACGAGAATTAATTAGTGGAACATTTTTTTATGGACTAGACATTTCCCATTTTTATTTTTAGAATCATGCTCTAAATACAGATAGCATTGTCTATGCAATTACATTGAAAGAAAAAAGCAAAGAAAACAGAATTGAAAATAGTATCCCTGGAACAACTACTTCTCATCAACATATTAAAAAAAAAAATCTAAATTGAAATGCTATCAAACAAGTTTAAACAAAATAGAAATCCTGTCTAGCATTAAAGCAACTACTCTCATCTCATCGCCGTTCATCTTTGGTTTGTATTGTTGCACTAAGAACACCGCCAACGAAGAGACCAGTGAGAGTAGCATATTGCACCACTCCTTCAGAATTTAACGTTTATATTCTAATACAACCCATTCTCAAATGAACAAAAGGTCATGTATGAATGGATTGTTAGAAATATTAAAACAAACATAAAAAGCACCCAATGGAGTTCAAACTGCCAGAGTCGATATAGAAGAATCTACTGACACAGCTCACCCTCCAAAAATAATCCTGCAGTTGCATTTACGTTAGTTTTTATGAAAGACAATGGTTGTGAAGTATCTGAGAGATTAAAAAAACAAACAAAAAAAAAACAAGCAAGTAAAGCACAGCACATACTACTAATCTAAAGAGACTTATTATTACTTAAATTTAAAAGAAAATCAACTTCCATTATAAGCAATAATTCAATTGAAGCAATTATTTTGAGAACGCAACATGGTTTTTCATGAGTGAAAGAAGCATAGTGTACTGGAAATATAAGGAGATTTGTTGTCACTCAGGCTCCAGGGAACACCGACTGGTTTTACTACTTAGAAATCAATTGTAATGACTCGTATGAAAACTTCAATCGATTAAACAAATATAATAATCAAAACTAACAGGATCTGCAGAAATTCCAAAGCGGAATCTTTCACATGTAATATATTGATCTTGGCATATTTTCCTTTTATTAAGTGGTTTCATGCCTTGTCTGAAGCGATTTCCATAAAAAAAACATGCATTATTTGGATTATTTGAAACACTGTTCTCATCTTGGATAGCTTTCTGTATTATTTCTTCTATGGTCAGTGTAAATAGAGACGCCCTGATATTATTGTAGCTCTTTTATTAAAATTGCTAAAGTATTTATTTAAGCTAACAGACACGCTCGATGTAGCCCGATTATAAAATATGCTTAAATATAATATTTTAATGTATGCAGATTTCGCATATATTATTATAGAGTCAATTTTCTATCGACTTTTATATATTATAAAGTTATGATTTCAAATATTAAAAAAAAATATATATATACATCCATATGATTTGGGTTCATCAGTTTGAATCAAAATCAAAGCTTATGAAAAATATGAGCTCCTTCAGCTATAATTGAAACTGAAACCAAAACTTATGAAGAATTCTTGATAAAATTATTTATATAAAAAAAAAATAAATTACTTAAGTGCCATCAGCTATAATCGAAACTGAAACCAAAACTTACAAAGAATTCTTGGTAAAATCATTTATTACAAGAAATGGGAGTACATAACAATTAAACGACCCGGATGTAAGCGTGACACAGAAAATAACACACACGCTATCGTATTAATATATAGATTATCTTGCACAATGCACCACAGTAGAATGAGGGTAACTGAACAACTCTAAGTCAAAATGTGAGAAGTGTAAAGAGGGCTGGTAAGTATATAAGACCTTATGAATGATACAAAAATGTTTGTTAGAAATACATGAGTTGTATAGTATTATCGTGATAATATTCCCTATTTTTTATAATGACCTCTTCCAATGGTTTTATTTTGTTCTTTCTTTATTAAAGGTGATGCTTAATATACACACGCACACACAGACACACAGACACCCCCCCCACACATATATATATATATATATATATATATAATTATTTCATGAATATAGATAAAATGTCAAAAAGGCGATATAATAATTCATGTATCAATTTCCAGTATTTACTTCAACAGTGCTCAATATGTAAGTAGATCCAGGTAGCAGTTTATGAAAATATATGGCAATTTAGCTACACAATATCTGCTGCATTTAATCTCAATAGGGAATCGTCAGGCTAGAATGTATGGAATTCATGTTACATTTCTTTTTATATATATACACGTGATGCTTGTATCAGTGAAAGAGAGTGAAAATGATAGATGGAAATTTAGTAAGAGAAGAGTCACTTGGTGAGTTAATTGCAAATTAAAGCTAATTAAAACAAATTCAAATAGAATATTTTTCTAAACATAATATAATCTCGAAACTGAAAAATATTTTAGTTAATATTTTGTGTGATTAAAACGTCTCACGAAACAAAAATTAATTAACTCAGATTAAGTATAATAATAATTTAAAAGTTTCATGACTCTACACTTTAAAAACTCCCAAATTGATGCAGTTTAACGTCATAATTCGATATAACCTTTTGATATTTCGCTCTGCAAAGTCGCTAAATAAGAAACTTGAATAGTAACATAGCAGAGAAGCCAACCGATATTTGATAGTGAATAATTTAGTTGTGTACAGTTGAGAATTTAGTTGATTTCTCCTCATTTACTTGTCTCTCATTGAAGACAAAGATAGACACAAAGTCAGTTTTTAACGCGGAGAAAATCCAGCTCCCCAAATGGAGACACACTCGAAAAATAAAGATTTCTTTAGTCTAGGGAATTTCTGCTTCAGAGAAAATATAACGCGTCACATCAGAACGTAACTACACTTTAGTATCAGAACACGTATTCCACTTTGCTCCTAAACAAAATGTGCTACAAAAAAAAAAAAAAAAAATCATTCCTTTTTCTTTTACCTTCCCTCTCTGCCCTGCTCTAAGCAAGTCTGTCGACGTATTCCACAAATCCAAAATCTCAATCATGAAAGATTTTCAGAAAAAATACTCGATCAAACCCAGATCTCCAACTTCCAACGCAGACCCCCAGTACCATGTCTCTTTCTCCAACATCGGGTGTCTACGTTCCAACCTTCCAGAAGTTCAAACTCTATTACAGGAGATTAAGCCAGACGTATTATTCTTAAGCGAAACTGGCATTAGACTGATTTCTTCCCTAGATGAGTTCGCAATTAAAGGATACTCTAACTTAACCTCTAAATCTGACCCCAAAAATCGCCATGGGCATGGAGTATGTGCCTACATTAAAGACGACTTTCCATGTGGTAGGGACACCTTTAGAGAAGATCCTAATTTACCTTATATGTGCTTCCGGGTTGCACTTGCTCACACTACTGCGTTTATATTTGCACTCTATTGTCCCCACAACAGCGGAATTACTATCTTCAATAGCATAACTGAGAAAATTGACCATGTCCTGTCTGAGTACCCCTCAGCTAACATCCACGTCTGTGGGGACTTCAATGTTCATAATGTGGAATGGTTAACCCACTCTAACAAGACGGATGACGAGGGCAGGTTCTGTCATGATTTCTCCATTGCTTATGACCTCACTCAGATTGTCCAAGAACCCACTCGCGTTCCCAACACTGGCGGTCAGTATGCAAGTCTCCTAGACCTCTTTATCACAACTTGCCCTGAGCTGTGCTCATCTTCCGTTCAATCCACACTGGGATCTTCTGACCACTCTGTTGTATCAGTCAAGATAAAAACAAAATGTAATAGGTCCTCAGACATACCTCTCCATTGTAAAGTGTATCGATATTCTATGGCTGACTGGGATAGCTTCCGTACATTTATATTAGGCCTACCTCTACATGCCAAGTTTAAAAAGGATGTGTCCTCTATAGTATCAGACCTGACGGAATGGTTAACTGTAGGTATAGACAGCTTCATACCCTCGAAAAAGTTCCAGCAAAAACCTAAGAGCCAGCCGTGGTTATTCCCAGAATGTGCTGCTGCCATTGCGCAAAGAAATCACTTTTTCCATTGCTTCTAATGTAATAGCTGTACTGAGACCAAAGCTGCCTTCAGGACTGCCAGTAACCACTGCAAAAAAGTAATAAAGTAGGCAAGAGAGTTATATGCTCAGTCTGTCAAGTTCAAGGTAGCTGAGCAGCGGCTTGCTTCCCATCAGTTCTGGCAAATAACAAACAGAATCCTCAACAGAAGTGTGAGCTCTATCCCAACTATCATCAATGGCCCTGAGTTAATATCGTCAGCATCAGACAAAGCCAATCTCTTTGCCAAGAACATTGCAGCTAATTCTACCCTTCACGACCAAAACCGCCAACTCCCAGTATTCCCTTGTATATCAGAAAACATGCTAAGTTACATACAAATATCTCTACGCGATGTTGCCAAGCTAATGAAAACCCTTGATTTCCAGTACAGCAACTGGTCCTGACGGCATTCCAGTCATAGTGTTTAAAAGGCTTCAACTGGAACTAGCGCCCATACTTACCAAGTTATTAAAGCATTGTCTTGAGGAGAAATGCTTCCCAACACCTTGGAAAATCTCATAAGTACGCCCTGTATTTAAGAACTCAGGTAATCGCTCATCCCCCTCTCAGTACAGACTAATAAGTCTCCTATGCATCATGAGTAAGCTGCTGGAATCTGTGCTAAACAAGGAAGTAGTCAACCATTTCAGCAAAAATAACCTTATTAGTGACATGCAATATGGTTTCCGTTCTGCTAGATCTACAGCAGACGTGCTTACAGTTATATCTCATAGGATTGGCGAATCCCTCTATGGAGGCTTCCTCTCTAGGGCAATTGCTCTTGACATTGGCCTTTGATAAGGTATGGTATAAAGGCCTACTTCACAAGATCTCCAGTCATGGTATTGCTGGAAATGTCTTCTCAACTATTAAATCATTTCTCTCTGATAGGCTCTTAAAAGTAGTGGTTGATGGGCAGAAATCAGAGGCTCTCAGTATTAATGCTGGAGTCCCTCAGGGGTCCATCCTGGGCCCAACTCTCCTCCTGATCTATATCAATGATCTTTCAGACCACATCCTTAGATCATTCGTAGACATTTATGCTGATGACACTACCATCTATGGGAGCACTTCGAAGACCGTAAATGGCAAAGTTCTCTCTGACTCTCTCTCCTCTGATCTTGAGCACATGGTACAATGGGGAAAGAAGTGGCTGATTAATTTTAATACATCTAAAACCAAGCCTCTATCTTTACATCATCAATGCTCTGCTGCCCAGTTGCCATCAATCGAAATGAATGGCTCTCGTCTTGGGGAGGCTTCATGTTTTGACAAGCTTCTGGGCTTGATCTTTACTCCCGATCTGAAATGGGACACGTATATCAAATTAATTGCCAAAGTCGCTGGAAAGATGGTGGGATCCTTCTACCACTCCAGTAGATATCTCACTGCTGATGCAATTCTCTACCTATATAAAAGCCAGGTTTGGCCAATGATGGAGTATTGTTGCCACATCTGGGCAGGAGCTGCTGGAAGCAGCTTATCCTATCTTGGCAGAGTTCAAAATAGACTTTGTAGCTTAGCTTTTCTCTTCTCTGCAACCCCTTTCCCCACAGAAGAGACGTAGCGAGCCTGTCCCTACTTTATTGTTATTTTCATAGCAGGTGCTCATCTGAACTTCGATCTCTGGTACCCCCTCGTCAGACTTTCACAAAAAAACACTCGTCTTGCCAGAACCACTATCAACAATTACCCACACTCTTTATCCGTGCCTACGCCTAAATGTAGATCCCATGAACAGGGCTTCTTTCTTAGAACTGCTCGCCTCTGGAACTCTATTCTGTTTGCCTGCTTTCCAGCTTACTACAATCTGATTGTCTTCAAGTCCAACGTGAACAAGTTACAAAATTCCCACTAATGTTTACTACGCTAAAATCACAATCACTAATGTATACCTATTAACCCTTATCCTCGAGTGGCCTCTGGGCCTTGATAAGCGGTGACCCCCATGTAAAAATACAAAAAAACCCCCAACAAAATACCAAGAAGTTCATTTGTCTGTTTTACGATAGACTAGCAAGAATACGTTTCACGGAGAATAAATGTAACTTATTTCCATTAAAACTTCCGCCTACTTCTTTATCCGTCTCTCTTTCTCTTCCCAAACCTTTCTTTCTTCTCCACCCAACCCATTCGTCTCGAGCTAGACATACACACAGACAACTCTCTTCTATATTACAAATTCCGTGAGTAATAGGTCGACATTTTCTTTTTAAATTAGTAAATAATAATGCTGAAAAACCGATCCTTCTGACGAAACCTCGCCCAGTTGATTCCCAGAAAATGAATAATTTTTCTCTAAATTTGAGATATTCATCTAAGAGAGAACAATGATTGAGAATATACCAACTTTGTGGGTTTTTATTTTTTGACTTTTGGATAGATATACAAACACACATATACACAGATAACTGCCATTTATATAATAGACTAGCAGGGCTTCCAGCCGTTGCTCGGGGCTGAATAAAGTGTAACATGTATTGAGTAAAACTTCTTCCTCCTCTCTACCTTTCCCCTTCTCCTACCATTCTTCTCCACGCAGCCCATTCTTCTGTCTGTAGACACATTTCATAAAGGATTAATCTCCTTGATTAAAAAATAAGAGTTAATTCCCTTTAGTTCGTATGTAATCTGGCTGGAAATCTAACGAGATTTATGCTAGTTCAAAATCAAAATATGAATAATTTTTTGATTTTAGATAATAATCATTCTGTCCGGGGCAACAACGATTAAAAAAGCACCAGAAAGAATATGGAAGTTAAAATTGTCGTTAACATATAGTTAACGACAATTTTAACTTCCATTTTCTTTCTGATGCTATTTTTTAATTACAACTTTTTCCTTGCCTATTACTCGAACTTGCTTAATGTATAGAAAAAATATAATACAAAAAATGCATTTGAGGTTTTAGTTTTAAAATATATTGTTCTAAAGTATTTCGAGTAATGAGCACCAACAGATTATCATATATCACTTACGAATGGTTACACTGTCCTATCTAGCATATTGAACAGTCTCCAATTCAGTTTCAAACAAAATTATAATAAATAAAACAATAATTTCATATTTCATTTAGAAATTTTATTTCAGTTTTTTAAAAAAATCTCTTGATTATGTTTAAATTATGTCAAATGATCATTGATTATCTAATGTCTAAAATATCTAATCGATATATTATATACTACAGCGTGAATTGATAAATTTGTCGCCCTAAATAAAACTATAGCTTTCTTTTAAAACTTTTATTGAAAAAATCAATTCAGTAGAGCTGACATCTAGTCAATGTAGCCACCTTCAACCTAAATCACCACCTCAATATGGGTCTGGAACTAAGAGCATGCCTTTTCCACAAGTGCTGGCAGGAGCTTGGTGAATACTCGGTTGGGGAATACTTGGCGGATGGCCGCGATCAGACTGGCTATGGTGTTGTGGGAGGTCATGTTGGCGATGTTCTCGATATATGACTAACCGAAGTAGTCCAGCGGGTTCAGATAGAGAAGGAGGGGCCAAGTAAGACAAGGGTCCAAATATAGGGCGACAATTTTATCGTTCCTGTATTAATTGGACTAAATATATTTTACCCACAGCAGTGATGAAATGATTCATCATTTTCGAATATTTTTAACACATGAAAAAAATACATGGATTGACTGTAGTAGAGGACAACCAAAAGGTTTCCTTTTCATTGGTTACAACATCCAGATATGAGGCAGAGCCTTTCACCTTTTCCTGAATTACTCTATATATCATTCATCTTGTAATGCTGAGTGTTTAGTAAGTGTCATCAAGTAACATTATTTTAATCTTTGGTATGACTTGATTGAGGATTGAAACCAGATCTCCTGGCCTACTAGTAAACAGCCATTTTGCCAAATGGACCGGTATTAGTACAAAACTCACCAATAATGCATTCGACTAAATTTATCATAAAAATCTCTATAGTCAGCTATCGTATCCATTAAGCCAATTATGCACATAAATCAGAAGTTAAAACAGAACATGAAAATCTTTGTGTATGCTTCCGGTTAATAATCGTAATGCTAGCAAACTTTTCCTTTTTTTTATTTAAAAGAACATTGAAGTATAATGCCGGAAACGATAAAGCTGCATTGTTTTTTTATATACTTTTTTTTAGCTGATTCAGAGATGACTATAGATTCGCTTGAAGGCTTCGTTTTGCCAAAGGATAAAGACGTCAACTATTGAAACACACGAGTATATTTTTGCAACACTGCTATTTTGATTCTGATCCTCAACACAAAAATATTTCGTTATTCTCTCTAGTCTATCGTTATTTCCATGGAAGATGCTCGACTGACCTCTATTCTTGGGTTCATTCTTATAAGACATTCACTGCAAGAACACTTTTCTTACCAAAATGAAAAACATATTTTCCTTTCTGTCTCCATATGACAAGCACCAGACAGAATTTCCATAACAGGGTTTCTTTTGCAAGTGCTTCCCAATTGTGGAACAGATTACCATAAGACTACTTCCCTGCTAACTACAACTGCTCGTCTAAAAATCCAACATCAAGAAGTTCTTAGCATGGACCGTTTATAATATCACACAGTTTATACTATCAATCAATGTTAGTTCTTTCATAGTTGTCATAATCTTTTGGCTAGCAATCATTTATGTAATATTAACCATTATCTTTGAGTGGCTCTTGGCCTTGATTATGTAACGTTACACACGTTTACACACGTGTTTACATGTAGACACTCGGAACCCAACATGTGTAGACTCCATCACAAAGGACACATAAGAAAGTAAGAGGAAAAAAACTTCAATTCACTGTTTTAATGAAAGCCCTTTGTTCCCCCTTCTCGACTTCTCGTTACGGCTGTGATGTCCCCCACTTGTCTCTAACGTGATTGTGATCATTGGTCTGTGTACACGTTTTTCTTTTTATAATCGTTTTCTTTTTCAAGGCTGTGACGTCACTCCACACACGGCTTGGTCATTTGCATACAGCTGCCATATGTGCATCCAGGTTCTGTTACAGTAAGCGGTGAGCACAATAGAAGCTAAAAAATGGCATATTGGAAAATATAAACATATAAAAATTAGATTCTGTTAAGACATTTTAGGCATTGACAATAAATATGTTTATCGAAGAACTATGGACTTACAAAGCCAAATACCATCTGACAATTATTAAGAAATAGAGTGGTGATTTCAAAAGTAAAAAAAATATTAAGATGCCATCAGTTAGAATCGAAACTGTAGTATTCAGAGCTTATGATGTACCAACGTGACATGTAAATAAGCTGATTTCAAATTAAAAATTAAAAATAAACTAAGAATAATGCACAAAATGTTTAACGATTTTTCAACTTTGACCCATTTTTGACCCTTTAAAACTATTTTAACTGGCTAAAGACCCATTAAAAAACGGCCTGTAAAAATCCAACTTTGAGGCCCCTAACGCTGCTCTGCGACTTTTAATTTTGGAGAAGATAGAGTTTCAAAATATGGACACACACACACACACACACACACACACACACACACACACACACACACACACACACACACACACACACACACACAAACATATATATGTATGCATATAATATGCGTGTGTGCGTGTGTATGCGTTAAGAAGGGCTGAAATGTGTTCTTTGTCTTCAACTGATGTCATCGATACATAATAAAATTCAATAAAAGCTAGACATCAGAAAATATCGATCTTTACTTGTTTGATGACGTCAAGCACCGCCTAATAGAAAATGACAGTGAAGAAAACTATTTGACAATTCTAACATCGATCTCTATACAACTAACTTGAGTGGAATCAATATTTGTACCAATGGAATTGGGTGAATGGTTTTCTTGTGTAATATTCATGACGTAACGTTGATTTTGCATTCATTGGAAAAAGCTTTCTGTTTTTTGTTACAACTGATTTACATGTTTTCTGTTGAGATGTTTTCTGTTGAAATGCTTCCTGTAGAGATGTTTTCTGTAGAGATTTTTTCTATTGAAATGTTTTCTGTTAAAATGCTTTCTGTTGAGATGTTTATTGTTGATGTATTTTCTGTTGATGTGTTTTCTGTTGAGATATTTTCTGCTGAGATGTTTTCTATTGAAATGTTTTCTGTTAAAATGCTTTCTGGTGAGATGTTTATTGTTGATGTATTTTCTGTTGATGTGTTTTCTGTTGAGATATTTTCTGTTGAAAGGCTTTCTGCTGAGATGTTTTCTATTGAAATGATTTCTATTGAAATGTTTTCTGTTAAAATGCTTTCTGTTAAAATGTTTATTGTTGATGTATTTTCTGTTGATGTGTTTTCTGTTGAGATATTTTCTGTTGAAATGCTTTCTGCTGAGATGTTTTCTATTGAAATGTTTTCTATTGAAATGTTTTCTGTTAAAATGCTTTCTGTTGAGATGTTTATTGTTGATGTATTTTCTGTTGATGTGTTTTCTGTTGAGATATTTTCTGCTGAGATGTTTTCTATTGAAATGTTTTCTGTTAAAATGCTTTCTGGTGAGATGTTTATTGTTGATGTATTTTCTGTTGATGTGTTTTCTGTTGAGATATTTTCTGTTGAAAGGCTTTCTGCTGAGATGTTTTCTATTGAAATGATTTCTATTGAAATGTTTTCTGTTAAAATGCTTTCTGTTAAAATGTTTATTGTTGATGTATTTTCTGTTGATGTGTTTTCTGTTGAGATATTTTCTGTTGAAATGCTTTCTGCTGAGATGTTTTCTATTGAAATGTTTTCTATTGAAATGTTTTCTGTTAAAATGCTTTCTGTTGAGATGTTTATTGTTGATGTATTTTCTGTTGATGTGTTTTCTGTTGAGATATTTTCTGTTGAGATATTTTCTGTTGAAATGCTTTCTGCTGAGATTTTTTCTATTGAAATGATTTCTATTGAAATATTTTCTGTTAAAATGCTTTCTGTTGAGATGTTTATTGTTGATGTATTTTCTGTTGATGTGTTTTCTGTTGAGATGTTTTCTGTTGAAATGCTTCCCGTAGAGATGTTTTCTATTGAAATGTTTTCTATTGAAATATTTTCTGTTAAAATGCTTTCTGTTGAGATGTTTATTGTTGATGTGTTTTCTGTTGATGTGTTTTCTGTTGAGATATTTTCTGTTGAAATGCTTCCTGCTGAGATGTTTTCTATTGAAATGTTTTCTATTGAAATGTTTTCTGTTAAAATGCTTTCTGTTGAGATGTTTATTGTTGATGTATTTTCTGTTGATGTGTTTTCTGTTGAGATGTTTTCTGTTGAAATGCTTCCTGTAGAGATGTTTTCTATTGAAATGTTTTCTATTGAAATGTTTTCTATTGAAATGTTTTCTGTTAAAATGCTTTCTGTTGAGATGTTTATTGTTGATGTATTTTCTGTTGATGTGTTTTCTGTTGAGATATTTTCTGTTGAAATGCTTTCTGCTGAGATGTTTTCTGTTGAGATGTTTTCTGTTGAAATGCTTCCCGTAGAGATGTTTTCTATTGAAATGTTTTCTATTGAAATTTTTTCTGTTAAAATGCTTTCTGTTGAGATGTTTATTGTTGATATATTTTCTGTTGATGTGTTTTCTGTTGAGATGTTTTCTGCTGAAATGCTTCCTGTAGAGATGTTTTCTATTGAAATGTTTTCTATTGAAATGATTTCTATTGAAATATTTTCTGTTAAAATGCTTTCTGTTAAGATGTTTATTGTTGATATATTTTCTGTTGATGTGTTTTCTGTTGAGATGTTTTCTGTTGAAATGCTTCCTGTAGAGATGTTTTCTATTGAAATGTTTTCTATTGAAATGTTTTCTATTGAAATGTTTTCTGTTAAAATGCTTTCTGTTGAGATGTTTATTGTTGATGTATTTTCTGTTGAGATGTTTTCTGCTGAAATGCTTCCTGTAGAGATGTTTTCTATTGAAATGTTTTCTATTGAAATGTTTTCTATTGAAATGTTTTCTATTGAAATGTTTTCTGTTAAAATGCTTTCTGTTGATATGTTTATTGTTGATGTATTTTCTGTTGATGTGTTTTCTGTTGAGATATTTTCTGTTGAAATGCTTTCTGCTGAGATGTTTTCTGTTGAGATGTTTTCTGTTGAAATGCTTCCTGTAGAGATGTTTTCTATTGAAATGTTTTCTATTGAAATTTTTTCTGTTAAAATGCTTTCTGTTGAGATGTTTATTGTTGATGTGTTTTCTGTTGATGTGTTTTCTGTTGAGATATTTTCTGTTGAAATGCTTTCTGCTGAGATGTTTTCTGTTGAGATGTTTTCTGTTGAAATATTTTCTGGTGTGGTGCTTTTGCTGAGACATTTTCTATTGAGATATTTTTATTGAGTTACTTTCTGTTAAGATGTTTTCTGTTGAGATGGTCTCTGTTGAGATCTGTTAGAATGTTTTCTATTGAGATGTTTTCTGTTCGGATATTTTTTGTTGAGATGTTTTCTAGTTAGATGGTTTCTGTCGTGGTGGTCTCTGTTGAAATGTCTTCTATTGAGATGTTTTCTGTTGAAATGTTTTCTGTTCAGATATTTTTGGTTGAAATGTTTTCTGTTGAGATGTTTTCTGTTGAAATGTTGTCAGCTTATATGTTTTCTATTGAGGCGTATTATGGTCATTTGCATCAACTAGTCACTTTTAAAAGAGTTTTTCATTTTTAAATAAATGTTAAAAATTATTCTAGCAAAACTCTAAGGAAACTAATTTAAACTACCGAATCAAGCTGCTATAAAATTGTACTATGCTCATTCATGGAACCACCACATTGGTTGATACAATATTTAGATGATTCACATTATTTCTGCTGGTATTTGTCCATCCATTTATTTTAATTGAACTTTCACATTGTTTAATGCCGTAGCAGGAACTTCCACGCATTGGCTCTGTTGTCACCTTAGTGTTTTCTTGTTTTTTAACCTAGAAGTTGGTTTGAGGTCTATTAGTTGTAAGAAGTTCAAATTTGGGTTATATTTTGTTGAATTTATTTGCATGCAAAAGAGATTTAAACGATGTAGAAATTTATATGAAAATTAAAATAACACCGATTGCTGTGAAATTTTTACAATCGTTATTAGACGTAAATTAATAAACATTCCCAAATTTTTAATTTCTTTGTAGTATTTTTTAAAATACATCATACCTTTAGTTTTACTGAATGAAAATTGAAAAAATATTTCCACAATATAACTGAGAAGGTGATCTATAAACTGTAATAATTTTTTGCAATTTGGTCAAAAAATGAGTAAGTGGTGAAGCTTAAAAGCTGTTCTAAATGACTAAAACTGCCACTTAACCATATATTCAAACACTATCGTGTTTGAATGATAAACAAGCGAATATATTTTTCATTTAAATATTTTCAGTTAATAAAAATGTACCTATTTACCCGATATTTTATTATATATTGCATATCGATATAAAAAGCAAGAAAATGATAAATTCGAAAAGTTTAGATTAAAAAAATAATTTATTGGACACCAATTAATAAACATTCCCCAATTTTTTATTTCTTTGCAGTATTTTTTAAAAGATTTTTTATTGGCACAAATTATTTTAAAATTCCAATGCTTCAGCTTTGCATTGTTCCAATTAAGAAAAATTTTCTCAATTTCATTTTTCCTTAGGATCACTTCAACTTTACGGTTAAAATTCAGGCATTTACGAGGATTAAAATCATGTAATAGATTTTGCTAAAAATTGGAATATAATTCTATACATAAAGCTTAGATAATTATGTCTTTATTTTAATCTTGGTGAGGCAACATGAAATTGGTACAAAACCCTCGTCTTAGAAAAATTACATAGATGAATCGCCTATACAAGCATATGTTTTATTTGCCATATTTCTAGCCTATAAATATACTTATTTTATAGACACCTTTTTTTTGGGGGGGGGTAGTATGGGGTCGGTTACTTTTGTAGGGGTGGTATTTATTTAGTAATTATGGCCTAGTAGACCGCCACAAAACCTACATAAAACACTTGAAAACTTTCGGGTGTGCTGAAAACGAATATCACATTTAAATTTCCGCAAATAAATATTTTTTCGGGTATTTAGCAATGTAATTCTTTATGTTATAAATGGTGACAATTGTTGTACGCGCAAGCGTGTGCATATTTTATTTAATACCAGGAAACATGCTTATTTGCGGAAAATTTAAATGCGATATTCGTTTTCAGTACACCCGAAAGCCTATAGAAAACAAGTTTTTTTAAGGTAGGTTTTGTGTTAGTCTATCAGGTCAAGATAAATATCACCTTCCCCCCAAAATAACAGACCGCCCTCAAAACAGTGTTTATAAAGTGGGTGCTCATTTTACGTTAAATTAATATGGAAAAGTGATTGCCCATTTTTTAAAACTATAATTTCCTTATATCTTGGAAAGTACTCGTTTTCTGGAATTTAAAAAAGTTATTTTCGTTTTCAGCACCCCGAAAACCTATATTACTTGTAATTTATAAGGATTTTTTGAGCGTAGAAAGATACTGCACCTTTACTGAGACATTTTTTGGCTGTAAAAACGTGCCATAAATAGGCTCTGGATGATGGATGATCCCCTTAATATGCGACCTTAACGGCAAATGTCACATAGCCTACTACCCAATCCAGGTCATTACCTTTTCAACGAGCCTTCATTTGTTAAATTTTAATCAATAGTCGCTGAGATTTGGAACTTATAAAATTGCCAAAAAGGTAGTATATATATATACATAACAAACACATATGTAATAATAATGTACGGCACTCGTCTGCTTTCAAAAAAATCCCCCAAATTATCTCCCTTTCACTCTTTCATTCTCTCTGTTTCACTTGTTACATCTCTTTTCGCGAGAGCGGTGAATTGGTAGCAACAGTAGTCGCTGAAGCGACGAGGCTGCTATAGAAACCAGTCATAAAATAACGTCGCTTTGTTTAGAAACCAGTCATGAAATAACGTCGTTTTTTACGATTTTGAACGCCAGTAAATACATCATACCTTTAGTTTTACTGAATGAAAATTGAAAAAATATTTCCACAATATAACTGAGAAGGTGATCTATAAACTGTAATAATTTTTTGCAATTTGGTAAAAAAATGAGTGAGTGGTGAAGCTTAAAAGCTGTTCTAAATGACTAAAACTGCCACTTAACCATATATTCAAACACTATCGTGTTTGAATGATAAACAAGCGAATGTATTTTTCATTTAAATATTTTCAGTTAATAAAAATGTACCTATTTACCCGATATTTTATTATATATTGCATATCGATATAAAAAGCAAGAAAATGATAAATTCGAAAAGTTTAAATTAAAAAAAAAGAATTGTTTCAAAATGTTTTAATATAAGAAATGTCTTGATGTATTTTAATATATATTACCTTCTCATTTTACGATATCCTCTCATCACGTAAAAAGATTCTTTGAATACATGTCATTTCTGTTTGATTTATTTTGTGTACAAAAGAACAATTTCTTTCCTGTTCATGGTTTATTAATGTTATTCAATAAAAATTCAATAAAAAGACTATAAATTATATTTTATCGTGTGATTCCTTTTCTTTTCTATTATTTGACACGGTCGACCAAAGGAAGAATCTATCAGGCATGTGTATGTAACGCGATGATGTATACAAGTGAATTCTGGTTAGTAGGAGATGAGGATATGCATTTCACAGGAAGAAACGATATGAGAATTATATGGTGGATGTGTTGTATGAGTATTAAAAGGGAGGCTTAGATCCAGGTGAAGAACAGTTATGGTAGTAGGATCAATTGAAAAAACCCTGCAAAGAAGTGAGGAAGATGAGTCTGAAGGGAAGAAGGACAAATAAAGATCTGTTCAAAGGTAGGTTTCGATAATAATTTTTACAAGCATATTAAGACTCGTTACACATCCATTGCATTATTCGGTACTAGTGCAGAGAGTGATCCGGACGTAAATAATAACGTTATTATTTAAAAAGCCATTCTTAACATGGGGAGGGGAGAGTGTTTTGTACCTATTCTATACTTCAACTTTACAGTGAATAAATAGACATATCAATAAACTTTAATTAAACTTGAAAATACGATTTAAAAAAATAGCGCGGACCACTCTATGCACTAGCACCCATTATTCTAATATCATTTCTCTTCATGCAACGCATATCCTCGATACCCACTGGCCAGGTTTCACTTGCATAGTTCATACCACTGCCTATACCCTCTGTGTATCTCTTTATTGCAGGTCAATATTTTTTTTAAATTTTGAAATTGAAATTTTGTACTTTGGAAGAGCCTGATCACATGCCACCTACACATGGATTTAAAATGAAATGAGGTGATCCAGTGACATGAACCTTAACTAAACTTGACTGCAAGCTCGCATGCAGATGTAAAGTAAGGAAAAGTCAGTAGAATGCAAAAAAAAATATATAAATTCCGGATTCACTGATAGGTTATATAAATAAACGGTTATCCTGTGGATTCAAGATTTAAAAATAATATGACACATGTGTTGCATACATTTAGGAATCTAGTATTGTTCATTTTATGTTTCTATAATATTACTTCCATCGTTTTAGCTTAAGATCGAATAGAGGAACTTATTCCCTTCAAATAGCATTTTAACAAATACTTTGATCAATTACAATCTCCATCCATTTTATAACGAATGCTTTTATCTGTTACACTATGCGTTCACTTTATAACACTACTAGCCTGGATGCCCAGCGTTGCCCGGGTGTTTGAAGGTGTTTGTTGAGCAAAACAAGTGGCAGTTGGCAAGCAGGTAGTGACGCGAAGGCAGAAAAGAAAGTGAAAGAAAATCTGACGTCTTAACCTTTGTCTCCATGCCGCGACCGAAAGTGAAAAGCGTTGAAATTAACCGAAGTCAATCAGTGACGATGACCTGCTAAAATATCGGCGAACAAAAATCGACCCCCTCCTTCTACAAAACAGCCAAGTTTAGGATAAAGGAATTAATCTTTTTGGTCAATTTTGTCGATATTTGTTGTCAAAAGGGCTGAGCTTTAAAACGACACCAATCTCGGTAAAATCTGTCGCCTCTATCGAACGATTTTGCGATACATACATACATACATACATACATACATACATTTAAACAGACAGGTGAGATTTATATTATAGATGATTCAATTTTATAGCCATTACATTATGCGTCCAATTCATAACTAATGCGTTTAAGCATTACACTATGTGTCCAATTTAAAACCAATGCTTTTTCCATTGCACTATAAGTCGAGATTTTAACCAACGCTTTTATCTATTACACCATACACTTTAAAGAATTGAAATTGTTGAATCTCAGAAGAGTTTCCGGTGTGTAGCTATTCTGCACAAGACCTAAAGATGAAAAACAGTTTTCGGTGTTTAGCTGTTTTGTATGTCTCAGACTTTAAAATTTTGCCGATAATAAGCAAAGATCTTTCTGGTATGGACACGAAAACTATGTGTGGGAATGCTAAAACATTAAACATTTTATGGAGCAATTTTGGTTTCCGATCAATTGCTAGCGGAACGTAGCTCCATTTGATTGCTCAGTTCATATTGCCAGTGACTATAAGTAGAACCTTTAAATTTCTTAACTGTACCTTCTTATTATATAATTTTTTTTTACAACATTTCCTATTTTATATAAAGGGAAAGTATTTTCAATTTTAATGTTTAATTTTGTTTAAAAATAAACAAACAAATAAATAAATATATATGAATGTGTGAAATAAAACAAATTACATGTAAAATAAAAACAAAAAAAACTCATTTAGTTTTAATTTGGGCCAAATGCCAAAGTAAGTATGTGTGTAAAAATAAAATAAAATAAATTAATTTTATTGATTTATATTTTAACAGTTGAGCATGTAAAAAGGAAGCCATTTTTAATTTTGCTTAAATGTAAAAGAAAAATAATTGCGTTAAAAGGGGTAAAAATAAAAATAAATTGATTATTAGTTTAATTACACCTTCAAAGGTTGAGCATGTGAAAAAGAAGCCATTTTTAATTTTAATTGTTCATGCATATATTCACATGCATATTATATGCATATATGTTAAAATCAATATTTGTAAAAACGGGAAAAGAAAATATTTTCAAAATGCAATTTTTTTATTAAGTAAAAGATTACGCATTTAGTATTTTTAAAGTGTTAATACAAACAAAATGGAGACAGTTTTCCGTCTTTCCTGGGATAAATTTACTTTTGTATCTGGTTTCTGAAAAATTTATTTAAAGTCAAATTACAACAAGTTTGAGAACAAATTGTTTCATTTTTGTCGCCGATTTTATAATATAACGGTTATATTTTGCTCTGATTCTACGTAATTAACATTGGTGAATTCCTTTTTGTTTCTTTTTTTATAAAGTGATATTCAATATCTATATACTTGGTGAATTACTGTGTTCTGTGCTAATATTATGCTTACTTGGTTATCACAATTAATTACTGCGGGAGACATAAGTAATTCTGATTTTAGAATGGCCTTTAGATATAGCGCTTCCTGTGCAGAATCTGAGAGTTCAATAAATTCGGCTTCACAAGTAGAAAGGGCCACAGTATCTCCATGATCTCCATGAAATAATAGGTTCATCTTTTAATAGTCTGAAACAATATCTAGTTATACATTTGCGATATTCAACGTTACCCCAATACAAACAGGAAAAAATACTCTCATTTTAAGGGAGTTGTAGATTTTTTTGTTCTTTAATGACTTTTTTAGATAACGAAGGACTTGTTTAGCCATGTTTCAATTTTTAATTGTCGGTCTTGATAATTTTCGTAACAGTTTTGTTACTATGTAATTGGCCTGTTTGCTTTCACTAAATATGTAAATCTTCCTCTTATTTCTCGATATAGTTTATCATCAATTATTTCAGATTCAAGGTTCATATTCTTATTTATATCATTTTCCACCGGCATACCTCATTCCTTGCAGTCTTGCATTCCAAACTTTAATATGATTTTGTCGATGTGCCGCAATTGATTCATCGTAATAATTCATTTTTTTATGAGTAAACTGTATGCCTAGAAACCATGATATTTGGCCAAGATCGGCCATTTTGAATTTTTTGTTTATTTTATTTTTAACATCTTTTAAAATTGCGTCACAATTGGATGCTAATAAAATATCATCAACCCATAAGACTAAAATCAGTAATTTATTGCTTACAGTTTGGCTATACAAGCAGGAGTCTACTTGGAATTGTTTGAATTATTGTTCAATCAAATAATCATAAAATATATTCCACTTATTTTCATTTTGTTTTTAACCATGCAGTGATTTATTAAATTCCCACACGTAACTTTTATTTTTTATTATGAATCCATCCAGAGGAGTAATATAAATTACAAAGTCTACCGTGGCATTTAAATAAGCATTTTTACACCCATTTGATCGATGTTAAAGGTATACTACGATGCGATTTGCAATAAAATTCTAATTGTCGTTAAATTTATTGTCGGCGAAAAAGTAAAGTAGTAATTTAGGCCATAAATCTGAGAAAATCCCTTGGCTACAAATCTTGCCTTATACTGTCCAATGCCTGGCGCGATAATCTTTTTTGTAAAAACACATCTAGAAGAAATTATATTCTTATTCTTTAGTAATAGCACTACTGAATAGGTTTTATCTTCTATTAGCGCCTCTATTTTAGCTTTCATTGGCATCCTCCATTGCTGATGATTTTCTGAATTAATTGCTTCAAAATAGTTTTCGGCACATTTTCCATGAAATGTTAAAAATTTTCAATCACTAAAAATCGGGTTTTCCTGTATTTCTTTTTGAGTACCATTTTGACGTATTCTCAACTTTATCATGAGCATAAGCATCATTTTTGTCATCATTATTTATATTTTTGTCTGCGTCACTATCGACTCTATTGTCCTCTTCATATAATGGGTTTCCGTTGTTACGTTATACTGTAGTTCTTTAGTTTTTTTTAACCGTGTCGTCTATTTAATCTGTTAAATAGAGTTTCAAGTTCTTGACGAATGTATATTAGTTGTTTCTCAAAAAACACTTGACGAATGACAATTTATTTTCTGTTCAGTTCTTTTTCAATGGGCTGTGGATAGATAGATAGATAGATAGAGAGAGAGAGAGAAAGAGAGAGAGAGAGAGAGAGAGATGGTACGTGGTGGAGTGTTGTGGGTGACACAAGATGCCCTCTTCTCTCTAACTGCATTTTTCCTTGGTTGGCATTTGTTTTTATTTACAAAACTCTAGATAGGAATTTTATTTTTTCATGCCGCATTCCACTGGCTCTTATTAAATTCGTCCAAGGCCAAATTTCATTATGACTGTTTTCAAAACTTGTCAGTTGCAGAATGTTAATTTAAAGCTTCTTTACACTTTTTTCAATTGTTATGACTTTTAATGACATTTGTTGGTTTGAAGATTTCCACAATATTTACGTGTGTGCATCCAGCTCCATATGCATGTGTACACAATCAGCAATAATTTCGGCGTTGCCCAGAATACTATTCAACACCGTTTTTGGAATTAAACGTTTCTGTGAATTTCACATATCGAATTCATTTTATTTTATTTTTGTCCGGAACAATTACTAAGTAGGCTGAGCTTTCTTTTTTCATTATCCCCTCTTATTATAAATATTGAAACATATATTTTTTTTTGCTGAATTTATGCAAACGAATAATTAAATTCTCTATCGAATATATCAATTAGTACTCATAATTTTAACAGCTACTTTTATCAGGATTTATATTACAGAGCAGCCACTACCAATCTTTTGAATTTATTGACCACTAATAATATGATTTAAAATTTTGCAGTCATATATTTCTTATAGAAAAAAAGATACCTACATTTTTATAATAATAAGAAACTGCCTATACATTTTATTAATATGAGATGCACCTATTTCCATTAATAAAGTTATGCAACTGTTTACATAAGACAAATTGAAAAGCTGAACTTATTTAAGTATTAAGTATCTATTTTAGCGTGATATTTGTTGCTGTTTGTTTTAAGTCTGCTTTGTGATGTGGGTTCCAATAAAGTCAATCTGAGACGCGAGCTGTATTTATTTCAAGTCGAAAAATCTATCTCCATTGCTACGCCATGTTTGTAGAAAATCGAGAAACTAATAATCACTCGTAATGGTAGGAAATTATTCAGTAGCAAATATTGAACATGGCTTTGCAAGGATCACCGGATGACGTCACGTTTTTGTAATTATGTTTATGGCAGGATTATATAAGGTCTTGAAGAGATACGCCATCTAGAATACATTTTATTACTCGTCCATTTTGGAATCTGAAACAATAAAAATTAGAATAATGTCTTTATTTATCCCGGACCATCAAGAATTTTGTATTTGCCGTCAGTGATCCAACAATGACCAGACCAGTTCGGGACTGATAGTTCTAGCAGAAAAATCAGACAACGTTAGAAACGACTCTTAGTTGATAATCGCTAGAATTATAGCGAGGCATGTCTTATTATTAATGTTTCTCTAGTGACATTTAAAAGATTACAATAGAAACAAAACTTATTTAACAAAAGCATGTTGTCAAATATTTTAGTTAACGAGTGTAAACAACGAATGTGAGTGAAATGTAGAAAGTTTCAATAAGATGAAACTAGGAATATGAGATTGAAAACATAAAAACAGGAGACATAAAAAATCATTAGATAACATTATCGTTCATTTTGGAATCTGTAAATTCTTATGATTTTATTGTTGAAATTTATATAGATTCATTAATATATGATCTGACTCACAGAATCGAAAAAGTTAGTGGCCGTTTTTTTGGGGAGACGATAAGTAAGAACCCGAACTAAATAGCAGTCTTCTGTCTAAAGAAAGAGAGTAAGAGAGAGAGAGAGAGAGAGAGTGAGAGGGAGAGGGAGAGGGGATATATATACAGAGAGAGAGAGAGAGAGAGAGAGAGAGAGAGAGAGAGAGAGAGAGAGAGAGAGAGAGAATGGATATTTCTCTAAGTGTGCCTGTGGGGTGAAGCGTGTATAGTTTCACAAGAGTTGCACAATCTTTAACTGTACTTCTCAACCGGCATTGCTTAAGTTGAGTGCCATGGAAAAATCAAAGATGACAGAACCGTTTAGATAATCGGAGTAAAACTAGTGTTAGTTCATAATATGCATATCCTAATTTAGTTATTTTATTAAGGCTTGGAAGATGGGAAGAGATGGATTTATGCCCTTCTTTACTCGAATTTCAAACTTACGGCCACCATTTTATGCTGTCTTAAATATAAAAACAAAAACAAAAAAAAGAATGTCTTTTTTTCAACAATATTTTTTTTTTTACAATGGATTCATCGGACGATATTGATTTCCATTTTTTCTGATTTAGGCTTCTTTCGCAGTTTAATTCTTTTTCATTCCTTCGCGTGAACCAGGAGCAACATCCGATCTTGATGTCAGTCGCGGTGACGCAACATCCGGGAATTCTGACCGATGGCTTCCAGGAAGGACCCGAGCCAAAAACTGCATTAGCTGAATGATGTGATGCCTTATTTGTTTCATTCAAACAGAATCCACAAGAAATCTTCAGTTGACGATTCGCAAGTTGCCAGATGTTCTTTAACAAAATGGGTATTTTATCTATCAAGGAACTATACAACCATATGAGTTCATGGGGAAAAGCCATTTTATAATGGAGATTCTTTGAAGTTTATCTTAAATGAAATAGAAACATAATCTATAAAGATTATTTAATTCTCAAAAGCAGCTATTTACAAAAATAATATTGTTATAGTAATACAAAACGACGTTTAATGAACGCAGATTCTTATGCAATCCTGCTTTTATTCTTACACCTTTCGACAATTAGTTGTTGTCGAGTTGTGGTAACGTTTTGTTCACTCGTAACAGGTCCATCCTTCTCAAGCTTTATCTTCACTTATTTTAGATTATTGCTAATCACCCGAGGCGCCCCTTATGGGTAATGACGGAACTACCCAGACATTTTTTAAACTCCAGAGTGCGCTTCTATTTGTCTGTTGGCTTTTTAAAACCACACTTTACATTGTACGAAGTGCCTTCGATAAGTTCCCAGACATTTTTCGTATGGGCCCGTTTTTTGATAGTACACACATAAAACTCTAGTCTCCTTCGGAGTAATCTCCTCCGGCCGCAATGTACTTGTTGTTCAGTTCCAACAACTTCTGGAAGGCCCCATGGAAGTTCTCTTGTGTGAGCGTGTCAATTACTCCCGTCACATCCTCTTTCATTTTTCTTGAGTTTATGAGGTACCCAAAAGTCACAGAGAACAAACTGAAGGGAGGTTGAGGAACTGTCTTGATGCCCATCCTCGTTAAATAGTCATATCTTATTCATTTAGCTTCTTGCACAATTTTCAAATTCCAAGTCAAAAATAAAATAATGTAACAATAAAATTTTGAAAGGTGGGGAAAGAAAAGAGAGAGAGAGAGAGAGAAAGAGAGAGAGAGAGAGAGAGAGAGAGTTGGGGGAAAGATAGAAGGGAGATGAACGTCAAGGAGAATAGATAGATAAAGAGAGGGAGAGAGGGTGAGATAGATTTGGACATATCTGTGTAAGCATGAAATACTAGTGTCTGCAGATATAAACCTATTAATGTTTATTGAATATATATATATATATATATATATATTATATATATATATACAGCAGATTTTGTAAATAAAAAAATACTTTCTATTTTGGAAACCAGGACGAATGACGCAAGTAAGGAAAAATTATTTTGATAACATGAATAGGCTAGCCTAATTAATATGGAGCAAAAAAACAAAAAAACAAAAACAAAAAAAAAACAAAAAACAAAAACAAACAAACAAACAAACAAGATTCTATATCCGAAACATTTTTTTTTTGTTCTTTCATCTAAGGGAGATGGTGTTTGATCAACGCTGCTTGGGAGCCATGGTTTAATATAGCTTTTTGTTTTTAAATCCCAGGAACCATGTTCCATGGCAAATAGCTGATGATACCTGAAAACTTGGGACTATTGTGAATTCGAGGGAGCAAGTTTCTTCTGCGATCACAGGATATTAAATGACTTACTGACAAAATAATTTTAGAACAAAGTTTATTAAAAAGTTTATTAAAAAGTATATTATTTTTTATATTGTTTCCAAGGTTAATAAAACTGTCAAGACTATATAGATAAACGGTAAAAGAGAGAGAGAGAGAGAGAGAGAGAGAGAGAGAGAGAGAGAAATAGTGATGACGAGAAAAATGATGCTATTATACATTATATCGTTATTTCCATGGCAGATGCTCGTCTGAGCTCCAATCCCTCATCCCCACTCGCCAATCTTTCACGAGAAACACCCGTCTGACTGAAACTACTGTAAATAATTTTCCCCACTCTCTATCTGTGCCTAAATCCAAACGTAGATTCCATGATCAAAGGTTCTTTCTTAGAACTGCACGCCAGTGGAACTCTCTGCCTCTTGCCTGTTTCCCACCTTACTACAACTTGGACGTCTTCAAGGTCAACAGAAACAAACTCCTGACAAACTGCCCCCTTAAGATACTCTATCAAAACCCCCAATACTAATGATTACTACAATACTATCTCATTGATTACTGTACACGCAATAACCCTTATCCTTGAGTGGCCTTCGGGCCTTGATAAGTGGTGACCCCCATGTAACACCCCCCCCCAAAAAAAACATATTTTTAACTCTTCCATTTTGTAGTCCATGCTCTCACATCCGGGACAACGCCGGTTATCCTTGCTAGTAAATAAATAAAATAAAGTAAAATTTTGTTTTAGCTGTTTAGGAATCCCTCTACTGTCTACCCACGAACACTAGACGCAATAAGTGGGCGGCTTAATGAGAGAGACATCCAAATACATAATAATGGATTGGACTAAAATGAAAACCGTCAAGTCGAGGATTGTCTATATTTTATTGAAGACAGAACAGATACTACACTCTGATTTCAGTCCGATATCGATTTAATCCATCTCATGGGCTAGATGTAACACAATATTAAGCTTACTATCAATTGCAATAGCAATATACGCGGCATAATCACGGTGACACACCGCTTCTTGCTAGATTACCGAAGGCAAGCAATGACGAACCTGGTCAATACGAGATGGCTGATAATTTGCGAATATTAATCGCTCTATGTAGGAGGACGTCAACTAACGTTCTCATCTCCTTCAATCGAAATATACGACTGGGAAACACTTGTGGGCACTTTAATATTCCCTAGAAACATTCTTCCTAAGAGGAAGCCAGTTCAACCCGACTAGCCTAAATGCCGCTTTATTCGTTCTATCAATTTGGATCATTGCTGGTAATATATTACCTATAAGATTGCCCGATAAAACCAATCGGCATTCTCCAGTAAGATCGTTTCATGCAATAAGAGATAAACCATCTCTTGCTCTCAAAGGAAATAATGCCGAGAGGATAACTATTTGAGAATCAAACAGACACTACACTCTGATCCTCCTCGAGTATGCAAATATCATAGTACAAACATTACGAGAGCGCGTACACAGACTATTTTCAGTGATGTCTGTATAAAAAAAGTTTTTGTTATGATTTATTTTTCGGCGGAAATTATGAGTCGAGCCATATCACAGTATATATATATATATATATATATATATATATATATATATATATATATATATATATATATATATATATATATATATATATATATAATAAACTATGAGTAGAGCCACATCACAGTATATTAATACAATAAATTATGAGTAGAGCCACATCACAGTATATATACAATAAACTATGAGTAGAGCCACATCACAGTATATATATATACAATAAACTATGAGTCGAGCTACATCACAGTATATATATATATATATATATATATATATATATATATATATATACAATAAACTATGAGTAGAGCCACATCACAGTATATATACAATAAATTATGAGTCGAGCCACATCACAGTATATATATACAATAAACTATGAGTAGGGCCACATCACAGTATATATACAATAAATTATGAGTCGAGTCACATCACAGTATATATATACAATAAACTATGAGTAGAGCCACATCACAATATATATATATACAATAAAATATGAGTCGAGCAATATCACAGTATATATATATATATATATATACAATAAACTATTAGCAGAGCCACATCACAGAATATATATACAATAAATTATGAGTAGAACCACATCACAGTATATATATATACAATAAACTATGAGTAGAGCCACATCACAGTATGTATATACAATAAATCATGAGTAGAGTCACATCACAGTATATATACAATAAACTATGAGTTGAGCCACATCACAGTATATATATACAATAAATTATGAGTCGAGCCACATCACAGTATATATATATATATATACAATAAAATATTAGTAGAGTCACATCACAGTATATATACCATAAACTATGAGTAGAGACACATCACAGTATATTAATACAATAAACTATGAGTAGAGCCACATCACAGTATATATACAATAAATTATGAGTAGAGCCACATCACAGTATATATACAATAAATTATGAGTAGAGCCACATCACAGTATATATACAATAAATTATGAGTAGAGCCACATCACAGTATATATACAATAAATTATGAGTAGAGCCACATCACAGTATATATACAATAAATTATGAGTAGAGCCACATCACAGTATATATATATGCAATAAACTATGAGTAGAGCCACATCACAGTATATATACAATAAATTATGAGTCGAGCCACATCACAGTATATATATACAATAATCTATGAGTAGAGCCACATCACAGTATATATATATACAATAAACTATGAGTAGAGCCACATCACAGTATATATATATATATGCAATAAATTATGAGGAGAGCCAAATCACAGTATATATATATATATATATATATATATATATATATATATATATATACAATAAATTATGAATCGAGCCACATCACAGTATATATATACAATAAACTATGAGTAGAGCCACATCACAGTATATATATATATATATATATATATACAATAAACTATGAGTAGAGTCACATCACAGTATATATATATACAATAAACTATAAGTAGAGCCACATCACAGTATATATATGCAATAAACTATGAGTAGAGCCACATCACAGTATATATATATACAATAAACTATGAGTAGAGCCACATCACAGTATATATATATATACAATAAACTATGAGTAGAGCCACATCACAGTATATATATATATATATACAATATACTATGAGTAGAGCCACATCACAGTATATATACAATAAATTATGAGTAGAGGCACATCATAGTATATCTACAAGAAGTCAAATTATCGCTATATTCCACAAAAAATCAAACAAACAAAAAAAAAAACAAAGAAAAGAAGTTGATCAGGACTAAATATTAAAGTCGGCAAATGTCACTGACAACGATTTTTAAAAATCTGACACAGATAAATGAGAATGAAAAATAATAACGAAAGAGTTTATTTCTTGTAGTTTTTGGTCATGAAGCCCTCATTGTCAATTTCACAATAGTTTTGATATGCGTCTATCCTTTCCTGTCTGAAAATATTAATGTTTGTTTTTGTGTTCTAAAAATCGAAGTGTTAATATTAAGAACATTGAAATAAGTTTCTATAAATGTACAATTTTTCACAAAATCCAAAGTCATCATTAAAATGCTATTTTGATTCCACCCGCGGTCACTAGAAGCAATTATCCCTTAGGTCTACAAAATAATCGAATATATGAAACGTTTAGAAATTCACTTTTTTAAAAATATATTTTCCTCGTGTCATAAAACAAACAATAAAAAAGTATTAAATATTTAAATAATTGGAATACAAATTAAAAAAAATTAACTATTTAAAGGACCAAAAAGCAATAACATCTTTATAAAAAGTAAATAAATATATTTATCAAAAAACAAATTTTCGATTCGTAGTGAAACCTTTGTCAAGGTAATCCAAGATTTTTTTACGCACCATGCTGTAGGTGGTAATGCTTGGGATGTCTTCAGATGTTGTTGAATCACAGGTGTAAGGTTTAATATCTCTAATACAGCTCAAATGTCAAATAATAGAACATCCCGTTGATTAATAAGTACTGTTGATTTTGGAATTCAAATTAAAAATTTAACGGTTTAAAAAAATCAAAACTAAGTGCTTTATTTAGTAAATAAAAGCGTTCCAAGTATCACCTCATACAGCATTACATGTAAAAAAAAATCTTTGATTACCCTGACGAAGGTGCTGCTACGAATCGAAAATTTGGTTTTTAATAAATATATTTATTTATCAAGATTGCAGTTGTTTTTGGTCCTTTAAATCGTTAAATTTTGAATTTGTATTCCAACATCAACATTAATTGATAGTGCATTTTCTATTGCGTAAATAATTATTTTTTCAGTGTTTTTAATTTTTAAAATACTTAAATAAAAACGAATGCATTTCGAGTGGTTAAACCCTAAAAACGCAGCGTCAAAAAGTATTTTTTCAAGAAAAAAAACACAAACAAAAACATCAAGTAATTACTTGACCCCATATAGCCAATGTTATCTTTAACATTTCTTACAAGACAAAAATTATAAATAGTTAAATACAAGGTGGAACGATAAATTTGTCGTCTTAAAGAAAACAACACTGCGGCTTTATTTTAAAACTTTTATTGAAAAAATCAATTCAGGTAACCTGATTATGTGTTGGAGCTGACATCTATTTAATGTAGCAGCCTTCAGCCTCAATCCTTACTTCGAGGTAGGTTCGGAATTGGGAACGTGCTTCTCTACAACTTAGCGGATACTCATCGAATAGCGGCGATCAGACTGGCTTTGGTGTTGTAGGAGGTCATGCTGTTAATGTTCTCGACGTATGACCAAACGAAGTTGTACAATCCTGTTTTGAGTAGAAACTTTTAAAAGTCAATAGCCAGAGATGCGTCACCGGGCGAAAGTTATGCAAATCAGGTGAGTTGGAGGCGTTTTTTTTTGCTCGTGGCCGGCGGGATTTCAAGGCGAAAAGATGTGTTTGCATGCTGTCTCCAAAATGGGGACAATGAGCGAAACTCAGATGATCTTGCGAAACAGGCAATCTGTCAATCTCTCTTTCTCTCACACACACATATGAAGTCGGTCTGTATTTTAGCTTTGCCATTTTGAATAGATATTGTTTTAAATATTAAGCAACTCGTGTTGACGTGTGTTTTATCAACAGACAAAAACAAAAAAAAAAACAACCTGTATTCACAACCGCAATTTCAACACGCATGGGTATAAGAGTTTGTGTACGCGGTATAGATGAATCTATAGCAAATATACACAAATTTGGCCTATTTTTCTATCATTTTTTGTTGTAAATTTCCGTCTACTTCTTGCGTATTTTTGTTTTAACATCAATATTAAAACCATTTGTTTTACTACATGAAAGCAAACTAAACGTGCTTCTAAAAAGAGGAATAAAATTCGGCGTTTTTTTTTTGCGAGAGCGCCTAATCGATAATCATATGGACCTCTATTTCGAATCAGTTGAAACATAAATAAAAAATCGATTTTGAAACTCAACCAAAATAGTATACGCCAAAGTTTCACTTACGAATTGAATGGCTACTCACTACATGAAAAGGTTTCGAGTTTTAAATAGAAAACTTAACATTTTCTAAAACGTCTGGATTTATTTTGAAAGTGAAACCTTTGTAGATTTATTTTAATAAATCGACACGTTAGAACTTGTGCTTTTGAGTAGCGTACGAAATTCTGGATTGGTGTGGATTAATGTTTTTCAAATGAATTCATCACAAAGCCCAAATAAATGTCACTTTTAATTGGAAACAACGTTTTCCGTATTGAATAAGGATCAATCAATTTTTCAATCAAATCGATTGATTGCCTGCTCTAGTTGCATCCTTCTACCTGTTCTACAAATTTTTTAATGGTGAATGCTCTGATGAACTACAAGTACTTGTGCCCCCTCGACGTAAATAGCCCTGACAAACCCGACAAGCAGCTAAATCCCACCTCTACACAGTAGAGATCCCTAGGTGTAAGAAAACCTACTCCAATAGTGCCCTCCCCAGAACTGCTAGACTTTGGAATTCTCTTTCGGGATTCTGCTTTCCTAACTGTACTGAAATGCAGAAGTTCAAGTGTAATGTAAACAGAAATCTTGCTGCTCATCTCCTCTCATATAATCCCTGCTACTTATGTCCCCGATAGTAGCCCACTACTTCAAAGTGGCGCTGTGTCTTGTTCGAGGTGAAAATTGAATGATAATAAAAAAAAGATATAAGGACAACATAAATACCGAACTGAGACAGTGTCACCTCAGTCTCGTCAGCTGTGAGAATTCTGCTCTCCAAAGGGGCATGTGGAGCAGGATGATCCATAAAGGCATGGCTCACTCAGAAAAGTACCTCCACAGAGCCGCAGAAAACAGCAGGAAGCAGAGAAAAGAGAGATCTACTACCAACACAGTTCCTCCCGCCTCTTCCACTACCCAGTCGGCCACCCACACATGCCCCCACTACTATAAAATCTGCGGGTCAAGGATCGGCCTCCACAGTCATCTGAGGACCCACAAATGACCAGACCCAATCTCACCGACGGGAGAACAATCATACTCGTCACTAGTGATTGCCGATGATGATGATGATGATGATGATGATGATGATGATGATGATATGTCTGCCATTCCTCATTTGGCACAAGGAGGCTTACATACATACTTAGTTTTACAGTTAGCACGAGTAATCAGTCTATGAAGACAGTCACTGCAGCTAATAAACTTGACGACGCATGAGTGTTATGTCATTTCTTGAATATTATTTTACAAGTAACTCCACAGGCTGGACAAGAGTCCCATAAATGCTCGGGAAATCCCCCGAAAAATAGTTACTTTTCATTGGATATGTTGCAACTACATCTAGTTTGTTAGGTTTCAGTATGTGTATATATTGTTATTCTGTTTGGCTACTTCCAATGTTCATAAGTTGTCAAAGGGCGTTAGAACTCATTTACAGTTAGAATTCTTTTCTGGAAGTCATGAAAAATTTTCAACAAAATGACTCGAAATGAGAGTAATCAGTGGGCGCTGTTTATGAATATGGATCAATATTTAATCACTTTGGTTACGAAGTGGTTTCCCCATTGGCTTTTATATACGCTTAGCTAAGTAAATTGTGCAGAGTAGTAGACAAATAGTGTAAAAATAGAAAGATTTATTTAGCTAATCGAAACTCAACTACATAACTAGACGGATGGAAAGTTTATATAACTCATGTTTGTGAGTCTATTTCTTGTATAAGATTGTGTAAGATATTATGGAACTTACAGTCGTTAGGCTAATGACCTTCTCCACAAGTGCATTCAGAAATAATTGATATGTATGAGCGATTCCATTGTGTGTATGAAGAGAAAAGTATTTTCGAGATTCTCGCGCATGCGTGACTTGTTACATTTTCTTACTCAATAAATCAGCGGCTGTGGATTCGTTCTTGTATCATTCCGAGTGTGTTTTTTTTTGTTTCATTGATCATAATCCTTGCCAGGCTGTCGAACAAGAAGACACATACAACACAGTCTGACACAGAGTCATTTAATTAGAGGACTTAGCTCCTATCATTCTCTATACAACAGATTGTTTTCTGATAGCATCAACGATGGATTATTTTTCGGTTAAGAACTTTAGAGTAAATGTAGTTATCTAAATAACGCACACACACACACACACACACACACACTCACAAACGCACACACACGCACGCGCACACACACAAACATATATATAGATATATAATCTATGTATGTGTGTATGTATATATAACTAAATATCACACACACATTCACAAACGCACACACACACATATATATATATATATATATATATATATATATATATATATATATATATATATATATATATGTTCGTTGATTGTCATGGCTCTTGTGGGCTGCGACGTTGTTTGGCTGTGGAATTTATTATATACAATCTCTCACATTCTGAAAATCCTATCATGAGTTGCTCGCTTGGTTAGTATTGCTGGATGGCATCGTCCTTTCAAGTTAAAACCCCTACTTGTGAGACATCGGCTTGGGGTTATTGGCTGGTTGGATGACCGCGTCCCTTGTTGAGACGAAGTAGGTTCATTTCACAGTCGGATTTCGGCGCGGTTTGCTTGATCTGTGTTGGTTAATAGAAATTCTTGTGTGCGGGGCGTTTGCTCAGTTGGTAGAGTGTTTGCCTCGCATGTAAGAGGCTCGGGTTTCGAATCCTGAGTTCGGATGTGTCTAACTGATAGCCCAAATGAGGGCGAAACTCGAGTCTTGGACTTCCGGTTCGTTGATTGTCATGGCTCTTGTGGGCTGCGACGTTGTTTGGCTGTGGAATTTATTATATATATATATATATATATATATATATATATATATATATATATATATATATATATATATACCAATGCTTCCGTTCAGTCTCGAAAGACAAAGGATACTCCCTGTAAAAGCGTAGCTATATGTGTAATTGTGAGGTAAGGGTTGCTCAATCTCCAAACACACCTATCCTGAATCGGCATTGCTTGAATCCAGTGGCAAGGAAAAGTCTCTCTCTCAAAGAAATTGAAAGTCTTTATTTCAGTCCAATGATCCAAACAGCTGAACTGGCCAACATGGAAACCATCGGAAAAAGGTATGATCCGATTGGATGGTTTTTTACATCCCAACATTTATAATGTATATCGACTTTCAAAGACACTCATGAATAGACGATTACACGTATACATATTTCATAAAGAGATATTTAATTTCTCTATACGTTTACCTGTTCATATTTAATTTTTAATTGAAGTATCCTCGTATTCATGTTAATTAAAAAAAGAAACTCCCCACCGAGAAGGCAAAAAGAGACTACGCACAATGAAAACTTCTTAATTAGATGTAATTTAGAACATTAATGCAACACAAATAAAACAGGAACACAATGAACTAGTATACATTTAGTAGCATAACCTTTCTGCAATTTGACAGCCTGCAATCATTTGGTCATTCCCTGAATTAGTCTGCGGCAATACTCCGATGAAAGAGTATCCTACTTCTCTTTAATTTTTGTCTAAAGTTCTCGGAGATTTGAAATTTTGTCATTACGTGGCTATTTCTTGATGTAATCCCATACGTTTTCAAAAGGATTGAGGTCTGGAGATTGTGCAGAAAAATCCAAATACAGAATGCTATGCTCTTCAAGAAACCTCTTGACATTGCTAGCTGTGTGAATGGGAGCATTATCGTGCATGAAGATGGGATTATAATCCAAATTCCGTTTGTAGTAGAGTAGATAATGCTCAATCAACATATTAATGTACCGCCCGTGGAACACATTATTACGGGATTGCGTCACTATTGAATATAACATGACCATCTTCAAATACAATGTTAACAAATAACCGTTCTCATACGGAATCATATTTTGTTCATTCCATTCATTATTTTCCCTCCTTTCAAAATATTCTTCATTCAACTTTAATCTATTCATCTCATTATCCCCGAGCAATTTTGATCTTGATAAGTGTTAGCTCATTAATAATTAAAAAAATCACTCTCCAAATATGTCACTTCCACGGAATATTTGACAGAAAGGAATGTCAGACAAAGCAATAGATCATTACAATAGGTTGAGCGCCTTTCATATTTTAAATGGTTTATGGACATTAACGAGGCATGGCTGTTAATGTGGCGATGAAGCAAAAGATTTCCTCGGTTGTGTATTTTTGTATTAGAGGGTGAAAAGATTGAAAATGAAATTAAGTGTGATGTTATTGATTGCGTCGTCATGTCAAGTATCAAGAGCATGTTTATACTCTAGCATGATTGTTTAAATATTTGCTAAAATAACTCGAATGATCACGAGTTTAGAAGCAATTGCGTGCGTTATAAAAAAGAAAAGTGGTAGTCGGCAGGCAGGCTCGAACCCGTGATGCGAAGACGGAAAAGAAAGCGAAAGAAAATCTGACGTCTTACCACTACTCCATGATGAGACGGAAGTTCGGAACGTTAAAATTAGGAAAGTCAATCCAACTGATACAATGACTTGCAAAAATTGCTCGCAATAATCGACCCCTCCTTGTAGAGAATTGCCCAGTAGAGAGTGAAGGAATTAATGTTTTTAGCCAATTTTTCTATATTTGTCGTCCGAGACGTCAGCTTCAAAATGATGTAGACCTTGTGAAAATCCGTCGCATTTGTCGAAAGTTTTAGGCATACATACATACATACATACATACATACATACATACATACATACATACACACATTCAAACAGACAGGTAAGATTTATATTATAGACTAGCGTGGATATCTGGTGTTGCACGGGTGTTTTGAGGTGTGTGTTCAGCACAAAAAAGTGATAGAAGGCAGGCAGGCTCCAGCCTATGACGCAAAGGCGGAAATGAAAGTGAAAAACAAAAACAAAACAACAAAAAAAAAAACGTGACACGTTAGCTTTTGCGCCCATCGCCAAACCGGAAGTAACGTAGGTTTAAATTACAGCTAGACAATTGAAAAGAGGCTATGACTTTTGAAAATATCGGCGAAAAAAGCGACTCCTCCCTGTAGAAAAGTACCCAGTTGAGGGTAAAGAAATTAATGTTTTTGGTGAACTTTTCGATATTTTTTGTCCGAAGGGTCGATCTTCAGAAAGTCTGTCGAAAGTTTTTGCGAGACATACATACATACATTTAAGCAGACAGGTGAAATTTATATTATAGGTGAAACCTTTACGCAGAATAAAAAGAATGAAGGTATTAAATAGAAAGAAGAAATGGAAATAACTGCTGCTTGATTTAATGTAATAAAACAAATAATCCCTGAATCAGAAACGTACGAGTCTTTTTAAGAGAGGAAAACAATGGAAGGATAGTAAGTATACCATCATTATCATCACCATCATCGTTATATTTTATTTCTCGTGTAGGAGAACCATCTGTTCCTTGCACTTTGTTTTGTCTCTGTCTAAGCCTGTACTATGTAGGAGTCATTAGCGTCTATCCATCGGGTTTTTGGCCTTCGTCTTAGTCCTTTTTATTGCCTTGAAGTCCATTCTGTCACTCTAGATGTTCACCTGTTATATGTCGACCTCGAAAGATTACTTGCCCATTTATAATTAGCCGTTCGTATGGTGGTGATAATGTTGTTTACTTTGATTTACTGTTTGATCTAGATGTTTCTGTTAATTTTCCGTATACTGATGCCGAGCATAGTATGTTCCATTATGCTTTAAGCTGCTCTCAGTTTTTCTAGTGCTGCAATACTGACTACCCGTGTTTCATTACTATATGTCATGTATAGGGTAGAACGATAAAATTGTCGCCCTAAAGAAAACAATACTACAGCTTTATTTCAAAACTTTTATAAAAAAATCAGGTAAATTCTTGATTATGTAGTAGAGCTGATATCTATGCAATGTAGTTATCTTCAGTCTTAATCACGGCTCCGATATGGGTCCGGAACTGGGAGCATGAATTTTCCACATGTTCTAGCGGGAGCTCGGCAAATACTCGGCGGATGGCGGTGATAACGCTAGTTTAGTGTTGCGGGAGGTCATGTTGGTGATGTTCTCGACGTATGACCAAACGAGGTAGTCCTGTGGTGTCAGTTCGGGAGGATGGGAGCAGTGAGAGAAGGGTACAAAGTCGTAGCACTCCTTCTGAAGCCAAGACTGGGGTTTTTTGGACGTGTGCTGGCACCGAGTCCTGTTGCCACACCCAGAATATGTCAGTGGCCACCCAATTGCTCCAGGGGATCACCGCACTCTTCAGCACATCCAGATACACTTTGATGTTGACTTTCAAGTCGACTTCGAAGATGTGAGGTGGCATTATGTGGCACTCACTTAAAACTACACCAAAGACCTTAGCCGTGGGTCGTTCGATACGTTGAGCTTTGCCTTCAAGCGTTGAACCATCCGGATTTTCATTTTGAGGGTGCTATTTATGGCCCTGTTTTCATAACTAGAATCAGTAGAGAGCATGAGTTTAATACGGCACATCTCCGATCTCGCTCGATGAACATCATGTCACGTTCAGACATGATAGAAGGCTCCTATCGCTCTTGGAGTTTTTACACAACTGGCCAACTAGTAGATGAGCCGTCCTTCTCCTCAGTTTGGTTTTTAGATATGAAAACACGTGACTCCTTTTTGAAATTGCGATTTTTAAGTAATTTGGTTGTTTTCTGTGACCAATCAGAGATTCAGTCTTTGTAAAAGAAGGAACTCACGTCACCTGATAATGTCATTCGCTATTTATAAGTTACTGACCGAAGCATTGTCCAAATTGTGTAAATGTTTACCTGAATATAAATAAAAGTATATCATGTTCTTTATACTGAACACTATTATACATACCTCGTAAACTTCATTGTCTGCCATATTTGAACATCTTTAATTTGGAATAATTACACACACAAACACACGCGCACACACACACACACACACACACACACATATATATATATATATATATATATATATATATATATATATATATATATATAAACCCTGTGAATCGCTTTATTGCAGGTCAATATATTTTTAATTTTGAAATTGCTATGAAACGCAGAGAAATGAACTTTGGTACATTGGAAGAGCATAACAAGGTGCCTTATTTCCATGATTTTTTGTGGAATTTGAACAAATATTTTGAAAATGATTCTAATTTGTCTATTTTCTAGTAATTTTAAGTGTGTATCACTTTATTGCAGGTTTCCCAAAATGCCTAGAAAAGGGTCGATTGACACCTAGTGAAATGGAGCATGTTGTTGCAAGCCTGACAGAAGGTTTATCTCTCGTAGATCTAGCTCAGGAGCTTGGTAGAAATCGAAGAACATTGTCTTCATTCGTTGAAAATCCAAACATCAAAGCAAGGAAGGACAAAAACACAAGAAAGTCAGTTTCTACTCGTGATGTTAAAAAAATTCGCTGTCAACTTATCAAGCAGTCGGGCAACAACGGTGCTGCTATATTTGACAAGGCTGGAATACCCTCCTGTCCAGAATGATACGCTGGAATATCTTAAACAATATTGTAAGAAGCATTAAGCCCATATCAACACCTTTTTTAATCAAACTCATAAGGAAAAACCTTTGGCTTGGGCTAAAAAATAGACGAAAATCAGCTTTAAAAATGTTTATCTTCGCCGGTGAGGCCAGAGCAACCCTTGATGGACCAGATGGGGGAGCCAAAGTTTAGAGTCCTCTTGGATTCTCTAACCCTCATTGATAGAATCGTCAACAGAGAGGTGGAGGTGTCATGTTTTGGGCTGGAATAATCTTCGATGAACTAATAGGACCATTTCGAGTGCCAGAAGGTGTCAAACTTACAAGCCAGTTTTATATTTTATTTCTAAATGAGTATTTCTCACCATGGCCTGATGACCTTCCATTGGCGCAAATTGATTTTTATGCATGGCAATTCGCCATCCCAGTCAAACATCATACCTTAAGTTATTAGGCATTAGTGAGGTAAACCCAATGAGCAACTCTGGTCAATAATAAAGATGAAAGTTTATGGAAGACGTGTTCAATTTACGTCGAAGGATAAACTTAGGAGGAAGATTTTAGAAGTTTCCTATAGCATCACATCATCTCAAATCCACCGATTGACATCATCAGTTGACAAGAGGCTATTCAAAGTGATTTTGAAGCATGGGAGTTATGTTGATAAATAAATATTTCCTTAAACAAAATAATGTCAATTCGTTCTTGTTTTTGGTTAATATTGTTACTGGATATATTCTTCATTTCTTATAAATAGAAATATGAAGTTAGAATATTGTTTTGTTACCGAAAATTATACATTTTTAGACAATTGCAATAAAGTGATACACACTTAAAATTCTCAGAAAATGGAAAAATTAACATAACGTTTTAAATATTTGTTCAAATTCCACAAAATTCATGGTCCTGGATATGACCTTATACTATATCCAGTGGTGAGGCCCCAGCTTGCGGGCTTTGGGGAGTGTGGAGCCACCCTTTGATTGCCATTGCTCCCAGGTCCACTCTGACCTGGAGTGGTAGTACCTGTTAGGTTGCCCAACTATGGGTTAAATAGAAACCGACTTGAAAACAACAAATATATTCTATTAAACAATTTTTCTTCCGAATCTTTGGATTCGGTATTTAATAACCTGAAAAGGGTTGATACAACCGACCAACCAAGCAGCCAACAAAAATCAAGGAAATAAGAATATTTGTTATGCTCTTCTCTATATCTACGTTAACTTTGCTACTATTAACTTAACCCGTTCGTGATGTTATTATGTTCCTACATGATTAGCGGAGACCCGAGACATTATACAAATAACTTCCGCACAAATGCACAACAACATGACATTTATAAATCCCGGTTAAAATAATTCTACATACACAAACAATAAACATACAATTATATTTCACAGATAAAATAATTCCCTGATAAATAAACAATAAACAGAATTATATCGCTACTTGATATATTTTATCATCACTTTTAGGATATAATTTTCAAAGACATCCTTATTACATTTTTTTTTATATTATGAATGTTTGCTATCGTCACTAGTTTTAGTTAAATGTACATGTTAGATTGTGTTTGTACTTAGATTAGATGTTGCTTCGCTAACATCGGGTAACGAGTTACAAAACCAAAATAGGTGATCACATAAAATGAAACAGTAGCTCTTGAGGAAAAGGCACTGATTTATTTATTTGATACTGTGATTTGGAACCGGTCGTTAAAAATTTGCATAAGTACTGTTTTAGTCAAATTTTCTGTTTATTGGTGAATACATTACTTTTATTAAAAAAGAAAAAAATATTTTTATTTAAAACTCTTCGCTTTTTGGTTTAGTTATTAAAAAAGTTTTACTCTTAAAATAAAAGAAATTATTTCTATTTCAAACTCTTAACTTAGATTATTTATTTTTCTTTTTACTTGTGAAAATGTTCGGTTTGACAAAAACATCTTGACATTTTTTTCTAGTTTTATTATTTTTACGGAATGTATTTTTTTAAAGTAACATTGATTAAAAGTTTGGGATACTTCATTTTTCTTTCTTTATTCTTTCACTTGGGTTTTCTATCGTCACAAGTTTTAGTTAAATGTATATGTTAAATCGTATTTGTACTGAGATTTGATATTGCTTCTTTAAAATCCAGTAACGAGTTACAAAGATTAAACGGCGACCCCACAAAATGAAACAATGGTTCTTAAGGAAACGAAAAAGAAAAAGCACTGATTTATTTATTTGATACTTGGATTTGGAACCGGTCGTTAAAAATCTGCATACGCACCATGTTTTATTCACGTTTTCTGTTTATTGGTGATTAGTTGTTTGTTTTTTAAAGAAATTATTTAATTTAATACTCTTCACTTTTTAGTTTATTTTTGAAAAATTTTTACTTTCAAAATAAAACAAATTATTCTTATTTCAAACTCTTAACTAAGAGTATTCATTTTTTTTTTTTACTTGTGAAAACGTTTGGTTTACGTTCAGTGTGAAAGCGGTGTCAACCACTTTATTTCCATTGTTCGATATAGGGTTAGCGAGTATTCATACAACTAAACGGCAATCCTGCCGATAGAGATAGATAGATAGATAGAGAAAGAGAGAGAGACAGAGAGCTGACCTCACTGCGAGAGAGAGAGAGAGAAAGAGAGAGAAGAGAGAGAGAGAAAGCGAGCGAGCAAAATAGATTGATAAATAGATAGAGAGAGAGAAAGAGATGACCTCACTGCGAGAGGAAGAGGAAGAGAAAGAGATAGATAGATAGATAGATAGATAGAGAGAGAGAGAGAGAGAGAGAGAGAGAGAGAGAGAGAGAGAGAGAGAGAGAGCTTTCGTACTTCCATATGTTGTAGCTTCACCATGGTCCATTCAACTTTTTCATTTTTCTACATTTCATTTTCTTTCTGCCATCATACGTTAGCGCCCCGTTAATGCAGGTAATTTTTTTCTTTCTTGCACTTTCTATTTTTTTTTTCTTTAAAAATTTCTTTTGGGGGGGGGCGAACGGGTAAGCTCTGCTATTTACATTTTAATAGATTTTTCTTTTTGGAGACTTCGCGCGGAGATTAATTATTATTAAATGTTTCCTTTTTTTATTTTACGCACAAGTTTCCAAATGCAATAATACCATTGAAGTTTAAAACAATATAATGCAAAATACCATTGAAGTTTAAAACCATTTGTGCGTAATTTAATCTATTATATCTGTTATTGAATGTTTTGTTATTAATTTTTTACC
>NC_136485.1:82190098-82207598 GCF_053919585.1 Euprymna scolopes
AACCCATGAACTGAATGAAAACAAATGTCATGTAAATTTCAGATGAGCGTTTGGTGAACCTTCGGATCAACTGCTGTATTATATGTCCAAAGATTCAAGTATAATACATAGCACTGAGAGATGCAATGTGAAATGGAGATATGTGGATATGATTGGATGCCCCTCCCCACAATTTGTTTGACCTGAGATACCGCACCATAACCTTTCTCATCCTGCACACCACTGATGAGAAGTCATCCGCCAAAGGGGGACGAGTACAGTACAACACTTTCATAGTGTTACCTATATTCCTACAAAATACTACATTTAAACCTTAGCGCCTTGGGGGAAATGTTTAACACTATAAAAAGGCCCCCTTTTTATCGATGCCGTCTCTAAATGAATTTTTACGTCACCAACATTTTTAATGAAAATTTGCTTTTCTCGGAATATACCATACATGTTATCTGTCGAGTTTATGGCATAGGGTTAGAGTTTTAGAAGTAAAATGAGAGGGGAGGGTTTGATAGCACGATACTCAAATCTGCTACAACATTCGACTTTTATAGGCCTAAGAGACGAATCTCTCTTCAGTTATATTCAAAATGCATTTACATATTTATCTATGTACTATTACAAGATTAGCATCATTTATTCTGCTTTGATTTAATTTAAAAAAAACCCTCATATGATGTAAGAATAATGCTTTAAAACATATTTTATATTTTTAAAACATTATTCTTACATAACTAAAAGTAAAAAGCTCTCTTTATTTCTATTATTATTATTACTATTATTATCATTATTTCTATTATTATTATTATTATTATTATTATTATTATTATTATTATTATTATTAGCTGTAGTAGGGGTAGTATCTTTATATTACATTCTTTATTATTTGATGAAGAAGTAAAGAGACTTTTTATTTTGCTATCTAATACACAAACGTTTGTCTAGTGCATACAGACACAAATATATAAATTAGATGGTTATGTCGAAAAAAGAGAGTTAAATGAAAGGCTCACAAAGATATTAAAGACTATTAGAGATCGATTGAGTGCTCATAGTGGGAGAGGGCAAGAGAAATACATAGAGTTAAGAAATGGATAGATGATTCGTTTTGATGATCCGTTTGTCAGAGATAGACTATTATAGCTGATGGTGGCCTTGCATCTGTCGGGCTGAGGTATGGCTCTGGCTAGTCCTAGGAAATTCACACACACATACACACACGCACACACACACACACATATATATATATATATATATATATATATATATTTGTATATTTTGGCAGCAAGTCATTATTAAAGCACGTCTGATTGAACACGGCAGAGTTATCCTTTTTTCCGATCTTTCTGGATATCTTTTCCGTTTGCCGAGCGGTCTTTTTAATTTCAGCTGGCATGTTATATAAAATGGCGCATGAAAGTTGTTGGCCAGTCATATTATTTTAAAGCGCATTCTATCGGTACATCCGATTATCACCAGGAGCGATTGTTGTTATCCTTTTTTTTTGTTTTACTGTGAGCGCCATTTTATATAACCTTCCAGCTGAAATTAAAAAGACCGCTCGGCAAATGAGAAAGATTGGAAAAAAGAATAACTCTGTCGGGTTCTATTAGACATGCATATATATATATATATATATATATATATATATATATATATATATATATATATATATATATAGTAATTTATAAAATATATATGGCGGTTAAGCTACACTGAATATTCTGCGTTTCATCCAACTATAGGATTCGTCAGGCTTTTTTTTAAAGAGTTTTTAAGCCTGACGAATCCTATAGTTGGATGAAACGCAGAATATTCAGTGTAGCTTAACCGCCATATATATTTAATAAATTACTAACTAGCTCTACCTACGTATTGAGCACTTTTGAAGTAAATACTTAAAGTTTACGCATAAATCTATACTTTCGTATAGTAAATTTATGTGAATAAATGAAATAGTTATATATATATATATATATATATATATATATATATATATATATATTATGACCAATATTTCAGTTTACCTACATTAAACTCTGATAATACCCCATCTACAACAAATCTACTCGGATAAATTGAAATTAAAGTAAACTACTTAACTTTAATTCCAGGGACCAATCAATTTGCATGAAATATGTCATATGTTTTCATTTCTGAGCATATTCTTCTTTTCCCGGCTTTTGCATGAACTGTATAAGGCATATTTCCGATAGTCATAATATCCTCGGACCAATTTAATTAGGTTTAAGGTGTCGGACATTTTCGCCAACGGTATCCGCGATTAAAGAGGGTCACCGCAATAATATGGTCGAAGAATTTACCAGGAGCATGGTTACAACAGACATTGCCAACCAGACTTTGAATGCTTTTATTTTCGACTCTAGTTAGCAATTATCTGTCTCCTCGGAGCATGATATATGAGCGATAAAAACCTATAGTGACAGCTGCCAATGAAGACCAGTTTACATGGGAAGAAAGCATATTACGGCGCAACGTTGTTGATCATATTATGGTCATGGCAGAAAATTTCTCCTTCAATGTTGTCCAGTAGAATGATATTGTGTGTGTTACATTATGCAAGTCTTTAGTGTGATAATGTGGATAATTCTCGATAAAAGTTCGGCAAGAACAAATTATTTAAGATAGAGTTACTAAAAAAAATATGAGCGTATAAATGACGTTATTTTTTTAATACATATTTCACTAGTGAGAACAAACGTTTTAAGTGGTAAACATTTGATTCATTAGCTTTTATTTTTTTGTAAACATTAAACTAAAACTGCATTTCATACAAATAAATAAAAATTAACAGTTTGATCATTTTAATAATAATAATAATAATAATAATTCATTTATTTTTTAATAACATCGTAATGAGATCAAAAGAAAGAAGAAATCGATTCGCCTGAGCGACGGTGTGTGGAGGAGAAGGAGAGCTATTTCCTGAACTTACAACTTAGAAACAGATAACAGCTTGTTGAAAAGTAAGTCAGACTTCAAAGTCTTCGTTCGGTAGCAAGCGTTGTAGAACTTGTAACGTCACACAACATGTTGTAGCCTCAATCGCAAAGTAGACAAAAAACGGAAAAGAACTTCAACTCGCTTTTATTTTCTAATTCTCCTGCCACGTATGACTTCTCGTTACGGCTGTGATCGTCTTCTCGAACGTGCTCTTTTTTTTATAGTCTAAGCGTGACGTCATTTCGCTCACAGTTCAGTATTTACATATGGCCCCTCGCAGTATCTTACAAACTAACCTTGATAGGCAAGAGCTATCGAACCCTTTTTACGACCTCAGTGACGACCGCGTTCGACAACCTCGGTAGACAAGACCTACCGAACCTTTCCTTCAACCTCAGTGACATCCGCATTCAACAACCTCAATAGACAAAACCTACTAAACCTTTCTTTCAACCTCAGTGACGTCCGCGTTCGACAAGCAGCGTCATATAACGGACCTAAACAGACAAGAGGTACTGAACTCTTCTTGATTCTGAGTGCCGTCCACGTTCGACAATCAGCCTTATATAACTAAGCTCGATAGACAATATCTACCGAATCTTTCTTTCAATCTTAGAAACGTTCGAGTTCTTCTATGGTGTGAACTGCTGCAGTCACATGATATCGGCGCCGCAAAGTAGAATGTATTCAACCCTTGCAAAACCTTTTATTCACCTTTGTAAATAAGATAAACGGAATCTACAGGGTGTCTCAATAAAATGTATACACTCTTTAAATAACCACAAAACCAACATTTATTATAAGAAAGAAAAGTTTATATATAGAAACTAGCTAAGTGTTCAAATTATTGGCCATTGTGGGCCATGAACAGCTGACAACGCTCATTGATTGGGTCGGACACATTTCTAATGAGTTCAATTGGTATATTGACACATCTTTTTTCAATGGTTGCTTTCAACGCATTCATTGTAGCTCGTTTTGTGGTGTGAATCCTGTGTTTACCATGCCCCCCGCCCCCCAAAAAAGAGAAAAATCCAGGGGGGGGGCTCAAATCCGGTGAGCGTGGACAGTACTCAATACATCCTCTTCGTCCTAACTATGTTTCGCTGGTATATACTTTTACATCACGATGGTAGTGGGGAAGTACTCCATCTTGCTGGAAGTGTCATTCTTTATTCCTAAATATCACATGGAAACGTGGCATAACATATTTATGTAGCAAGTTGAGATAATTTAAAGAGTGTATATATTTTATTCGGACACCCTGTAGATACGTCGACTTTAAACTTAAATCGTGTCTTATCAAACATTATCTGTTTAGATGAGTCCTTGTATGCCAACATAATCTTTTAAAGTATAATAAGGGATATGAACAAATATCGGGCAAATAGATTCTAGATAAAGGGTAAATAGATTCATATATAAAAAGCATAAGCCTTAAAAGTAAGATATTTGAAATGTTTAATATTAAAAAGTTTTATATACGATCTGTAAATAATAAAAAGCGATAGTATAAAAATTGAAACATATGACATAATTTCAATTTTAAAAATATAGAATCTATTTAAAGTATTTACTTGCACATACACAATGAATAATATATTTTGTTTTGTTTCGACAAAATTTAGACGTTGTGGAATGACATCATTCTAAAAATCATATTGAAATCTAGTGAGATGCGATGAAACATTTAATCGGTCTCTTGGGACTCGTTTCCACAAGTCTAATAATTCTGTCATCTGTCTAATGTCATGTATGAATCGTAAAGTATGAGAAGCGACAAAATCTGACATTCTGACTGAAATAAGCTGAAAAATAAAATTGTCAGTTAATGAATTGAATTGGTTCTTCTTTCTGGCATCAGTAAACTTTGCCGTTGTATCAGGATCGAGAACAGAAAGAGAGAAGAAAGCAGCATTCCACACGAATGGATTTCCGGCTCTAAATGTAAACAGTATTCTAAGGAGATGTACGGAGTAGTTGAAAAGTAACTCTCTATATTTAAATACATAGAGTTTATTGGTGAAATATAATTTATACAATTAATGAATATGACAAGAAAGTATAATACATAGACGTTTACTTAAAATTAAATATAGGCGCCTGTATTCGCCTCCAGCTTTTCAAGTGGACTAGGTATCGATCAACTGATTTCACAAGAAACTTTAAGCGGAAAAGTAGTTATAACTTCGCATATTCGCCATCCAAGTTCTTCTAAATTTATTGGTTACGTTGAGTAGACATGCTCTTTCAACCAACCACAAAGACAAATGTCGCAGGTTGTTAAGTCAGAACTTCTGGTCGGGCATTCGTACCAACCACAAAGACTCATCAATCTTCCAGTAAATTCGGCAGTTAGCCACTCACGAACAACAATAGCAAAGTGTGGAGGTACCTCATTATGTTGATAGATGGAATGTGACCAATTATTAGTGCTTGGGACAATATTGAAAATTTGATTTTTATGCAGGATAGAGCTCCTCAACGTCGCATACGTGGAATGACTATAATTTCACAAAGGTTTCTTGTGAAATCAGTTGATGCGATTCCTGGTCGATTTGAAAAGCTGGTGGCGAATTCAGGCACCTATATTGAATTTTAAATAAAAGTTTATGCATTATTGAAGCTATTTTAAAATAGGAAGTAAATCTTCAGTCATCCTGTTGTTTGCTTGAAGCATTGTGCATGGTATATATTGTAGAGAAAGAAATGTAAATGCCAATGCAAAGAAATAGAAATATTTTGGTGTTGAGAAGGAAGACAAAAATGAAGTGGGGTTTCCTTTATTTTTTTCAATAGTGAATCTTAGTGATTAGTCAAAATGTCGACACAATGATCTCATGTATGTGACGGTGTTCTATAATATATTTCGAGGAAAAAAACTCTTTATCAAATGGTAGCTGTTACAAATCGCTTGGAATTCGTATAGATCAGTAATGTTTTATGCTTATTCCATTTCGTCAGATGAGCTTGGATCTTAGCTGAATGGCTTATTAATTGATGCAAATATAGCGAAATTGAGACTTCGTTTGACTACATCATAGCGTGCGAAATATCGAGATAGATGACTGATACTGAATCAGCAGAAAAGGGGGTGCAGGGCAAACCCTTCAACAGTTTGGCCACTTTGACATTTGAGTAGATGACATAATAGGCAGAGCTTCAGTTGTTATTCGTTGATTGTAAGTTATTTTCTAGTGATCGTATTTTGAAAATAAGCATTATTGTATTGAAATATTCATATTTATCCTCATATATAATAAAACAATGTCGTAATTTTTTCCTTCTGGACCAAAATGCCGTAGGTTTACAACAACAGATGCCACATACAAATTTCTTATGTCTAGCCTATTAACCGCTATCTTATGTAACTTTATAAATACTTTTCTGACACATTCAGGTGTTCAAATAAAATCCTAGATTCCTTCCGAGGAGCTACACCAGCACTATCGCATTAACATACAGAGAACTTAGTCCTGATTTTCCCCCTATTGCTGAAGTCCTCCTATTTGCCCCCATAATATCGCAGGGATTTATAGACATGGTATGGATATTGGGGTTGCACCCTTCGTAATTGATTCATAAACTACTAGCCCAGACATTAAATTCCCGTCCGTCGCTTGGAAAAATAATAAATTTCCCCTTTTAACATACCTGCTATTCTGATTGGCTTAGATAAGACCGATTACTTATTCCAGTGACAATTCTGTAAACTAAAACGAACGCGCAAGCCGTTATCCAACATGGTGTCTATCGATACAGGCAGCCAACGTTTTAAATTAAATAAAGCGATTACTGAACAGCACGGAGGTATTTGCTTCTCACTCCTTCTCTCTCTCTCTCTCTCTCTCTCTCTTTATCCCCGTCTCGTTCTCTATCTCTAAATTTGTGTAGAGGGAGAGAGAGTATCTCTGTGTGTGAGAGAGATAGAGACGAGAGTTATATCTGTTTTGTTTACATTCGAACACTGTACCGAATCGAAAAAGAGAGAGAGAAAGAGACAGTAAGAGACAATCAGACATAAAGAAAGAGGGAGAGAGAGATAAAAATCATCGTAACGACAGAGAGAGAGAGAGAGAGAGAGAGAGAGAGAGAGAGAGAGAGAGAGAGAGAGAGAGAAGTAAGAGATTACATCGCGGATTGACCTAATTTCATTACCGCGTCTCGTTATTTGGTTTAAATAGAAAAAAAAAAACACGGCGCTGTTTCGATGCCGTCGTGGTCGAGCAGTGGATATCGGGCCGCCAAGAAATGGTCAGGTTGAAGAATACCCTCCGTCGTAACAACTACCCCGATAGCATACTATCCACCAGACACGATTGAGAGGGAAGCAGTAATTTAAAAAATCAAATAAACTAGTTTCATTATCCGTGGAAGTATTGCTTTTTCTGCCTGCATTCATGTTAGATTTGATAAAATTCTGCGAGTTATTCGCTATTTACTCACAGTTTTTAATGTGGATAAAATCTAATTCTCCCAAAATAGCCACTTTGTATTGCAACAAATATAAACATTGCCTCGATCCAAATATATTTTCATTTCAATGTTCGAGGACGTAAATACAAGGGTAGTATAAGAACAAATATTACAGTTTGCATCTTATCGAACTAGGAATATATTATTGAACAAAAAGACAGAGGTACACAGGCTCAAAGATATTATAGATTCAAGATTATAATTCTTTCTATCTTCCCTCGCTCAAATAAGATTATACAAATTCGAGGATTGAGTCCTCATACTGAATTCCATTAACAGTCATCGAATCGTCACATGCATTGAGAAAACGAAAACGTGACGACCAGAGGCCATTCTGCCACATGATTCGTGATCACCAACAATCGGTTTGTTTCAAATGTTCCATCTTCAAAATCATTTCTAATTTATCGCGTACTAGTTGAATAACAAGATGGAATCCTTCCCGGGTCACTCAAATCTACTTTATTGTACGCCAGCTTACTTGAATACACACATTAAAAGGGTTATTTCTTTATTTCAACTTAGACTATGCATTAGTTTGATTGTCTATCGATACCCGATGTTTCAACGGAACACTGGAAATCTATTAAATAGAACGCGTGACTGATCTTCAGTAGATTCGTTGGTTTTGTTTTAAAATAGACTTGAGATTCAGCGTTTTCATGAAATCACAGATATTGGGAAATGATCAAATTAATGAATTTGCTGGCATCCGTCAGTCTAGAAGACTACGGGGTTGTGCATGTAGCGGTTGTGGTTGAACACCAAATAAATGAATAACCTTATTTGAAATAATATTATAATTGTGTACATACACAACATACACAATTTAACACTAGTTATTTTTACTATACACAAAAGAGAATATTATAAAATAATATATATATATATATATAATATTTCCCTATATATTCATATATATATATTTCAATATATATGTATTATATATATAAAAGTGAACGTATGTGTGTGTTTGTGTACATTTTTCTACACAATAACTGTCAATTTTTAGTCTACAGACTCGAAATTTGATATACAGGGTACTGAGATTTGGGAAAATCTTTGTGATCGGTTTTCGGACAGAAATTTGTCTGTTAATGGGTCAAAGTTTAATGATTGAACCTTTGAGAACTCTACCAATCTCCTCCGCCAATTTTGGGTCTAAACACTTGAAATCTCGGATATAGGTTCCTTGAACAGGGATCTAACTTGATTTGATCCCAAAACAATAAATGTTAATGGGTCATAATAAGGGTCAAAGTTTTAAAAAACTTGACGGCTTTTTTTGCGCAACATACACCTCCACACACCCGGGTTACGCCGGGCTGAAATGCTAGTTATATATATATATATATATATATATATATATATATATATATATATATAATAGACAAATAGAATAAATAAATTAATATATAGAAACAAACAAATAAAAATGTAATGACATAACAATTCAATTATTAAAATAAAATAAAATAAAATATGCATATATATGGGTACGTGTGTACATATGTGCATGCGCATGTGCGTGTACGCGCATATACGTAGGTGTGTACGCGTATACATATTGACGTGTACACTAATCCAAGCACACATAGAGTGATCTCTCTTAGACCATATCCTGTACGTAAAAACGGATATTACACGACACTAATACAGCAATCATTAACCTTCTTGAGTTCAACTTTTAAGCGTGATACGTCCAAAATAAATCATTTATATACATTAGTAAAGTTACAATAATTCCATAACAATACTTAATATCCATGAAAACTCGTATACTGGAAATTGATTTGACAGTCTGCGACATTGACTTCCGGAAATAAATAAATAAATAAATAAATAAAAAATAAAACTGACAAAAGAAAATATTCGCTGAATAGCTGTATACGTTTCTTTTTATTTTTTTATTTTTCCTGAAGAAGAGTTCTACTTTCGAAAATTAGGGACATCAACACTAACCATCTTGTACAACACATTGTGTTGATAAATAAACATAATATAGTTGAAAATTATTGAAAATCCCTTCTAATATTGTCATTATTCTTTTATGTACTAACTCGTATCCACGGATTTCCCTACGAACTGCATTGATATAGCCTTCAAACACAACTTGTTTAAATCATTTTAAAAGACCAGAGCGCAATTTTAACTGTATGACGTAATTATTTTTTAAGTTCATAACTCCAGGTGGTTACTTACGTATTCTGCGCCATTATTAAATTACTCAAATGAGATCACGCTCCCTAAATGGTAAAGTTTACAAGAAATAATAATGTGCACACATTACTCACCGCGTTTTCTAGAGTACGTATACCATAATACATACGTTTTTGTTTGCATACAAAGAAACCAATTATTCGCTATATAAGCAAAATAAGCTTTTGTTTCAATCTACGGTCTCCCCTCTCACAAAATCACTCGTCTAGCTTTAACAACCATCAACAGTTTCCCCCCACTCACCACCTGTACCTAAATCTAAATGCAACTTCCATAAACAAAGTTTATTTCCGAAAACTGCCCGTCTGTAGAAATTGGTTCCGCTGACCTGCTTTCCAGCTGACTAGAATATGGTCCTCTCCAAGTCCAATGTAAACAAATTCTTGTTGAGCTGTTACCTCTAAATAATTCGTTTCTATCCCATTTCCACCATTAACTATTAATACGCTTAGTGACTACCTTACACTCATAAACCCTTATCCTCGAGTGCCTTTCAGGCATTGATAAGTGGTGTCTCACATGTAAACAAAATAAACAAATTATTCGAAACAAATAATTGCTTTTTTGTTATCATCCACAAATAAGAAAAAAAAGGAATAATCTGTTACCAACAAAACAGGATCTGCATATGTACCGTCATTCTTTTGTAAGGTTACTACTTGTCAGAAGGCCAAATGCACGTATCATTTTTTTTCAAGCAAATGTATTTAATTTTTGTATTTCCTTGTTCGGTAGCATCTCAAATACAAACTTCAGATTCTGGATTAAAAAAACATACTTTATTCGTGATCGAACTGAATATAAAAACAAAAGAACAAGAACTGGAAGACATAGAAATACGCACAGAAGACCGCCTGACACAGACATCGATTTAAAGTTGAAGCCGGTGCGAGTCAGCTGAAAGTCAGTTAACATATTCTATTTCATTGCATGAATCATTGATGTCTATTTCAATGCTGCGGTTTGTAAGGAGTTTCGGTGCACGCATGGAAGCGATGCCCCCCCCTCTGTATTTTCTTTTATTTTCGTTTTTTTTTTTCATTTTTTCAAGCGGATTATTATCGAATGGTCACTAATTTACCAGATTATGCAAAAAAAAAAAAAAAAAAATTAATATTTAACATTTTTAAGGACTGCTCCTTTTCTAATACCACGTTTTAGGCCAAATTTCGCGAATTTAGCCTTTAAAGCCTTTTTTTTTTAAATATACTTCTTTAAAAAAGCTAATTTCGCGAAATTAAGCCGAAGAAAGTTTATGCTTCCAAAATGGGGGGGGGAGGGTCGACTTACTAGAACGTTGTACAATAAACAGAGGACCCTCTAAAATATTAAATCTTGTTTTGTATTTTGAAAAAATAATCTTGTATATAAGTGACCATTCGATAATAATCCGGTGAAAAATATTTTGAAAACATAAAAAAAAAAAAAAAAAAAATAACAAAGACAGTGTAGTGCTTACATACGTACGGGTGAGGTTTATATCACAAAAGAAAGGCTGCCTGAAAGCATCAACGTTGGATCCTTTTATGCAGATATTTATGCATTTTATTTATTTACGTTTCAGCCAACCAATTCTCTGGCCTTCGTTAGGTAGTTAACCGCGGCGAGATAGGAACTCCAAATCTCCTAACTGCATCCTCAGAAATTACTGCCTTCCATAGCTGTCGTCTCATCACATTTTGGCCAATTAACCCTCTGGCCGGCTTTGAGTCGGTTTGAACCCGATATATTCAGACAATACTCACCTTGCACCATAGTGATTAAACATCTCTATCCACTACGTCACAGGCCCCGAAGAGCCAGAGGAATAATTGGCCAAAACGTCGTGAAACCACAACTAAAAAAATAAGGAGAATAGTCCACAATAGAAAAATTAGATAAATAATACCAATTACTCATCTCAATAGAAATTCCAATTAATTACATAGTATTTTATGTAGATGTTGATTATCATCAAATAAATTGATGATGCGTGTAAAGAACATAGGTAATACTAATCAATCAGCATTTGACGTCTAAGAATTATCGATTATTTACAGCGGAAGCAAGATATGCATATATCGACGACCCTTGATAGCCGCAACCACTCAAAACCAATGATACATATTAGACGGTGGTTGGTATGTCATCTGGTGACGCTATGATATCAGTGAGGATCACTTTGTAAAAAAACATCGATGTCAGTGGTGATGTAAGCTACGTAGCTGCAGTATTCATCACCATGAATGATGTCGTTAATATTACAAAGATATGCATGCCGAGTAAAATAAAATAGAACCATATAAGAAATCCCCGGTCTGTAAATAATTTGCAAATTAAGTTTAAGGACCTCCCATGCTCTGTCTGTCTGTCTGTCTGTCTCTCTCTCTAATTAGAATATATTATTCATACATAATAATGATCAGTTTATTAGTACAGGAGTCAATCTTTAAATACACACACATCCAATACACACACACACACACACACACACACACACATATATATATATATATTACAATAGAAAAACGCGCGTATGAAAAGTAATATTGTTAAGCTTAAACATGGAAAATTAAAGGAATAGTTGTTAAAACTGGAAAGGAAAAGGACAAGATATTCTAGTAAAAATATAATAAATTTACAACTTAAAATATTGCAGCATTAATAATCGATTATATAAGGTTATAAATTGAATTTTAATGTTGCAATTTTGAAGTCATAAATTTATTATATTTTTTACTAGAATATCTTGTTCTTTTTTTCTAGTTTTAACAACTAGTACTTTACTTTTCTATGTTTAAGCTTAGCCATAATACTTTCATGCTCGCATTTTCCTATTGTAATCCATGATTTGTCCAGGCTTCCAGTAAATTCGCTTGTTCTTTGTTTAATTTCAGCATTATTTTTTGCCCCCATAAACACAACATACACATATGTAATAACAATGTACATCACTCGTCTGCTTTCAATAAAATCACTCCAATTATCTCTATTCCCTTTTTTTCATTCTCTCTGTTTCATTATTACTTCTCTTTTCGCGAGAAGCTGTGAATCGATAGAAACAGTAGTCGCTGAAGCGACGTGGTTGCTATTGAAACCAGTCATAAAAAACGATGCTAACCTCCTCACGTTTTTTTTTACGATTTTGAATACCAGTAAATTCATCATAACTTCTTTTTTCTGAACGAAAATTAAAAAAAAAACATTTCAGGATATAGGTGAGAAGGTTATCTATAAACTGTAATAATTGTTTGAAATTTGGTGGAAAAATGAGTGAGCGGTGAAGCTTTAAAGCAGTTCTAAATGACTAAACTGCTACTTAACCATATATTCAAACGGAGCAGTGTTTGAATGATATATATATATATATATATATATATATATATATATATATATATATAGCTGAAGGATATAAAAATCGATATATATATATATATATATATATATATATATATATATATATCTCGATTTTTATATTCTTCGGCTTTACTGACATCATACGGCTTGGCATTAAATAAAAGGGTAGAAAGGCCTCTTCATTCCTGGGTGACAACCTTCCTAGAGCTGATGACTCGAACAAATTAACGGTCTGCAAACGTCAACTGCTTAAGAAGTAAACAAGCTCTGCCTATTGCCCGGCTTTCATAACCGAAGGATATATATATATATATATATATATATATATATATATATATATATATATATATATATATATATATATATTTAATTTCCAACGACTGTTTTCGTCCTGAAATATTTATTAAAATTTTAAAATAAATATTTATTCAGTAAAACCAACTAGTTTCGTCGATATAACGTCTTTTTCACGATTAGTAACATTTTACCTCTTTCTTTTTATTTTTTACGTGACGTGGCGTCACTAAAAAAGTGTAAGGTCTCCCAACGTTGATTTATTTGATATTTATAGTCATGAAGTAAACGCTATCGTTGTTTTGGCTTCTAAAACTGAAAATTAAAAATTACATGATGCTTATACCGAGGAACGTTCCGAACGTAATTTATCATATTTTTTTTTTATTCAAATAGATAAGGCAGCGTTACGAATGTCATTGTTATGATGATTGAACTTATGCATTCATCACCTTAAAGTTTAATCTCTCTGTTGCAATCATTGACTTTGAAGCCCACCCTTGTCACGGAGCGTAAAGAGCAGATATGTCTCATTTAGTTCCCGAAAAAAAGTACATCGAGAATAGTGGTTACCAGGTAGAAAATAAATTCTGGAGGTCAGTCGTTTCAATTAAAACGACTAACATCCAGAATTTATTTTCCCGGCTTTGTAACTCTTCAACGTTTTGAATTAATAAAGTAAGATGCTTTATTTTTGGTACGATTCTCGTATATATATATATATATATATATATATATATATATATATACATGCGTATACATATACATATATACATACATATATACATATACACACACACATATATATATATATATATATAGATATAGATATGATGAGAATAGAGGAAATAGAATTGCGACGAGATAGAGAGATTAGAGAAATAAAAAAAAGAAACAAATCAAGTTATGTGTTCATCAACATTTCGTCTTTATTGAAAGACGTCAGGATGAATAAAATTATGAAAATAAAATACCAGTACAATATTTGAAAAAATATTTTTGTTTTAATGAAATGTATGACTTTGTCCTATTACAGGATGAACACAGTCGTTGGAAATTCAAAAAAGGTATAGCGTTGTGTAAGAGAGTGCGATTTTTAAACGTCATATAGCCGTTAATATGTTTAAAAAAATATATGATGTAATTTATATTCTTTTTGATATAGATATGTCTGTTATAATTCAAATATGGATGAGTAACTGAAATGAAATGAGTGTATTTTTATTTGGAAATTTATTGACTGATTTTATGTATTAATTATTATATGTAGTGTTTTCTATGGCGGAGCGCGTGAACCTATGTTTAAAATTAAATTATGTCATTTTAATAGGAGTTTACTTTTTAAAGGCGATAAATTATAGAAACACCCACGTTGTTTAATTGTGCCTGAATGTGCGATAAACGCTGATTCAATAAGTCTCCGTTGAAGTTTATTTGAAATACATTTAACTATTTTTGCTTGTTTGACGTCAAAAGGGAAAGGTTCTGTCTTTGAGTGGGATCACTGTGGATTACATTGGATAACAATCGGATTATAAACTGAAAGTAATCCAGTTCCTGAATCAAATGGAATTTGGCAAGTGGATTAGTCCAGGATCGATCCGGAATTACAATCTTACCCCCCCCCCAAAAAAAAATAAAAAGCATACATCAATAAGAAGCAACTTATGGCACTCTAGCCCTTTATAGCTGTTTCCTTTTTTTCTATAGGACTCACCACTTATCAAGGCCCAAATGCCACTCGAGGATAATGGTTAATGAGTGTACAGAAGTCAATGGGACAATATTGTAGTAATCGTTAGTAGTGGAAATTTGGTAAATGGGTTTACTTAAGCCATAGCTCATCAAGAATTTGTTTACGTTGTACTTATAACCAAATTGTAGTCAGCTGGAAAGCAGGCAAATGGAAGAGAGTTCCACAGGCGTGCAGTTCCAAAAAAGAAGCTTTATTCATAAAATGTACGTTTAGGTTTAGGCACAGATATAAAGTGGCGGAGACTATTGATAGTGGTTTCAGATAGACGAGTGTTTTTCGTGAAAGGGGGGCGTAGATTGGAGCCCAGACGAGCACTTGCCATAAAATAACGATAAAATGAGACAGGCTCGCAGCGTCTCTTCTGTGGGAAAAAGTTGCAGGGAAGAGAAAAGGGCATCTCCAACTATGCTAACAAATCTATTTTGAACTCTATCAAGGCAGGATCAGATCTATCAAGCAGCTCCTGCCCAGATCTGGCAACATTACTCAACCCTCGGACGTACTTGGCTCTTATACAAGTAGCGGATGTCATCAGCAGTGAAATATCTACTGAAGCGGTAGAATGATCCCACCATTTTTCCAGCGACCTTGACAACAGATTTGATGTACGTGTTCCATTTCAGACTAGGAGTTAAGGTCAGACCCAGAAGCTTACAAACAAAATCTTAACCGTGATGGAAAGAAAAGATCCTACAACAATAAATCACAGAAAATCATCGAGTAATTTTATTTTTAAATAAAAAAATAAAGTGGTTACAAATAATTTTAACAGAGCACTGAATGCCTCATTAATTTTAATTAGTACTTTCAGTAGCGTTCTGAAGGCCTCCTGGTATATGTTTTTCACTGATCACTTAAAAAATAATGCCTTTTCTATTGGAGTAGAAATATGATTTTAGTGGTGCTCTGGAGGCCTCCTTTATTGAATTAGTAAATGCATATAATCAAATAATATTATAAATAACACCGTAAGTCGGGGCAAATACCGTAACCATGGGACGGGAAAACATTGTATTCCACATGGTAACGTGAAAAAAATAAACGTATCCTAGGGCAACCGTATCCCGGCGTTCTACTGTACAAGAAACCGTCTCAATTACTGATTGCCATGGCTAATGATTCACTGCCTGAAAGTACTTCCCTCAAGCGCCTAGGTTTAACATTCACAGACCACATGAATTGGAACAAATACATTGAGGTAATTGCAAAAACTGCTGCTAGGAAGCTGGGCTCTCTCTACCATGCTAAAAGGCTGCGTACACCTGGGAGTATTCTTTATCTCTACAAGGCCACGGTTCGCCCGTGAATGAAGTATTATTGCTACATCTGGGCTGGTCTCTCGCTCCTAAATAGGGTTAAAAAATAGTCGCCAGACTAAAAAAGCAACAAAATCCCATCCCTACACTGTAGAGAGCCCTAGATGTCAAAAAGTTTTCTACTGAATAACTTTTTTTCCCTCGGACTGCTGCACTCCCGGGCCCCTGCTTCCTCGGCTGTACTGGCATGCAGAAATTCAAGTGTAATGTGAATAGCCATCTCGCTGCCCAACTACAGAAATATTATCCCTTCCAATCTGGTTCCAAATAGTCGCCCCTCATGATTAAGTGGCCCTGTGCCTTGTTTGGGGTGAAACAACAATAAAATAAAATTTTACTTTCAAACTTTATAAAGAAAACATTTTCATGCCCCGCAAGAAATGCTCTTCTAACTTGTATATTCTGTTTCTTAAATGAATAGGCGGGGTGGGGGTGACAAACAACATAGAGTGATAGGTAATATTATTACGCTTAAACTTAATAAGAGATCGATGACTTGACAAGTAGATTACAAATTACATTATTGGAACATTTAACAATTAGCATATACATTTTAAAAACATAATTCAATCCCCAAACAAAAAAATATTGTAACATGTATTTCGTGTGATTATAATATCTAGAAACAGCCTTAGATAAAGGGAATTTTACTTTGCTTAACTTAGTTTTAGTATTATAGTAGACACGTTAATAGACTCGTTAAATCCTGAGGGAAGTTGTTACAATTGGCAAGTTTCATGTCTCGTGCCTGTAGAGTTTCTGATTTGTCAAGGTCACATATGGAGCAAGAGTATTTTAAAATAAGAGGTAATTAGCATTTAGTGCCCATCAATAGCGGAGATTCTATCATCATGATAGGTAATATTATTACGCTTAAACTTAATAAGAGATCGATGACTTGACAAGTAGATTACAAATTACATTATTGGAACATTTAACAATTAGCATATACATTTTAAAAACATAATTCAATCCCCAAACAAAAAAATATTGTAACATGTATTTCGTGTGATTATAATATCTAGAAACAACCTTAGATAAAGGGAATTTTACTTTGCTTAACTTAGTTTTAGTATTATAGTAGACACGTTAATAGACTCGTTAAATCCTGAGGGAAGTTGTTACAATTGGCAAGTTTCATGTC
>NC_136485.1:82212598-82287598 GCF_053919585.1 Euprymna scolopes
AGCTCCTGACGATCACTAAAAGAAAGTCGTGGCATATGGACAAAATATTACGTTATATAACCTGGAACAACAACAATTACGATTAGAGATGCTTTGTTGCCTGTTGGTGGATATTTTAAACTGATTTAGGGGCGACAATTTTAGCTGGTTTTAAGCGAATTTGTTGCCGCGGACTTTCTTTTTGCCTCTTCAATTTGAAGTTATTTTTTAAAAATTGATGTGAACTCTAGAATATTTCAATTAAATGTCAAATACGCACAGGTAAAATTATAGAGTAAAAGGCGAATCAAATAAGGTATAGGTTGCTTAAACAGTTACATTAAATTTAGCTTAAACTTGCAGTTTTTGAAAAAATTACAAGTGTGGACTTTCTTTTTACCGACATATATGTAAATGGACGAGGTCAAAAGTAAACATCGTTACATTTTTTACCCATTTATCAGCAGCCTGATAGCGTAATGATGAGAAGCCTTGAGTGTCATTTGAGCGGTCAGGTTTCGATCGTGGCTTGCGGCAGTTGCCTAGCTAGCCTCTCTGATGAGCTGTGAACCAGCAAAACAGTACTGCATGTGGATGACACACACACACACACACACACATATATATATATATTTATATATGTATATATATATATTGCAAACATAACTTTAGTATAAGCTGTATCGACTTAAGAGGTTTCTAGGTTGTGGTAACTAGTTAATCGAAACATGCTCATTACTGTGTAGCAAAATATATTTCTTCTGATCTAAAAAATAAAATGCATACCCTACTCTACTACGGCACTCTTGTATTTACCGCGTTAAACTTCATTGGTTACTTAACCTCTGGAAATAATAACCTCAAATAATATATATATATATATATATATATATATATATATATATATATATATATATATATATATATATATAACTACTTCATTTACTCACATAAAATTAATATACGAAAGTATAAATTTATGCGTAAACTAAGTATTTACTTAAAAAGTGCTCAATACGTAGGTAGAGCTAGTTAGTAATTTATAAAATATATATGGCGATTAAGCTACACTGAATATTCCGCGTTTCCTCCACTCTAGGATTCTTCAGGCTTATGTGCATAAGCCTGAAGAATCGCCATATATATTTTATAAATTACTTAACTAGAGAGAGAGAGAGAGAGAGAGAGAGAGAGAGAGAGAGAGAGAGAGAGAGAGAGAGGAGAGGCGCCCTTCGTGCAAATTTGAAAGAAAAGCATCAGCAAAATTCACTAATGGTGTGTGTAACTGTGGGTTCAAAGCCCAAGGCAAAGCGACTTTGTGAATCCGAGAAAAAAACAAAACAAACCAAAAACCTTATGGATTGAAAGCACATTTATAATTTCACAGAAGTAAGAAATTGTTTAAAGTATTTGCTGTTTTGTTCCCTGGAAGCTGAGTGACAACGTCTCCCCAGATTTGGCAGTACTCTCCACCTCTTTCGATAACATTTGCAAATAAATTTGCATAATCGCAACAACTGTTTGCCATTGATTTCTCGTTGGCAGCAGCTATTGGCCTTGACTGGAATGTTAGTGGCAATAAGCCTGTCCAAGGTCCCAGTTCTCTTCGCACTTATACAGTCGAGGTCTGGTCAGTGCTCACTCCTCAGTTTTTCTATCCTCCTTGACTACTTGGCTATTCGGTCTAATTCTTTTTTTTGGGGGGGTAGAGGGGACAATGCTGTGGTAATGAGGGGGATGGATTATGATTATTATTGTTGTTGTTGTTGGTAGTGCTGGTGTGGTGTTGGTGTTGGTGGTGGTGTAATGCTGTGATTTTCCTTCCAACCTTTTGTTTTAATTCTGTTGCAATTTCCATGCTTGTATATTATTATCGCTGTTGTTGTTGTTGCTCTTGTTATTGGGGTTGGACTTGTTAGTGCTTGGGTTTCTAGTGTTCAGATTGTTGTTGCACTATTGTTGAGGTTATTATAGTTGCTGTAATTTTCGTTATACGTTCAAATCAAAACAACGAATCTAATCATGGTAAGTGCGAGATGAAAGAATTTATTTGATATGCACACGGATTAATGGCTAGTAAAAAAAAAGAAATAAAGGAAATGAGTGATTAATTTGTTTTTTGCTTTGAGAAATGAGTATTCTTCATTAGAACGAGTGCCAACAAAATCAATATCATTCTGAAACTAACGCATAAAAAACACATTAGGGTAAAACGTGGAAAGGAACAATCATGCACTCTAGCTGCAACACACCATTCAAGACTATCCTCATGCTCGTTCCCAACATCGCCTTTTCGCTCTCTCTCACACCCTTAAAGTAATAAAGTAGCACTAGTAATCTATAAGCAACATCATGATAATTTTAATTATATATATAATATGATAACATTAATTATTTATCATAACTAGGATATTAATTAAATAAGGCTTATATATTATTCTAAGTAAAATAATAACGGATAATTATAAGATATGACATTTTTTTTTACATAGGCGTTACCACTTATCAAGGCCGATAGGCCACTCAAGGATAAGGTTTAAAGAGTGTACAGTAATCAAAAGGAGAATATAGTAATCGATAGTAATGGAAGTTCGGTAAATTTGTTAACTTAAGTGGAACGGCTCATCAGAAACTTGTTCACGTTAGACTTGAAGACAACCATATTATAGACAGCTGGAAAGCAAGAAAACGGAAGAAATTCCACAGGCGTGCAGTTCTAAGAAAGAAGCTTTGATCATGGAATCTATGTTTAGGTTTAGGCACAGATAAAGAGTGGGGGAATTATTGATAGTGTTTTCAGCTAATCTAGTGTTTCTTGTGAAAGTTTGGCGAGGGGGAACCATAAAACTGCAATCATAACATTAAATGAATTATATATAAAAACGATAATAAAAAGAGATAGAATAAGCGCATAAAGTATATATGGGGGAAAATACAAATGTAAAAATAAACATTTAAAATTACAACGTAAACATTATAAATTATAAAAATGAAATACTTAAATTGTAAATGAAAATATAAAAAGTTAAAATTAATGTAAAATATGAGAACGTTGAAATTAAGCCTATGCATTTAATGCTCAATGAGCAAATATAGTCTAAAACTATAAGGAATACAATTCATGAAAAATATCGAGAAAGAAAAAATGCTAGACAAAATAAAAATAAACAAGTGAAGCATGGAGGGTCCCCTGTGAGTGCACAATGAACGAGGCATTTAGCCCCAAAAGTCCCCAGGGGACGTCAAATCCTGGTGAAAATGAACAAACGGTGCAGTTTTAGGACTTAGCATATGTAAATTTACGTCCAGTCCCATGCAAAATAAGAAATGACTATGTCCATCATTTTCCTGCCCCCACCCCCTCATTTAGCACCGAAAGTCCCCAAGGCCTTAACATATTTAAATTTGTGTCCAGCATCATGCAAAAATGCTAGTAAATAGACATACATAAAAAAATTTTGGACAAATATGGTAAAATAGTCCCAAAAATGGAGTGTTTTATTGGCCCTAAAAAGGCCCCTGTTACAAAGTTTTATAAAAATCCAAGGCATCAATTTTTTTTTAATGCGCACGAAGTGTCAATTTTAGTCATTTTAACCCGAAAGGCACCCCTGGGGAAAGGGAGCAACCGGAGTTTTCCCGAAAAATCTCTTCTGTTAGTTTTGTTTTTACTCATATCATGCTTAATGTTTGTGATTAGATCGAAGAGAAAGAAAAATGTTAAATCATATTGTAGACACGTTTACCGGAGCTGAGGGTCAGCTGATCGGATATGCGTGTGAGTCACATGGCCAAGTTAGCTGGAGTCAGTGAGTTTGGATTTGGGCGTAGACAAGAGCAGACGGCTTAACGGGTCGTCCCCTCCCCTTCACTGGTCGGGGGGGACGAGCTGATGTGTGTGACAATAAGACCTTAACCACGCAAGTAAAGATTCAATTTCCATTCTTCTGCGATCGATCTGGAAGGTGAATAAAATCTACATAAAACCAATTCATCATCTTGGAATGAATGAATATTCGTCCAAAACAGGTCCAGTCTCCCCTCCAAGAACAAGATGAATTCCAGGTGGAAGATCAACGACGCATGCAGAAGGCATGTCCAAAGTACATGTAGCACAGACACACACACACACACACACACACACACACACACACACACACACACACACACACACACACACACACACATACACACACACACATACACACACACACACACACAAGCATATAAACAATTAGATATGAACATATCACAAATAGACAGAACATTTAGACGATCACAGACACGGCCATCTTTTATGATATTACAATACAATATTTGTGCAAAATTTCAAACAAATTCCAAGGCGTAGTTATTGAGAAAAGGACGAACGGACGAACTTCGGGATCTGAATTGGTCAGCTCGACTATCTCCCTGATTTTTACTGAGCACTCTTGGGACAAACTTCGCGCAAATCTTCCGCATCTTCAGTTCCTCACAAATAATTGTGTGAACAGTTCCTACACTTCCATCAAATATTCATTTATTGTCTCTATAGACACATAACCGTCCTTCGCCATGTAATTCTTTATTTCACCAATCAACTCTGGAGTTCTAACTTCCTTACTCCTCTCACACCTCTCATCATCTCTCACAGATTCTCTGCCTTCCTTGAATTTCTTATGCGACTCCAAAACTGATGCCCAATTCATGTAAGATAGTCCCAAAGCAGTTTGAAGCATTCAATACGTTTCTGTGGAATTTTCCCAGTTTAAAACAGAATTTTATTGTGTATTGTTCTTCAAAAGTGTTCTCACGTTTCGATTGTATTTTTGAAAGCTGTGACAAACAGGCTTTAGTAGGGCGTATTCCAATTCCTGCTCTACCCGTTTATTTGAACTTAAAATCATAAATATTGGGCAGTCATTTCATAAGATGTATAGCAATAACGTACCGAATTTTCTATGACAATTTTAAATGCGTGTACAAAAAAGTCTGGAAATTTATTGAAGGCACCTCGTAAGTCCAATATTTTTAATATAAATTTAAATTGCACACACACACACGCACGATCACATACACACATATATATACATATTATTATATAAATTTTATGTATTATATATACACATTATATAAATATTATATATATCATATATATGAATATTATTATTATATAAACATTATATATTTTATATATACACATTATATAAATGCCATACATATATGCATATATATATATACATATTAATATTTGTCAGATCATTAAATTATGTCTATTTATACATTTATGTACGTTGAAAAACAGTGATATTACGCGAATGTCGGTCTGTTCTGTGCGTGTTGCTGTCTGATGTGCATATTTTAGACTCCGAGGGATATACAGATGATAACATCAATGGCGATTCATTCAAACCATGGCTGATCGCAAATACAATTCGCTGAATGTGTTTTTCCCACGAATTTTGAGATAACAAAATAATCCATTGCTTATTATCAAAATGTAAGCCAAAAAATATCCATTTATTTATTATTATTTTTTTTGGGGGGGGGGGTACATGCGATTTCTTTGACATAAAATGGCGACCGCCTAAAACATGATTTTAAACTAAATTTATGAATAAATATATAAAATACATAAACATGTCTGCTTTCTTCCAGAACAGTTATATGGCTTATATCTTAAATAGAATTAGATTAGTTAGTTAAACAAAAGTGGTTTTCTATTTCTCTATAGATTTCTATATATAAAGGAGAATTATATATACGTGTGTATGTGTGTCGCAGTGCAACTATTAAGCGTCTTCTACCTTCTTCTATTATAGGTCCTGGATATGACCTTAAACTATATCTGATGGTGAGGCCCCAGCCTGTAGGCTTTGGGGAGTGTTGAGCCACCCTTTAATTGCCATTCTCCCAGGTCCACTCTGGGTTAAATAGAAACCTACTTGAAAAAAAAAATAAAGCAAATAGATTCTATTAAAAAATGTTTCTTCAAAATCACTGGATTCGGCATTAAATAACCTGAAAAAGGGTGATATGCCGTATAACAAAAACAACCGAACAAATCTTCTATTATATAATAACGTCTGTTAATGTGTATGTATGTTTGTATGTCTCGCTAAAACTTTTGACACACGCGACCAACACTAGAAAAATTGATATCATTTGCAAGCCAAGTCTCTCGACCGAATAATGTCCCAAAATTGGCCAAATACATTCATTCTTTCATTGTCAACTGGGCCCTTTTTTACAAGGAGGGGTAAGTGTTTTCGTCAACATTTTTGCAAATCATTTAAGCTTCACGTGAATGACATCGCATAAAAAAGTCATAACCGCGGTGGACGCATCGATAAGACTGTTTGCTTTTTTTTTCACCTCTTTTTCCTTCTTACGCGTTACGGGTTCGAGCATCCCTGGCCCTCCTGCTATTTTGAGTTGTTTTAATTCATTTTATTAGGGCGTTGGTTGCCTAATCAACTCCCTTACGCACTTCTCGACACACCCGGGCAACAGCGGGCACCCAGGCTATTTTGATATAAAAGCCAAAGTAATCGCAGATTTCGAATCAGCATTTTCGATCCGATACTCTTTCGATGCCAGAAGTTGTTGAAAAATACAAAATGCAGAAGTGACTATCAGCAAGATCCGACGTTGCCCGGTATTGAATGATGATCAACAAATGTTTCATACTCTCATATTATTATTGTCATTGAAATCAGTGAAATCGCTCATTTTTCATTCAAATCGATTGATTGCCTGCTGTAGTTGGGAACCCATCCCAGTGCTCCGAGAGAAAACTTCACATGCATCCCTACAGTTATTTTTTAAAATATATAATGGCTTGAATTGAAGTTTCAAATGCAAAAAAAAAAATTGCTTCAATTGTGCTCTGAACATAAACATTCATTTCGAACGCGCCCCATGTCATATCAAAGAACCGACTGTTGATTTTATATGTCGAACTTTTCGGCTTATGTGGTAATAAAACTTCTCAAATGCACTTGTGATGTTAAGCTATATAAGGTGTTTGTTACATGAAAAGGGCTGTCCCCTTTTCATGTAAGTTAAAAATAGGGAATTAGTTAAATGTAAATATGAAATAGGATAGTCAAGGATTCGAACTTGCGAAGCTAGACTTGGAATTCTCAATTCCAATCATAAGTTAAAATAAATGCAGAATGTTATTGAAAATAAGGAATGTGGAATTGCCATTGTTTAGCTCACACAAAATAGTTAGATATCTGTTTATTGAAAAAGGAATATAATGATGAATTTTCTTTCTGTTATAAAAATGAAAATTAAAATAAGGAATTTAAAAATGGACAATGGAAAATATTATTTGTAAAGTGGGTTACGAAAATTAGGTTAGAGGGCCGGCTTTGAATAACAATGCATGCTTAAACACGGAGACATGTCGTGCCATGTGTTTTCATATGCACGTGCTTGGTCATGTAGTGACGTCATGAGTTATGAATTTAGTTAGATAAGTCAGAATCAGAATCAGTCAGTTAGGGGAAGCCAGAGAAGGGAGTCAGATCAGAGAAGCAGAGGAGATCAGACCGATTCTCCATTAGAGTCAAGGCACCCTCTGGGAGCGAGAGGCTTAGAGGTAACCATGTAAACAACTTTGAATCCCTGAAATACAGAATCATTTCCGATCGATCGAAGAATAAATGATCATCATGTTTTTTTTTATAACTGCCGTCTTTCTCTGTTCATCATTACAACGAGAAATGTAGCGTGTTTATATTATATGTACAACTGTCAAACGTAAATGTCAAACGCACTCCCGGTCTATCAAGATATTCAGAAATCTCCTCTCATTGAATTACAGTCTTGGTTCTCTTGTAGTAATATGTGCACTGTCTATTATATATATACAGAACTGTCTCTCTCTTTATATATACCCTGTTTATGTCTCCAATGTGCTATCTCCACAAACATGAACATCCTAATACGAACAGTCAACACCAAAGAATAATACATGCGTCATCTTAATACCAATCATTACATAATATGTTAACTTTGGTCAAAATCCTATGTTCCTTCTTTCATCAGATTATTTCGATTATCGACTGTCGATACTTATCGAAGATATTCCAATACAAAATCTGTCTAAGAACCCTGGTAGGCACATAAAGTACCCCCACGTGAAATTTCATAAAAATCGGCCAAGCCGTTTTCGAGTCCATGTGAGTTGAACTCTCTCTCTCTCTCGCTCACTCTGATACACCCCCACACACACCACGTACACACATGCACACACATGCACACACATGCACACTAAGTTTCTTTTATGTAATAGTAAAAATGTGTACTTCTTTTGAGAACAATTATTATTCCCTATTTAAAATAAAACGTAATGCAAAAATAGCATTAGAAATAAATGTTCCGATATTTTTAGCGTTTCTATTCGAGCTAACCTACTGAAAAGCATGCGCATAATTAAGTGAACCTTTTTATTATTAGTAAACATGTTCAAATTATCCAGGGAAATGTGTACAAAGAAGTCAATGTAAGAAAACGAAAAAAAATCATTTTTATTGGTTTTCATTGTCTGAAGCTCAAACCATACTTTTACATCCGAAGATGATGTATTATTTTTCAAGGCTCAATTGGAGAAGGTTGATAGTATATCATATTATCATGAAAACATTCTCCCAGGTATTATCTCACATCCTAACATTATTGGGCACACTGCCATCGCCATCGAGGTAGTATAATCATTATTGTAATACTACCCATACAGTTATCACTCTAGTCGCATATTTTTGTTAGTATACGATAACAATTGTAGATGCCGTTCCTAAAATCTACATTATCAAATCAATTTAATACACTAGCTGAAAATGGGACAACGTATTTGCATATAACTGATTCAATGTATATGTAGATCTTTAATTTTTTTAAATAAATCTATTTATTCGGGTAGTTAAAAGAAGGCGACTTGTTTTTAGTCTATTAAATATGTCTACAGTTAAGATCCAATAATACTCTTTGCGTATAAGTTGGCAAACTCGATCGTATTTTTTCGAAAATGTATTTGGTAGACGTTAAAAATCACCACCAGAGCTGAATGTAAGAAAAAGTCTGCATAGGAAAAAATAATGTTTTTATGTTGTTTTTTGTAAATATTACTATTAATATTAAACAAGAGGAATCATTTCCAGTGAAAATCTACTTAATATTACGCACGTAACTTAAGAAAAACATGTTTGAAATGTACCACATTATCTGAATAAGTGAAATCACTCGGCATCAGGTAAAATCCGGTCGCCATCTTGTTTGATTTAGCTTATTCACATAATGTTATTATATATTTAACAAACTTTCTCGAGTTATATGCGTAGTATTAAATAGATTTTAACTCTAAATTGTTATACCCTTATTAATATTTAATAAAAAACAACAACATAAACCATATTTTAATGACTATACAGAATTTTTCTAGCATTCTGCTAAGGCCGTGAACTTTAACGTTTACAATTGAGTTTACCAAATTTGGCTTGTACACGAGTGGTGTCTTGAATTTTAATACATTGGCGTTTTTCTGAAATGCCTTTCTTTGATTAATGTATTTTTTGTATTTTTTAACGTCTGGTGCTCTTAGGCTGAAAAAGAATTAAAAAATAACCCATTAATTTTTCATCAAAATTGTATTCGTTATAAACACGGCGCGAAGAAAAACGTAAAAATTTCTGACAAAATTAAAATAGAAACAGAAAAAAATATCTTAAATCAAGAGCAGGGCAATTTCCCAAATATTTCAAAGAAAAGTTTTTGTTTTTATTGATTTAGATGCTAAAGAATTTGCGGAAAGCCACCAGCCGATCTGTCCTAATCGATACGACTGTTTACACATTTCTGCTGACTCTTTAATTCTTGCTTTCTAAAAACCAGTTGCTGAAGAAATACTTAAAGAAAAATACACGATCGATTTGACAAGATTCTTTGCTTGGTCAAGTTGTGATGTCATTTTTGTTCCTTATTTAAGCTAAAAGCTGTGAAGTGCACGTACGAATAAGATCTTACGTGCAGAAGACAACACGCACATTTTCGGTTTGAGGAAACCAGTTTCAGACGACAATCGATTTTTTTTATTTCTCAGAACGCATTTATGTATGGAATAATGTTTTTAGTTAATCGTTTTGATGTGCTCAATACTAATTCGATTTTGATATTTCACTCCTTAAAGAATGAGAAGAGTTAATATTCTGTTTTATCAGATGTACCAACGTGTGCAAATATAAATTGCATTCATTTTCGACACACGTGCGGATTGCTAAGTATTGCAGTTTATTAGTCGACAATACCGCACGTATTCAAAAAAAAAAAAAAAAAAACACAGTAAAATGCTATGCGGAATAAAAATATTTTATTTATTAATTTCCTCTTATATAATCAAATCATACCAAATTCTCACGACTAAGGATTACTACGCTATTGTCCAAATAATTAACGTACACACTATAACCCTTGCCCTCTAGTGGCCTCCTGACCTTAATAAGTGGGGACCCCTTTAAAAAATATATATTTGGATACAACAGACTATAGAGACACACGTAAGGAATGCTAACTATTGCTATCTATTAGTAATACCGAACGTAGCGAAAAGTAAAACTCCATAAAACGATCATGAGATAAACGACATTTTATTTATTAATAGTTTGTCCACGACAAACCTACTAAAACAGGAAACGAGATAATATGCATAAGATTACATGCAGGATTAAGTGTTCTTGTATAATAGAAGAATGCAAAAATTATTCTTTTGAAGGATGAAAAGAAAACACACACGAATCACAATGCAGAGATTTTGACGTTTGATAGCGAATAAAAAAAAACGAATCTGATTATAGGGCGTCTTAATTATCGATCATATGTTGTGCAAGAATTTTCATCCCAAGCCTTGTCCTGTTTACTTGCCTCCCCATGAGGGCAAAGTTAGATACCATATAAGATTTTTTTATGGTGAGGAAAATCCAGTACACCAGAAAGAAACCCTTTGAATTAGAACAAAATATAAACTTGCCTGAGTTAAGAATGATCTCTCAGTCTTTGGCCGAGGACAGACAAGAATGCTAAGCGTAGCATCAGAAAATATATCATGCGTTTTCTTAGTCAGTCTTGTATTTCAAGAGATTTATGAATGGTATGCTTTTTATTAAGAAAAATAACTTAGATCTAGAAAATAGTATCTCCCAAGAAGGATGAGAACTCTGATTCCACCATCCTCTTTAAATTATCATCTTCTGCAAAAATATAACTACGGATATTAAATGTCCATGTTTAGTGACAAAAATATCATTTATGACTTCAGCATGGCAGATCGAGGGAAATGATATATTTATTACATACCGACTGACAGAATTCCAAACAAACCAAGAAACATCAAACAACAACAGAATTTTTGATCAAATGACATTCCACAAACCCCTGTTTTTGTATCCAGTGTGAAACTATGGACCCCACTCCCTGATCCAAGGCCCCGTGAAGTATTAAAACGTGAGTTATAAAAAGAGGAAAGATTGTTAGAAATGAAAAAAAATCAACAAAAAACAAAAACAATAAAAAACTATTCAGTAGCACAAAAGGGGGTTTATTCACCAAGCGGCGGTCAGTAATCAACTGGGAGTGGCCTAGAAGGCAAGTTATTATCAGTCATTCTTAGACAAAGTCGAGACTTTTAGGATTTTTGATTCCGAGTCAATAAATTTAGGAGTTATTTTATGGACATTTTTAGTTCGTGATGGTTTGCGACAGTTTTAAGCTCAGAGCAGGTCAGGTTAGCTTTAGGACATCTGAGATGTCCTAGACTGAGTTCAACTGAGAGTTCAACTGACCGACACACATGCCTCGACAGACAGCTATGGACAGAAAACGTTTGTGTTTACAATGTACAGAGTTGTGGTTTCTCTTGTGAGTTTGCGTTGTTCTATTTTTTAATATTTGTAAGCTAGTACTTGCGCCCTTAGAAGCCACAACGACTCAGAACAAGAATAAGAACAGAAGACGAAGGTGAAAAAAAATCACAACAAACCGCATTGGGTGGGCGGATGTCAGAGGGTTCATGATTTTAATCATGATTTTAAGCCAGTACAGCACTACTTATGTTTAACTAATTCTCATTGAATCCCTTCAATCTGTTCTCTTAGCGATGAAAATTCTATTCCAAGTTTAAAGCGTGATAGAACACCAGAGAGACATTAGCACCACACATAGATTCATTTATCGACAGACTGACGGATAGATCCTCATAAACAAAACCATGGACACATCTATTAAAAAGAATTATTAGTTAATGGAAAATAATTTGGAAGAAATTATAGGAAGCATCCAACGGATATTATCGCCGATCAAATGCGATTCCCTGTGTCGAGGATAGAAATTTTAGTCGTCTCTCTTAGAACTCGTTTCCGTTGTATTGGAATCAGATCCCGGGATTTGGAGCCAAATATTTCCTTCCTTTTGGCTAAACCTGAACTAGGCCAGACGCACACGATTTATAGCAGTTAAGTAGTTTATCTCATATGCCAGTTCAGATACCGTTCTTTTTATTCACAGAATATTTCCTTAATCTGGATATTTATTGCAGACATTATCTATCAAAACTGATATAATTCGTTTTTTTCTTCCTAGAATGTTCTTTAAATCTTACTTTCAATGGTTTACCGTATGGAACTTATATTAACCTATTACTGCTTTTTCTTTTTTATTTTAGAATCCAAAGGCTAATTTACTATATTTCAGCAATATACTTTCTGCATTTTTACAGATATCTATATTTATTTATATATATTGGAATGCTCGAATTATTTGGATTATTCCCACTACTGTTCTCATCTTGAGTGTTATTTTCACAACGTTTTGCTCAACGTAACCTTCGTTTTTTTTTTCATATGTATCTTATAGAACTTTGGAATCTGCACGTGATTTTAAACGAAACACTTTATTTAATCCACGCTTGCTCTCGCTCCGTCAGCCATGAATAAGCATGTCCAAGATGATGAGCACTCAAAAATACAGTTGCGAGTTACTTAGAACTTCTAGCAATGTTATGACTTATGAAATGAGAACATGTTACCTCTGTGCATTAAATACAGGATTCCGTTCGAAGTTCATTGCAGATTTCCGAGTTCGACAGAAAGATCCCTGACTACGGCAAAAAGAGTCCCGAGTTCGACAAGATATATCTGAGACGATAGGAGTTTACATCGACCGAAACATTATGAAAATAACACTCGAGATGAGAACAACAGTCCAAAGAAGCCAGATAATACAGATAATCAGTCTTTATCTCAAAAATTAAAAAAGGAAATACTGGAATATCTTTCAAATATTACACGCATTGTCTGATACATACTTTTGTCGATGTAGCAAATGCAAGCGTTACATAAAGACTAACACCTCTGTCTAAACAACTCGGCATCCGATTAACACTGCTTGCGTAGCAACACTGATGTCTCAGTGTTTCGTATTCTGTGGAAATCTAGAATTGAAAGATAAAAACCAGTTCCATCTATTATTTAATCAAATCTTTGCATGAAAAAAAATGTGGATAAGAAACATTTTTGACTTTTCTTATCCACATTTTGTTTTTTCATTCATTTCAAATTACTGGTGTGATATTCTATGCAAACAAAGTATTTTGCATCAATTATTTTTCCTTTATGAATACGTACATATTCATTTTTCATTTTATTGTTATTTATTTTAAAAGGAAATTTTAGATGCAAGATTACAAGAAATTCTATCTCTAATAATCAGTTATTGAATGTACACGTTCAAAGTTTAATGCGCAAACTATTTTATTTCTTATAAGAGAGTAACAACTTATGAAGACCTGAAGACTACTCTAGTATAAAGGTTAGTTAATGTAAGGTGGTAGTTTAGTTATGGTATGGATTGAGTAGAATTTGGATTAGTTAAGGGGACAGCTCAACAAGAACTTGTTTACATTGGATTTGAAGGCGACCATATTGTAATCAGCCGGGAAGCAGTCAAATGAAACAGTGTTCCACATGCGGGCAGTTCTAGGAAAACGCTTTGTTCATGTAATGTACATTTCGGGAAAATTGTTGATAGTGATTGTAGCTAGGTGAGTGTTTTTACGAAAGTTTGGCAGGAATACTAAATACAAGAATACTAAATGCAAGAACAATAAATACACGAATACTTAATGCATATGAATTCTTCCTTTGATTTTATATAATTTAAAACACATATTCACAAAGTTAGTTGTATTTAATTCCTTGCATAAACGAAATAAATATTTCCCCCGAATACGTATTAATCATTCATTCATCTCCAGAATCAGTTTAAAAAAATTTTTTTTTTTTACTCATGTTCACCCCTTACAAAGCATATCGTTACTTGGACGTAAGGGGCTACAATTTGGGGTCATTTCTAGGAAAGATTAACAATATATTTGTTTATGTTACATTTAAACTTCTGCATATCAGTACAGCCAGGGAAGCAGGCAACAGGAAGAGAATTCCAAAGTCTAGATGTTCGAGGGAAGAAACTATTAGAATAGAAAGCTTTCTGGCATTAAGGGACATCAACAATGGAGGGGGTGAGATCTTATTGTTAAGCGGGTTTGTCGGGGATATGTACGTCGAGGGGGATACAAGTGAAACGAGTTCATCAGAACACATTCTATTAAAATATTTGTAAAACAGGCACAGTGATGCAACATTGCGGCGATGGGACAGGGGTTGGAGTTTAGTTGATAAAGTGGGACCGATTAGATTGACAATTCTTTTTCGGACTTTATCTAAGGGGGAGAGACTAGTGGTAGATGTACCAGCCCAGATGTGGCAACAATACTTCATGCATGGGTGAATGGTAGCCTTGTAAAGGTATAGGATACTCTAAGACGTAAGTAGTCTTCTAGCTCGATAGAGGGAACCCACCTTCTTTGCAGCAGCTTGTGCAATGTACTCTATGTATTTGTTCCAGTTCATATTTCCCGCAAATGTTAGTTATTTGAAACAATGATTGTGCACTAAGCAAATCCGTTAAGCTAACACTGACGTCTCTGTATCAAGAGGATACAATCAAGTAATCACTTCCTGTGTACCTATTGCAAGCGTTACTTTAACACTGACGTCTATGCGTGAAAGCACGAACGTTCAACAACAATCGCCAATCTTAACGCTGCGGTCTTCGACTTTTCCCCTTTTATTCTGACCGTGTCGTTTCACACATTGGCGACTGCCGAGGAGACGAACACAGGTTCAAAAATATAAAAATATAAATAACGCAAGAGAAAATGCAGAAAACAAAAACTCCGATATATCCCGTAATATCAGTTGCACTGACTGTGTGTGACACCATCGAATATCTGAACGCTCACGTCTTAGTTTTCTGTCAAGGATGTATTCGTCAATTGACGTTAGCTTTTCTCGATCTACTCGGAGAAAAACGACGTTCAACTTTCTCAATAGAAACTGTTCGCCCATGTATAAAGTCCTGTTGTTGCATTTGGGCTGGTGCATCTGCTACTTGTCTCACTCCTGGACAGGGTTCAAAAGAGAGTCGCCAACCTGATAGGTCCTGAACTGTCATATAGGCTTCAGCCTCTGTCCTATCGACGTAATGTTGCAACCCTCTGCCTGTTCTACAAGTATTTTCATTGTGAATGCTCTGACGAACTACAAGCACTTGTACCCCCTCGACGTGAATACCCCCGACAAACCCGACAAACAGCTAAATCCCATCCCTTCACAGAAGAGATCCCTAGGTGTAAGAAGGCCTTCTACTCCAATAGTTTCTTCCTCAGAACTGATAGACTTCGGAACTCCCTTCCGGGATTCTACTTTCCCAACTGTACTGACATGCAGAAGTTCTAGTGTAATGTGAACAGACATCTTGATACTCATCTCCCTTCATAATGCTCCTGCAACTTATGTCCCCGATAGTACCCCCCTACTTCAAAGTGGCACTGTTCCTTGTTTGGGTGAAAATTGAATAAAATATGCCCCTTATGGTTGTAAACTGTCGCAAAAATCCCTGCCTTTCAAAACTGTCCGCAAACTAACTCTAAATATATTGACTAGTGCATCCGACTTTGTTGTTCCAGTAACCTACAACACTTTGGTTAACTATCCTCTTCCAACTTTGCGTTTCTTTGTGAAAAACGTCATCGCCATTGTCTATCTACAAACCTTATTCCTATACATTTGTTCTACTGATAAACCTATTTCCTCTTTTTGTTTTTAAATAGCTCGTCCTCTTTTGTTTACTATCCAGCATTTCCTAGAGGACGTTACTTGTATCACATATGCTGCAATTGCGCGGGTCATATACGCACTGTCTGTGTATCAAGCGAAAGCGTTACAATAACGTCTCTAGTTTAACAGCTTGACATCAGGTTAATACTGACTGTGGATCAAGCGGTTACATTAATACTGACGTCAACTTTTTATCACGTTGGTGCTATTATGAGACAACTTTATAGCATTTCAGTTTATTCCTTGTTAATTTCAAGACATGGGAAATTTCGAAAATCCCATGAATTAAATAATTTTATACAGATATATTCAAACACTAGCGGGAGTGACGGTGAGTCGGGTGGTATAATACGCTTAAATATATTTTAATTCATGCAAATTTCGTATGTATTATTACATATAGCCAATTTTCTAGTAAATATTACCAAATATATAACAGATTTCAAAAGTTAAAAAAAAATGATTTGAGCGCTATCAGCAAGAATCGAAACGAAAACATTTAGCGCTCCAGTCGGGTATAGACAGAAAGAATTACAATTATATAATAGGAATGTCTCGGCAAGTTGAAAGAAACATTTTCCATTCAACTTGCCGATATATGTTTTGTTTGTACACGTTATTTATCCATCCATCCATCCATCCATCCATCCATCCATCCACCCATCCATCCAAAGATGTCACTCATTATAAACCATCATTGGTGTATTACTATTTCCTGATAATTTCAGTGCTATGTGACCTGTATTTTCAGAGTTAATCAGTTAAATATTCCCACAGTGACAGACATACACACACATGAATCTACTGTTTTATTTATAAAGATTGACTAAATAAAACCAAGTACACTTAATTTCCAATTAGTTCAATTTATAATTAAATGATCGGACGTCTCCGTATGAATTAAATTTATATTTCAAAGTATTCCTTTGTCTCTGACTGATTATAAAAGTGACCGTAAATTCATTAAAGGAAAATTCTTGGACGAATAATTTGTAATTGACGAAAGACTAAAGAATATATTGAAAGCTATGCCTAGCGAAAATATGATCCAGAATGATTAAATATTAAATATTCTACATGTGAAATTAAGCCTTATCTATATACGTTGCAACAATATAATGTTAATTTTCTTGAAAATTGTCTTTGGGAAATATTATCATTAGTCACATTTTAATGAGTAAACTTCGTAAAATAGTAGAAAAGGAAACAGCAGGAAACAACTAAAAAATAACTACGTTTCAATTAATGAAGCAGCATATACAAGTATGTATTTGATGGGTTCCATATTAAAGTTGGTGATTGATCTAAGAACTAATAAATATGCAATGTTCAGTGATATTGAACGGAGTTTTTTTTTATGATAAATTTAGCCAGTGAATATGATAAAAATGGGTTTTGCTTTATTTTTTGTGAAAGATGGGAAACAAACTTTTTTTTTATTATAAGTAAAACCTATAGTGTTCCGGTATACAAAATCATCATTTATGCTTAATTCCGCGATGAAACCTCATGTTATGAAATATTGCGTAATAACTTTTATGTTGGAAATTTAATAGTAACTGGCAATGATATGAGGGAAATGAAAGACTTGTAAAAAATGTTATAGTAGAAAGAAGGAAGGTAACTCTATATTGAGATCATGGAACTCCAATTCAGCTAAATAAGGATACTTAATGAAAACCAAAGATAGATTAATAGAATATGACTTCCCAGTCGAAAACCGTGTTAGGATGGACATACAATATTAAGAACAAGTGAAGCATGCATGGTCTCCCATGAGTGCACAGTGAACGAGGCATAAAAAATGACTAAGTTCAGCATTTGCCCCCTCCCCCGCCATTTAGCCCCAAAAGTCCCCAGGGGACGTTAAATCCTGCCGAAAATGAACGAACTGTGCAGTTTTAGACCTTAACATAAGTAAATTTGAGTTCTACACCATGCAAAAAAAATGACTAAGTCCATCATTTGCCCCCCCTCTATTTAGCCCCCAAATTCCTCAAGACCTTAACATATTTAGATTTGCGTCCAGCACTATGCAAAACTGCTAATGAATAGACACACACAGAAAATCTTTTGACACATATGGTAAAATAGTCCTAAAAATGGAGTGTTTTTATTAGCCCTAACAATGTCTCTGGAGCACACCAAAGAGTTATCCGAAATATAGACAAACAAAATTATATAGAAATCAGTTAGTTATAACTTTTCAGGAAGTTTTATAAAAATCCAAGGAAACAATTTTTTTTAATAAGCACAAAACTGTAAATTTTAGCCATTTTTACCCGGAAGGCACTCCTAGGGGGGCAACAGGATCTTTACCGGAAAATCCGTCTTGTTACTTTTTTATTCATATCATGTTTAATGTTTGTGCAAAATTTCAAAAAATTCCAAGACGTAGTTATTGAGAAAAGTACGGAGAGACGGACGGAAGAACGGACGAAGGTGAATTTACAGGTCAACTCCCTCTTTTGTCGGGGGACCAAAAATAGTTAAATTTATTATTTTTCGTTAAATTACGCAAATGCACAACGTCAAGCGTTATCACAGATTTGAAATCTGTGATAACACTTGACGTTGTGACCTATATGATCCTCTTAACTTTACTTTGTATGCCACAAAAAAGTGGTGCATTAGAAGAGTTTGGAAATTAAATATAAATTGGGGTTCAAAAGTGCCTAAAGAAATAAATAATGAGATAAAGGTAATGAGCAAATATTTTGAAATGTTGACCGAGTTGACTTTTCCAAGAATTGCAATTCAATGTCAATAAATTCTATGGTTTCCATATATTCTGTGGCAGCTCTACAAAAGCTTATGGATTTGTAATATATGCATATTAAAATTTACGTTTTTTATTCATTTGCTAAATTTAAATTGGCTTTGCCAAGGAAAACTAATGAACATAATGTACCGAATTTGGAATTAATGGAAGTTATATTGGCATTAAAATATCTTTCAACATTAATCGAAACCTAGAAAATTATTCAATTTGAATTTATTAATATTTGCGTAGATGATCAGGTAGTTTTTATTTTGCTAATCACAAAGAACATTAAAGTAAAACCATGCATTTTTTTAAGAATAGAATATTAGAAGGATATAGGTTAATTAAAACTTTTGAGGATAAATTTAAAATACCAATAATATTTAAATTTAAAATACCAATAATGTTTAAATATGTGCATACTAATAAAAATCCAGCTGTAATTCAGGGAAATATCTTATAAATATTTACGAAACAAAAATTGGTAATTAAAAGATCCAAGTTGGCTTACCAATTAATTTAAAAATTGACCGAAATATTCGTTAATCAGTATATTCCCTGATCATAGAAGTAAAGTAAATGTTAACGTGAATCAAATAGTTAAAGTAAATATCGGAATTCTAAATATCATAAAATATTATTGATTGATAAATTATTTGTTTACTTTGTTTTCTAATGTAAATTTATTCCTATACTCTAATGGAATCTTGAGATCCAAAGGAAGGATGAACAAATGTTTCTATTTTAATTATGATACATATAACCTTGTGTTATTCTCCAAGTGAAATAACTTTTCTTCCTTATTTATTAAGTGTTGGCATGTTGAACTGCATTATATGAAAACAGGTAATGCACTAAATTATTTGTGGAAGAAGGCGTGTGAATTCACAGAGGTTTAACTGCTGTAAAATCAGAAATAAATAATTGAACAATCTGCAAAAGTATAATCCACTGGCTTATCATCATCATCATGACGGGCTCCTTGCCCGGACCAATGTGACTCTTCCTCTCCAGAGTTTCCTGTCTTCTATCAGTTGCCTCAGATCTTCATGTTCACAGTAGGCGTCGTGTGATATTTGCTGGATGTACGTGGATCTAGGTCGTCCTTTGCTTGCGCGTCCGTGTCGCGGAGTCCATAGCAATACATCACTCACCAATTCATACTTGCTCTTTAGACAATGACGAGCCAATCGTATGCGTCTTTCTCTGATGGTATTAGATATGGCAGGTAGGTTGCCATAATGTTGCTGCTTCGTTGGATCATTTTGCCAAGATATATTTAATACTGTTCGTAGCATAGGGGTGTATGTGCCGTCTAGTTTTCTTTCCAATCTTTTAGTGAGTGTCCAGGTTGTAGCACCATAAACAAGGACAGACTCTACCACTGACCTGAAGATCTGCCTTTTCAGTTTGTTAGTTAGTCCCGAAGTCTTCTTTTCATTGTCTGTCTTGACTTTATACTTCACACCTCTGTTGATATACACAACACGCAAGGCTTCACCATAAATGAATCCAGAAATAGACGTCATCAATCAGCACACATAACTGATGCCGATTACGCAGACGATATTGCTTTGTTCGCGAACAACACTGCTGATTTGCAAATACTGTTACGTAAGCTAGAAAAGTCTGCAAATGACATTGGTCTCTACATTAATGCGGATAAGAGGAAGTTTATGACTTTCAATGTGAAAGGAGAGTTCAGAGTTCTGGTTGGATCAACACTGAAAGAAGTCGCTGAGTTTATGTATCTGGGCAGCAATATAGCTTCCACAGAGAGAAATATCGAAATTCGCATCTCAAAAGCATGGGCAACATTGGATGGGCTGCGTTCAGTATGAACCTGAATATATATATATATATATATATATATATATATATATATATATATATATATATATATATATAGGGTGGACCATAAGTCACGCACCAAAGAATTAAGTGGTGGTAAACTGTAAAATATTTAAGGCAAAATATATTTTCCTTTCTTTGGGTATAAGATACATCTTCCTTTTTGATTGTATCAGCGTTTACAACGTGTTTTTCAGTTTATTGGTTAAGTTTGGTTTTAATAAATACCGTTTATTGTTATCATAATTGTTTCAAATCCTTTGGTTTATATACATATATACATATGTGTGTGTATGTGTGTGTGTGTGTGCGAGTAATGAACATATTTATTGGCATGGTCCAATAAAAATCATATTCTGTTAATAAAATCTCATGAAAATGGTCAGAATCGAAGGTTATTATGTAGTATCAAAACTGTTCTTTCCGATGCAACAGTTGGATTTCAAAAAAAAAAAAAAAAAATTACAAACGAAATTTCTAAATTACCATGTTCAAAATTATTGGGGCGGCTTCTTATTTTCATCTATTACTAATATAATTACAATCAATTTCATGTTTGACATGGTTTTGTTCCCTTTTTGTAGCCTTATTATGTTTATTTAATGTTTATTTTAAAAATGTTCTTTTTCGGATAATTTTTAGACAGCGTTTGCTTTGAATTAATTTAAATCAAGAAATGTTCGTTATGGTTAAGACTAAAGAACACAGCGAAGACCTCAGGAAGCGTGTGATAGCATGTCATTCTAAAAGGGAGGGCTATGATAACATTTCTAAGAAGCTAAACATTCCCAAATCCACCGTTCGAACCATCGTAAAGAAGTTCAAATCACAATGTCACGTTATGAATTTGGAAGGCCGTGGGAGAAAAAGGCTACTGTCCGCGAAAACAGAGCGAAAAATAATTCGACGTGTCACCCAAAACTCAAGGATCACTTCTGGAGAGATTGTACAGGAACAGAGAAGCTCTGGAGTGAACGTGTTTCGACACACAGTTGGTAGAGTTTTCAAAAAAGCTGGTTTGAAAGCATGTCGCCAGGAGAAGACTCCCTTATTGAAACCTGTGCATATGAAAGCAAGGCTAGAATTCGCAAAGCGTCATATTGATAAAGAGGCTGCCTTCTGGAAACATGTTATATAGTCCGACGGAACGAAATTTGAGTTAATCGTCCATAATGGTGTTTCTTCTGCTTACAGGACATCTGACGAAGCCTTCTTGCCTAAAAACACCATACCAACTGTGAGGCAAGGCGGAGGCAGTTTGATGTTTTGGGGATGCTTTGCTGCCACTGGACCAGGGCGACTTGTTAAGGTCACAGGCATCATGAAAAAGGAAGATAATGTTAAAATCCTGAATGAAAACCTGGAGGTCTCTGCTACAGTGCTGTCACTTAGTCGACGTTGGTGTTTCATACAAGATAATGACCCAAAGCATTCGGCTAATCTGACTAAGAAATGGCTTGAGGACAACAACATCAATGTTTTGGAGTGGTCATCCCAGAGTCCGGACTCAATTGAAAATTTGTGGAGGATTTTAAAATTTAGGGTAATGGAGAGGAAGCCTAACAATCTCGCTCAGTTAGAGGGAGAATGAGCTAAAGGGGGAATGAGCTAAATTTACGGTTGAATAATGCTACAAGTTAGTGGAAAACTATGATAAACGACTACAACAAGTAATTAAGGCTAAAGGCCATACACTCGATCATTAGAATTACGGTGCCAATAAATTTGAACAAGGGAATTTTGAAATATCGTTTCCAATTTCTTTATTATTCATTTTATTTGAAATTCGATTGATGAGTTGGAAAGAGCAGTATATATATATTATACTTTTAATTTCCTTTGATGTAACCCTTTTCTGAAGGATTTTTTTAGACGAAATGAAGGTTTTATTGGACCGTGCCAATAAATATGATCATGACTAATATATATATATTAGTCATGATTTCTTTTTATTCGGTCCATTGTATCTCTATTGCTTTCTTTTTATTCGGTCCATTGTATCTCTGATTCTTTTCAATTCGTATCTCAGATACAAAAATTACCTTTATCTAAAAATACCGAGTTCTTGGCTTCCTTTGACATTAATAGTCTTTTTACTAATATACCTTTGGATGAAACCATTGGTATTTGTGCTGACTATCTATACCGTGGCCCCTTAAAATCTCCACAATTTCCTGAACGAATTTTCGTTGAACTAATGGAACTTGCTACTAAATCAGTCTCCTTTAGTTTCAACAACATTATGTACCGTCAAATTGATGGGATATCTATGGGTAGCCCTCTTGGTCCTTCGTTAGCCAACATTTTCGTTGGATTTTTGGAAAACGAATTATTTTCCAAAATTACTAAGCCAGCATTCTACACACGCTACGTTGATGATACTTTTGCATGCTTTCCCTCTCGGAGCGAAGCTGAACAGTTTCTTCGTCTTCTTTGCAACCTGCATCCATCTTTACAATTTACTATGGAGGTTGAAGACTGTAGCTCTCTCCCATTCCTCGACGTTCGTGTTTCTAAAGTTGGTACTACGTTTGAGACCTCTATTTATAGAAAACCTACATTTACAGGGCTCTATCTTAATTGGTTTTCTTTTGCCCCTCAGTCTAGAAAAATAAACCTCATTAGCGCTCTTACGCATCGTGCACTTATGATTTGTTCACCAAACCGTCTTGATACGGAACTTGGTGAAATCACAAATATTTTTCTTAATAATGGATATCCCATTAATATAATAAAATCTACTATTGAACGTAAAATTACTACATTTAATAGCGGTCCATCACGTTGTCCCATTTATCTAAAATTACCATGGTTGGGTCCTGATGGCCTTCATATTGTTAAAAGGATTTCTTCTGCTACTCAACGTTGTTTTCCAGCTACTATGCTTAGAGTAGTTTACACAACTCGAACCTTTTTCTCTTCTTTTCGTAAAGATGTTTTGCCAACCATTCAAAAGAACTCTGTTGTTTATAAATTCGTTTGTCAGTGTGGAGCTGACTACGTTGGCAAAACATCCCAAAGATTAGAAATGAGAATATCCCAACATATCCCTCGGGATATTCGACTACACCAGGTTTCGAGAGCATCCGGGCACTCCCAGGCTCATGAGTCTGCCATTGGCGATCACCTGTTGAGTATAAATAGGTGTGCCGATCAATATTCCGATGGGTGGTTTTCTGTTTTATACAGTGCTAGGTCGAACTATCATCTCAATATCATTGAGGCGTTAGTTATTAACAACTCTCGACCTAGCCTGTGTAGACAAAAGATTCTGAGACATCAGTTGGAGATATTCATTGATTTAAAACCACCTGAACAGTGAGAACTTTTTTTTTTTTTCTCCACTGTTCTTCCAACTGAAACCAAAATTCCCCTCTTCCCTCATTCGTTTTCTTAGTTTTTAATCTATCATTCTGACGTTTCCTCTTAGAGGGTCAGACGATAAGGCCTTAGGGAAAATTTTAATTTCACCTGCCCATTTCTTGTTTTTTTTTTTTTGGTATTTAAATTAAATTATGTTTCCTCTGAAATTTCTCCTTCCATTCTGCTGTACCAAAAATTTACTTATATATATATGTATATATATATATATATATATATATATATATATATATATATATATATATATATATGGCTAAATATGCATAACAGGAGGGTTCGCTTAAATGTTTTTAAGTGATTTTAATCGGCTTTTTCAATAAATATTTTGCACGCACTTTTTTTAATTCATAACGCGCTTGAAGACAACTCATGAAAATGGAAAACGTTCGCGACTATAATGAATTTAATTTAGGATTCGAATAAAATGTTCGGACATTGACCCGCTAATTGAAAAGATGGATTGAAAGAGAAACAAACAGGAATAATTCCTGATATTCAACGAAACATTATATATATGTATATATATATATATATATATATATGTGTATATATATATATATATATATAAGTAGATTGTAGTTTGCTTGAAGCATTGTTGAAGAAAATTATAAGGTAAAATTAAAAGCCAAGAACAATGCGAGATTTTTTTTTATAGAGTAAAAGTAAATGAAAACAAAAGAAATAAATTTCTTTTTTTGTTGTTGTTTGTTTTTTCTTTTTCACACAAATTTTAACTCTAAACAACAGTAATTTTTTTTTCTGTTGTATTCAATGGTGTTATAAATCTCAATATATTTCAGACCTATTAGTCCTTTTTCAAGAGAAGACAGCGGAAGACAACAGCTCAACCGAAAACATCCATCGCATACACCTTCCCCTTGTTCACTCTCTAATTGCCCAATATCACACACAGGTTTATGCTTTAAGAACCACGTTGTTTACGACCTACAATGCGCTAAATGCAGTGCATCTTACATCGGAAGCACTACCAGATTGCTTCCCCACCGCATTAAAGAGCACTTAAACACTACTGCTTCGTCGTTCTATAAACATATTCGCACTTGCATTAATTCAGAACCAGATTTTCACATCAACATTCTTGCTTCTTCAAGAAACGTAGGTCAACTTTGTATCCTCGAATCTTTAATTATTTCAAAAAATACTCCCACACTAAACAACAGACTGGAATTGAGCTCCGCTTTTATAATATATGTTTAAAACATAAGAAAAACAATAATTAAAAAAAAAAAAAAACCCTTGTTTGAATAGTCATCTCCCTTGATTCAAAAAGGTAACAAGTATTTCAAACATCAACTGATTTATTTTAACGTTCTCCTAACGTCATTTTTTGTTCTATATTTCGCGGTATCACGTGGCAAACTCTGCGGCTGCTTTTCCAATTTTGAACACTCTTCCGCTGTCTTCTCTTGAAAAAGGACTAATAGGTCTGAAATATATTGAGATTTATAACACCATTGAATACAACAGAAAAAATTACTGTTGTTTAGAGTTAATATTTGTGTGAAAAAGAAAAAACAAACAAAAAAAAAGAAATTTATTTCTTTTGTTTTCATTTACTTTTACTCTATAAAAAAAATCTCGCATTGTTCTTGGCTTTTAATTTTACCTTATATATATATATGTATATATATATATATATATACATATATATATATATATATATATATATAGAGAGAGAGAGAGAGAGAGAGAGAGAGAGAGAGAGAAATAAATAAGGAAAAAACCGTATTATGTGTTCATCAATCTTTCGTCTTTATTTCGAGACTTCCTCTAAAATAAAGACGAAACATTGATGAACACATAATACGGTTTGTTCCTTTTTATTTCTCTATTTTGTCGGAATACTATTTCCATTATTTTCATCATATATATATATATGCATTTATATATGCATATATATATATGTGTATATATGTATATATGTATATGTATACATATATATATATGTATACATATATATATGTATATATATATATGTATACATATATATGTATATATATGTATATATATGTATATATGTATATATATATGTATATATGTATATATATATATATGTATACATATATATGTACTAAAGCAATTGTTTTTGAAAATTAAGTTGTAATAAATTTCTAACAATACTTTATAAATATAAAAATACGTATATGTATATATAGAGTGTGACCCCCCAAAACGGGCCCAACTCTAAATAGGCCCCGTTTCTTAGTGTTTTGTATAAATGAAATGAAACTTTGGCCATAACTAGTCTATTATATTCAAAACATCACATCAAAACACTAGGGTCTTTGGCCTTTTTTCTCGGTTTTACAGCATATGTTGTAGATATACTTTCTATGTTTTTTGGGTCACCCTGTATATATATATATATATATATATATATATATATATATAATACAGGGTGACCAAAAAAAACAAAAACAAAAAACATAGAAAATATATCTACAGCATATATATATATATATATATATATATATATATATATATATATATATGACAATGAATTAAGAGCTGTCAAACATTTGCAAGCAATGAAACAATAGAGTATAACCTGATTTCCAACCTATACACAATTGAAATAATCTGTCCCCGAAATAATTCTCAAATAATATATAATATTTCACTTCTCAAATAATAAAATGAATATGTATTATCTGACGACGTATTACTATTATCATCGACCATGCGTTTAGTTTTATTTATTTCTTTTAATTCAGACTATTTTTAAAGCGGAAGAGTAGAATCATAAGCTGGTAAGAACCAAAACTGAATTCTTTCAGAATATTTTTCGGATTGCTTGTTTGCGTGTTCATGGTTTTCCTGACAGTATTAGTATGTTTATTATCATAATAGATCTATTAATATTCAAATAATACAATTTTCTGATTTCCAGTCCTTCGTCTGTAGTAATAAGTTAGGTAAAAATATTAACAACTTGTATTCAATTAATCATATATAACAAAACGTTAATAATAAGTAATATATATTGTTATTGAAAAAAGATTTTAAAAATTAGGTATGACAAATCAAACCAAAAATATTTTATATCAACTAGTTATACTCACTCGATGTTACTCGGAAGTGTTTGATGTTACTCGGAAGTGTTTATACTTTCAGTTTTCCGCCATGTTTAACAACCCTCTTCGTACCAATTTATTGATTTTATTTTTACTAGTATCGTTTTGTCATTCAATTATTACTTGGTAATACTTTAACTAATTTAGATAAGGTAATGTTTTCTTTTCTAAAAAGTATTATGCTATATCATTAATTTAGTTTTGGGATATAAATATATCTTTAAACATTTTCTACATGTTAATAAATGCTCCTTTTCTAAGAAGTTATAATCAGAAATGTAGGTACCTTCGAAGCGCACCACAAATTTTACCCTCAATATATAACACGGTGTAATCTTAATATAGGTTAATATTATCATCGTAACTTTTGTATCATTACAAAGAAAAAAAAAAACTAAAATAAATTAATAACATTAAAATCTTTTCACCGTACGAAAATTATTAAAACGCTAGACTAAAATCGTGTATGCATTGTAAAATTAAAAGAGTACCAAAACGTTGTAATCTCAGTCGCAAACGATACAAATAATAGAAAAGAACTCGTTTTATTTGTACAATGGCATTTATTTTTTATTCTCTCGTTACCGCTGAGACGTCTTTTACGTGATCGTTTTCTCGTTACGTATCAACGCCTCTAACATGATCTTGGTTTCCTAAAATATACGCGAAGAAATATTTTTTGGTACGTGTTCAGCAGACTTTATCTTATTTTACGAAATCTGAACAAAATAGATTAGAATTGAACAAATTTGAAGATATAATAAAGTAAATTGTTAAATGTGTTTTAAAATATTTAAGTTTTGATGTATAAAAAACATGTTCTGTTTGTACGTGCCTTGAATTCGTAAATCCATCTATGGTAGCACATCTAAGACAGTAAACGACCAAATTCTCTCCGATTCTCTCTCCTTTGATCTTGATCACGTTGTACAATGGGGAAAGGAGTGGCTGGTTACTTTTACTGCATCTAAAACCAAGCTTCTATCTTTACATCATCAACGTTCTGATCCACATCTGACATCAATTAAAATGAATGGCTCTCGTCTTGGGGAGGCCTCATGTTTTGACAGGCTTCTGGGCTTGACCTTTGCTCCTGATCTTAAATGGAATACGTACATCAAATCTGTTGCCAAGACCGCTGCAAAAATGGTCGGATCCTTCTATCGATCCAGTAGATATCTCACTGCTGATGCAATTCTCTATCTATATAAGAGCCAGATACGTCCAAGGATGGAATACTGTTGCCACATATGGGCAGGAGCTGCTAGAAAAGACTTGTCCTGCCTTGATAGGGTTCAAAATAGACTTCGTGGCCTGGTGGGAGATGTCCTTTTCTCTCCGCTGCAACCTCTATCTCACAGAAGAGATGTTGCGAGTTTGTCTCTGCTTTATCGTTATTTTCATGGAAAGTGTTCAACTGAGCTTCAATCTATGGTCCCCCCTCGCTTCAGACTAGCTGAAAACATTATCAATAATTTTCCCCACTCTTTATCTGTACCTAAACCTAAATATAGATTCCATGATCAAAGCTTCTTTCTTAGAACTGCACGCCTATGGAATTGTCTTCCATTTTCCTGCTTTCCAGCTGTCTATAATATGGCTGTCTTCAAGTTCAACGTGAACAAGTTTCTGATGAGCCGTTCCACTTAAGTTAACAAATTTACCGAACTTCCATTACTATCGATTACTATATTGTCCTTTTGACTACTCTACACTCTTTTACCCTTATCATTGAGTGGCCTATCGGCCTTGATAGGTGGTGACGCCCATGTAAAAAAAAAATAGAAATCAATGCAATCTCATCATGTTTTTGTAAAAAGCGTTATTTTTTTAAAATAATGCAGTATAACTCGAATATAAGAGACTTCTTAATCTGTACCAACCACTCTCTTATATCAGGGTTATACTTATATCCGTGTTTCTTATATACGGGTTACACTGTACATTAACACAACCTCTAATTTGGGATCAGAGAAAAATCTGTCTCACACTAGGGTTTTCTTATATTCAGGTCACTTATATCCGCGTTACACTGTATATAATATAATTAATTGAATTGCAAAGAAGAAAACTCAAACATAATTCATTTTTAAAATATTTAAATGATTAAAATTCGATAGTTCTGAACGATCAAGAGAGAAGTTAAAGTAAGATTTTACAATCTACAGACGGTAATATATTCTAAGTTTTAATTTTGATATTTCAGAAAATATCAAAATTAAAACCAATTCAAAATATAAAATATATGATTTATTTGACACTAGTGCCTCAGATTTTTAACGGCCTTTGAACGCCTAAAATATGGAAGTCCATAGCGAATATGTGATTTATATGTTTTCAATATCGTAAAACCTATTAATATGTTAGTCGTTTGAATACATATATTTATCGTAAAAGAAAAATATTAGCCTAATGGAAAATCAACTATATAAGTATTTTAAAGAATTAATTATTGCATAAATAGCAAAAAAAAGGGTCAGCTGAGTACAATATTGTCGTCTTCAAGCCCAACAAGTTCTTATTGAATCGTCCCTTAAATAATCTAATCATACCAAATTTCCTGCTAGACAAAACAATAGCAAAATGACAAAACTTTCATTATTCATTTTTAGCGCCTTTGACTATACGTCAAATTTCCATACAATCAAATTTACACATAAAATGATAACATCGCCGATTTTACGTAAACATTTGCCGATTTTTCCACAATAACATGATAAAACCTACACAAATAACTTTTATCAAAAGTTACCATCAAATTCCGCAGGGTCATAAAACAATTTATTCCTTCTTTGAACTATTAACAAATAATTTAAATGGATGAATTATTAAGGAATAAACCGAAATACATTTGATAGATTTAATTCGTTATTAAATTTTTAAAATCGATTTTTTAAAAATTTGGTTTTTCTTTAGATTGTTGCATTTTTCTTTAAATTTTAATACATATTCTATATAGTAAATAAAAATAGTTAGGGGACTTAGAAGAGAAGCCAACCAACCAAAAAGGGTCAAAAATTCAAATATACAATAAATAAATATTATCAGAGCTAATAAAGCTACTTTCGTGCTTACCTGGCTTCTTTTTTTGCGTTTTTAAGTAGTTTTAAATGCTCTTTTTTAATCTCAAATATTCGATTTTTACGAGCTGTTTTGTAAATAATATGGCGCAGGTTTCTTTTTCATGTAGAAGACTTCAGGTCGCCGTCTTATTTGCAAAATCGTTCGTAAAACTGAATATTTGAGATTTCAAAAAAGCATTTAAAAAAATTTTTAAACACAAAAATGAGTCAGATATGTAATAAAGTATATTTCATTGCCTATAGTTACATTTACTTATCGTATATTTGATTTTTTACCTTAGTTGTTTGTTGGCTTTTTTTAAAAACTAAATCTCCAATAGTTATAGATTTTAGTTATGTTCACTCCAAATAATACATTGCCAGTGAATCGCCAGGGGCTATTGTAATAGAAACAATTATAGAAGAATAGACTGGGTGAGGAGTTTGGCAGCAAGATGTATCAATATGTAATTATCAAAGTTACGTTGAAACGAAAACGGGAGACACACAGACACAAAAAGAAGTGGTCAGAAAATGTTATTAAAACAGAAATGCGTAAAACTCATCTATTTGGAAACGTATTAAGTTGGTTTATCGAGGAAAAATAGAAAATATTGATCGCAGGAATAAACCCAACACGTCTTAATGAATACTAGCAAGCAAGAAGGAAATGATTCAATGAGGTGTGAATGATTGCTTCGGAAATTAACTTATTTAGCAAATATCCTGCATCACAGTTTAAGCATCTTCATTTCTGAAGAGTGGTCTCCCTTTGCTGGCTCTTCTGATATCGATAAAAAAGGGGAAAGAAAGTTCTATGGAAAACACTTGTGCAAAATCATAATCGCTTAAATAAAATTGAATTCAGAATAGTTTAGTAAATCAATTTAAGGCAATCTAAAAACATCCGATATTTCTGTTAGATTTCCTTTTGACAATTTCTTAAGCATTGCTCCACTTTGTCGAAATATAAAATGTGGGTATGCAAATGATGTTCTGATTGAGAATTCTATTCAATCAAATAAGAAAGTGGAAAATTACCTTCGAGTTTATCGCTTGGATCATGCAGTAGAACTTTTCATACTTAAATCTGACAAACCAACTAAAATGCTCTTTTATTTTATCATATCAAGACCATCACCTATTACGGCCATGATCCACTAGAGGGTAATTATCCTCGGGTTGCTCTTGGCCTTAATAGGTGCTAATCCCATAACAAAAAGCAACGAATCTGAAACATCGACGTTTTTAGCGATTAAATTTTTAAGTTAAACTAACGTGTGACAAACAGACAGACGGACAAAACCTCCTGCCGATTTGCAAGGACGCATCCAATCAAAAACCATTTCAAATCCTTTTAGTTCTCTTTTCCAGAAAAGAGACGTTGCAAGCTTGTCTCTGTCCTATCGTTACTTGCATGGCAAGTGTTCCACTGAACTCCAATCTATGGTCTCTCTGCCAATCTTTCTAAAAAAAAATATATAAAAAAACATTCGTCTAGCGAAAATCATTATCAAAATTCCCTCCCACTCTCTATCGGTGCTTAAACCTAAACGCAGATTCTATGAACAAAGCTTCTTTCCTAGAACTGCTCGCCTGTGGAATTCTGTTCCGCTGGTCTGTTTTCCAGCTGACTACAATATTGTTGTATTCAAGTCCAATGTAAACATGTTCTTATTGAATTGTCCTCTTAAATAATCTAATCATACCACATTTCCACTACTAACGATTACTACGCTATTGTCCCAATGACTATCGTACACACGTTAACCTTTATCCCCGAGTGACCTCTGCGCCTTGATATGTGGTAAACCCTTTGTAAAAAAAAACAAACAAAAAGAAACACGAAAATTAAGTGAACAAAACTGATGTTTTTCATTGTAGATAGAAAAAAACAAAAATCAACCTTGTCTCAAGTCAAATTGAATAGCTGACAATTATGTATGCAGTTGGACAATTTTGGTAAACCATTCTGCGAATGTGTGTGTGACAGGCGTAAGACTCTCTGGTGTTATTAAGTTATCTGCCATTTTGACGTAAAAAAAAGAATAGGTCGCCGTCCCGTGTCAAGTAGTTTATTTTGGAGAAACCACTAGGGAATTCTTACGCTAGCCAGTAAGAAAAAAAGGTTATCTTCGCTACCGGAAGGATGTTTTTTTTAATGTTGTATATTATAATGTTGATTAAAGCGTTTCCTTAAAAAAAAGTACGTCCAACATTTATAAATCTACCTTTATTTATTGTCTGATCTTCCATCGTCGGGTTCGTACCGAATGGTATATTATTTAATTAATTGGAATTCTGATTGAGATGAGTAACTTGTATTATTTATAATAAATAATACACATTACTAATAAATAATACACATTACTAATCTCAATAAGAATTCCAATACAAGTAAATAACTTATTTCTCCCTTTTCGTTTTTTACTTCCAAACAGATACTAAAACGCGGTTGTTGAGAATTAATCGTGATGAGAACAAAACAGATTATCACTGCCGACAAATAAGGGTTTCATGCAGCAATATATTGTAAGGACTTTAGGAGTATTTATTTAAGAATGATTTAAATCAAATGTTTTGATGCACAAAATTTAAAACAACATTTAAACAAGATATGCGGAAATCTCTCGAGAGACTTCCGCCTATCTCATTTAAATTTTTTTTTATAAAGAATTATTTGTGAAAGATTAGCGAGGGGGGACCAGAGATTATAAAGTGTGTTTTAAAATATGCCCAAATCTCTGGAATCTTTAAATAGCAGGCGATTGTCAAACATTCAGAAGAATTGCTCGTCCATATATCAAAAGAAATAAGAAAAGTACAAAAAAGAGATATGCTTAGCATATATTTGTAAATTTTTTTATCTGAGGTAATCCTTCATTTATATGGATAAAATATAATACATTACAGCACATATACTAACTGCTCACAAAAGTGCTTTTATTGTTGTATAAAGAATGGGTCCGTTACATGCATACGTTTTATGACTTTTTTTCTGACATACACATATGCGCAAAATATACAAAAGTGTATCTTTTGCGCATCCATAAACAACCGACGTGTGCACTTAGCAATGGCGTCACCACAAAGAACCCGATACCTTTGAAGTTTCCGAAAATCGATTACCGTATCCAGTCGTTAGTTGCTATGTCATTTACAAAGCATTTACCAGCAACTCTAGTATAGGTGTTCGAATAAGAACAAAACCCGAGTGCTTTCTTCATAAAATTCTTGCTTAATGGACTTCAGTGAAAAAAAAATCTATTTGAGTGTCTAGCAATTGGCTTCTTTGTGGTGTTGCGGTTATGTTTCTACTGTTCAATACCTACCTACACAACCGACAGGCGATAACTGATTCTATTAGATACTTAATTACACAGCATTTCTATGCTCTATAGACAAAGGGAGTCTACACGGACGTTTGTCTCTTTGTGCAGTCATTAAGAAGTCTCTATACGTGTCTGTTCGGGAAAAGAAAACAGTGTAAAAAAGTTAACGTTATTAGTTCTTCCTTAAAGATAAACAGACACAGACACTCGTACAAGGTATCTGAATTTTCATTAAAAATCCTCTCTTTGCTTCTTTGCATAAAAAAAATATAGCTCACATTACTACCCAAGGTACACAACAGCAAAGTTTTAAATTCATAATGAACAGTTAATTAAATTAATAATGAATCATAGACATTGAAATATATAGGCATACCTTCATCTAAAAAGAGATAGGTATATAATGGGCACAACAGTAAATCAGAAGAAAATGAATTCAGAAATCAGCAACTGACTGATAGGTTTAAAAGCTTATGTGTGACATTTGGTTGAACATGTAGAAGCAGCATACTATTTTGTCCTAAGCTATATTGGAGGTGTAATAATTTTAGAGAACAGTTCTTCTTATTTATTCAAGTGGTGAAACAACGATCCAGTAGATATGTATATATTCGCTTCAAATGGGTGCATTTTTTAAAATGGGTTCATATTTTATGAATTCATATACGAGCCAACTATTTTCTTTTCTATCGTAGAATCATGGCAATCGCTGATTAAAAAGATATTTGTAATTATTGGCTAATGAACAAAGCAGTATAATGCAAGTTTCTGTATTGTTTTGTTTGCCTTCTGATTTTCTCATAATGCGATTCTACTCACATTCGTATCTACCCAAAACATACAGAGACAAGAGAGGCCAACACGTGCGTTGCTCTAGAAAGCATAGCAGCGATTCGTGAAATAAATTTATCCAATCTCTACGCATCTTGAAACTAAGTCGTGAGCTTTGAAAATACATGTATTGATCACGTGCTGACTATTAAGAAACATACATAGTTTGAATGTTCTTTGTTAATGCGACTTTGAGTTGTTAAGTGACCATTAACACTTCGTTTGAACGATAAAAATTATAAATAATCTTTAAACATGTTTTTATATTGTCAGCTTTGCTAAGTTACGCTTCAGTCTATAAATTAAAGGTGATATTGATCACAGGGAAAAACGTTCATGCGTCATTTATGTGAACTGTAGAATTGGAATCAAGGTTTTAAAATATTTCAAAGTTATTTCAAATTTCTTCTCGGATTTTGTAGATTATATGTGGCGGGATCTCCCGTACCCAGGCAAAGCAACCGACCTCTAACTTCTTCGGAAACTGTGGCTTGTAATTTCAAGTCTACCGAGAGATCTCCACATGGATCCTCAACGCCTCTGTGTTGAATTCTGCTGAAAAGCAAAAGCAAACCTTTGCATGTGCCGAAAAGACAGACAAAATCAGGGTTTCTAGCTACTAAAAGTTAATTCCGTAAAAGTTAGAGGTTCTTTTTACACATATACAGCGTTCAGTTACTAAACATTTCAAGTTTCACAAATCTCTCTTCTTCATCACTGGATTGCTGATCAGAATGGCGGAGAGGGAGTCGTCAGGCGTTTTTATGAGCTGTTTCTTTTTGAAATTCGGCGCAAAATCTGTCTATTTTGGAGTGGGGATTGGCTTTTTATTGAAAGGTCACAGGGTGGGTCGGACGATCCATCCAACCAATCAGCGATACGTTTCCTAGGGAATCCCCAGACCCGAATTGCGTGTGTGCAATTCAGCAACATTGACAAAGTTTTGCAATCTGAGCCCAAAATGAAACAATCTTCACACGATCTGGGAGGTAAAAACCTATCATTCAGAAAGCCAGTCTGAACGAGTGTTTTCCATGTTAACCAGTACAAATCTCGTTCAACAATAAAATATATATCTGTTTGTTTTTTTTTTTTTCAAGTGCAAGCATATCACCTTTGATACCCGCTGTTGTTCGGGATTCAATTTACATTCAACGGACAATCTTAGCGTAATTGCCCGGTCTTCCTCAGGTCCGACGGGGGGTCTCAACTCCCTCAAGACGGTGACGTCACATATATTCTAATCCATATAATAATATTTTATGTTTGTACGTACGTTTCCATCTTTTACAACGTTTAAGACTAGTGAAATCATTTGATCATCAAAGATATTGATTAGAATTAAGCTGATGTAGCTAAGGTAAATAATTCCACCTTTAAAGATTCTAAATTGACTTCATTCGTTCGTGTAAAACTGTTATTGAATAGGTAGAACAGAATTTGTAACTATATCTATCTATCTATCTATCTATATATCAATATAACAATCTGCCCATCTCGATCCATCTATCTATCTAATTGGAAAGGTAGACAAGAGATGGATATGATGATGTTTTCATAAAACCTGTCAAAAAGTTTACCGGAAGCATCTAAACAACTGATCGGAACTACGTGTGGGTCACATGGATCAGTTTAGCTGGAGATGACTTGGCGTTGAAACTGGGATACGGTGAACAGCGGTTGGGTTAATGATTGTCTATTCCTGCCTTGGGAGGGAGGTGACGTGTCTCTCAATGGAGACTGTTAAAGACCACAAAAATAAAGAACTTACTTTCCATGTTCATCTGCGTCTAAATCTGAGAAAGTGAATAAAAACTAAAACCAATTATCGTCTTGGAGTGAATGTCCTTCGTCCAACAGGTTCTAGCTTCTCCAAGAAGATGAATTCCAGATGAACCAGTGAATATAAGGTATGTCGGATAACACACACACACACACACACACACACACACACACACACACACACACACACACACACACACACATATATAAATTTAGACGATCACGGAACACAAAACGTGTATATATACATCATACAATATAAATAGACGAGTACGGTTCAGAAAGTGAAGAACCACTGAAGACACTAGTAACACATTAAGAACACGTTACAAACGAACACGAAATGTATACACATGTTTAGATGGGTGCGTTCAATTAGCATAAGGTAGCAAAATAATACAATTGTAAATGAGTACATTTAAAAAGTGACATTCGTTATATCGATTAGAAAGATTATTTAGCTGATAATTATTTTCATATCTATATATTAATACGTTAGCGTGTGTGTTCTTTTTTGTGTCACGCTTACATCCAGGTCGTTTAATTGTTATGTTCTTCTATTTCTTGTCATAAATAATTTTATCAATAATTCTTCATAAGTTTTGGTTTCGGTTTCGACTAGCTGATGGCACTTAAATCATCTACTTTTTTATAAATAATTTTATCAAGAATTCTTCATAAGTTTTGGTTTCGGTTTCGGTTATCGCTGAAGTAACTCAAGTTATATATATATATATATATTTTTTTTTTTCATAAGTTTTTATTTCGGTTTCGATTCAAGATAATGCACCCAAGTCATATGGATATATATATATATATATATATATATATTTTTTAAATCGCAACTTTATAACATATAAACATCGATAGAACATCAACTCTATAAATATGTACGAAATCCGCAAGAATTAAAATATCATATTTAAGCGTACTTTACGACCGGGTTTTACCAGGTGTTTGTGCTAGCTTAGATACTTTTGCAATTTTAACAAAAAAGCTACAATATCAGAGCGTCTCCATTTACACTGAACATCTACAGAATGCCAGCGAGCTGTGTACAGATGAAACTAAAGACAGAAGAAATAAAACAAGAACTGATAGGCATATGGCGCGTACGTTCTCTGTGCTTATCGAACGATCAAAATGTTATTTCAAACTAAAGTATTGCAAGCGAGCAGGTGTACTGACAAAGCTTCCTTTGAGGACTGGTGGACACATCTGACGAAAAGGGTTTGGACACAGATAAGGCAATTATGCCGTAACTGAAAAGATAATTAGAGCTGAGAGATTCTTTCCATCTTCACAATAATAATGCCAATTTTTTTTCTAGCGAGGGGCAATGATGATGGGAGGAATCTAATGGAAATTTGGAAAAGAATTGTCCTTCAAAGATATTAGAGAAGAAACAAGACGCGAATCCGATTTTCCTAAAGATTTGGAAGAGGGCGCTGAAAAAAAAAATGAGAAGCTGGATAGAAAAAGACGTTAGCAAATAAAAAGATAGATTGATAGACATCCTTATCACATGGAATGTAATAACTAAGATATATTCGTTTTTGGTATTTTGATTTATAATAATTTCATGGTTGTTTCTTTTCTCGTTTTAAGATTAGACTAGATTAGCTCACAAGTAAGTCATTACTCATCCCTTAAAATTCATGTAAGCAAGAATATATAAACCCAAAGGCGCGCTGATATGTTCACGAAGTTGCATCACAACCAGAAAATCTTGAGTCATAAGAAAGACCATCAAATCTGTCTATTTGATTTTCGATCTAATCGAATTAAAACATATTTTTTGGAGTAATTTCTTTGCCTCATCAATACCGATAATAATGTATTGGTATTATTTTAAAAGTACTCTTACTTATAGGAGGGATCATGCTCGCTTTCTTCATCTATCTGTACAATTTTCGGGTGTAACGATATGGTCTTTGACAATTTGGGTGGGTAATGTATCCAAGAAACAAAAGTACCAGAATACATGACCAAAGGTAAAATCACTTCTTTAGTGCAAAAAGACACAGTAAAGGGAACCATCCCCAGTAACTACGTGTTTACCTACAATGTGGAAAATACTAACAGCACAACTGCAGGAACAAATTTATCATTTCATTCATAATCGCGAACTACTTCTCGAGGAACAGAAAGGATGCCAAAATGGAAAAAAAACAGGAACACATGACCTATTATACATAGACCAAAATATCCTGAAGGAGGTAAAAAGTAGAAAAAAGAACTTGACCATGGCATGGATCGACTACAAGATAGCGTATAACATAATCCCGCATACACGGATAATTGCATGCCTGGGAATGAACAAAATACCAAGCAAGATTATCAATTGAATAGAAAATGCAATGAAAACAAGGAGAATTGAACTAACAGCAGTTGAACAATACATAACTGAGATTAAAATACAAAGAGGTATCTTCCAAGGTTATTCCCTATCACCCCCATTATTTATCATAGCTATGATGCCCCTTAACAACGCACTAAGAAAATGCCAAGCTGGATACAAGTTCATAAATACAGATAAAAGTAGGAACCACCTAATGTACATGGATGGCCTGAAGTTGTTTGCAAAAACAAAAAAAAAAAAGGAATTTTAGACGCTAATAAAACCACCAGAATCTTCAGTCAGGATACTCGAATGGAATTCGGCATGGAAAATGTGCGCTCCTGATCAGGAGAAGGTGAAAACCGGAAGCAACGGAAGGAATGATACTCTCCAATCCGATCGGAGATGAGAGCACCAAGTGAACATGAGTTCCGAAAGCAGGCTTCATAAAAACAACAAAAATGAAAGAGAAAATTGGAAAAGAATCAAAAGAACAAGAAAACTCTTCGAAACGGAGCTATGTAGTAGAAGCCTGGACTTTTAATAGGTTGAACCAAAGAAGAACTGAGACATCTTGACTAGAAGACCAGGAAACTCATGAATATGAACAATACACTACATCCAAAGGGTGATACTGACCGACTCTATGTGAAAGGAAAAGGCGGATGAAGAGGGCTGGGGTGCATAGAAAACTGCATAAATGACAAGAAAAGAATTAGAAAAGTACATAATGAAGAACATTGAAAGAATAATCAATGCTGTAAAAGGCACTGGAAAAAAAAACAGAAGACAAAAGGGATAAGATGAGACAACAAAAATGGGAAGAGGAACAGCTACATGGACAATTCATACAGATGGCAATGATGAAACTAACGAAAACACTTGAACATGGCTACAAAAAGATACAACGCATAACACTAATAAAAACTTCTAAAAAATTAAGAAAAACCCTTGAATGCGGAAAACTACAGCCAAAGACAACTAAATCACTTATAACAACCGCACAAGATAATGCGATTAGAATGAACCGCATGAAAGCAAAGATTGAGAAGACACACGGAAGATGTTGCAAGAACAGCAACCAAAGTGAGTAAATATAAAATAGGATAGTAAAGTATTCGAACTTGCGAAGCTAGATTTGGAATTGAGAATTCCAATCATAAGTTAAAATAAATATAGAATGTTATTGAAATAAGGAAGGTGGAATTGCCATTGTTTAGCTCACACAAAATAGTTAGATATCTGTTTATTGAAAAAGGAATGTAATGATGAATTTTTTTTCTGTTATAAAAATGAAAATTAAAATAAGGAATTTAAAAACGGAGAATGGAAAATGTTATTTGTAAAGTGGGTTACGAAAATTAGGTTAGAGGGTCGGCTTTGTAAGAAACATGTGAATAACAATGCATGATTAAACACGGGGGCATGTCATGCCATTTGTCTGAGAGGCACGTGCTGGTCATGCAGTGACGTCATGAGTTATGAATTTAGTTAGATAAGAGAATCAGATCTGTCAGACCAGAGAAGCAGAGAGGTTCAGACCGATTCTCGGTTAGAGTAAGGGCACCTTCTGGGAAGCGAGAGGTTTTAGAGGTAACCATGTAAACAACTTTGAATCCCTGAAATACAGAATCATGTCCGACCGGTCGAAGAAATAAACGTATCATCATGTGTTTTTATAACTGCCGTCTTGTGTTGTGTCATTCTACCAAAACAGAGGTAGATTGAAATTCTATTCATATGAACATTGTGTTTGTAAAAATGTACAACTGTCAAAACGTAAATGTCAAACGCACTCTCGGTCTATCTATCAAGATATTCATAAATCTCCTCTTATTGAATTACATGCTAGGCTCTCCTGTAGTAATCTTTACCCTACCTGTTTGTCTCGTTATATATGTACGCTGTCTCTATATGTCATAATATGCCTCTCTCTTTATATATACGCGATATATCTGTACATAACATGATCACACACATGAATACACAAAGGCACTTACTAACATGAATAAGAACAAATATATGTCGCCATCTAAAAAAGAACAACGTAATATACTCTCATATTTGGTCCTCTTCTTAAATATATCTCCTATGTAACAAAAACAAATGCATACTCTGCACACAAAGAAACGAAACAATAAACTACATAAGCAAACTAGCACAAAAAAGAATATAAAACTAGACACGATCAAGTGGGAAAGGCAATACACTGGGAATATGCAGACAACTAAATCTTGAACATCCAGACAAATGGTACAAGCACAAACCGGCAACAGTACTTGAAAATGAAAGTCACAAATTCCTATGGGACATGTATAAATTCATCCAATCAAGACGACCGGATTTCATACTAGTTAAAAGGAGATGACCTATCAGATTGTAGATTTTGCTGTTCCAGAAGACAACAGAGTGAAGATCAAGAAGATGAAGCACACCGAATACACGACACTGACCAGAGAGCTAAAAGGAATATGAAAGATCGAAAACATAAGGATAGGATAACTAATAGTAGAAGTGCCGGGGCAATACAAAAAAAAATTAAATTAATAAATAAAAAGAGAAGGGGAGAGATTGAAATCAGACAGATGGCTGGTAAGATACTACGGATAACAATAACAACACTTCTAAAATATTAAGAAAAATCCTTGAAAGCGGAGATGTACATGAACTACAGGCACAAACTGGACACACAGAAAATGCTACAGGCATAAAACACAAATGAATATCACAGGAAATCATGAAAATGAAAACTATATATTTGTAAGTTAACCCCCTACATTCCCCCGAATTTTTTTGTGTTTGTCAACAAAAACTGACGTCACACCTAATAAGCGAGGAAGGTCAAGGAGGATAAAAAGACCGAGGAGAAAAAACACTGACCAGATCTCCGCTGGATGAGTGTAAAGAGGACTAGAACCTGAGGGGGGTCATTTCAGTGAAGACCAATGGTCAGCGCCAACGAGAAATGAATGGTAAACGGCTGTTACGATAACGTAAATAAATCTGCAATCGTTATCGAAAGAGGTGAAGAGTACTGAAAATCTGGAGAGACATGTTGTCACTCAAACTCTAGAGAACACCACAAGTTGTTCTAAAAGAAAAATCTCTGATGATAGCCTGTGCGCCTACTCCAAATGAGTAAATAATAATAATAATAATAATAATAATAATAATAATAATAATAATAATAATAATAATAATAATAACAAACTGGTTTTACAAAGAGAACGACTTTACAGGAAAAGCGACCGCATTAAAACTGTATCTGTAAAATAGACGCAGAATTAATGATCACAGGAAGAACGTTAATACAAAATGATTCCTAAAAAGGAACAACTCAAAGCAAATACAGAACAATAAACTGTATATCAACGTGTGTTCGTCCAGTTCTGTTTTTAGTAGATAACAGGAGTTATGTCTTTCTGTGTCAGTTGTTCTCGCAGTCCAAAAAGATGTAACCTCACGACGAACAAGAAATGGCTTCACGTAATGTATTATAGACGAGATTATCCTCCGTCTTTTCCGTCAAGTATGACGCGGAATGATACGAATCACTAATGGTTGAAATAATATTCACATTAATATCAAATAATATATTAATATGGGAAATTAAAAAAGAAAATAGGAAAGAATAGATTAGGGGGAAAAATTACACATTTTTTTTTTCTCTAAAGTATTGATCGAGATAGAAAAAAGAAAGCAAAATAAAAAAGAAAACTTACAGTGAAGAAAGGGGACTTGTCTGACTTGCTATTTGTTTCTACCTTCTTTAATAATTTTGTCTAGCAGTTTTTTATTTTCTAAATTGTGCCTTATGATGTATTATTTATCTCCTTCCAACGGCGATATGATGTGACACAAGGGCGGGAAAATGGGATTTGAAAAACCAGCGCACGAGAAAAAATTAGCTGGACCTGTCAAAAATTCTGGGCAACCCTGTCGGCATTCCTCGATAAGGACAGCTCACGCGATTAGTACTAAACTACTCTATTCTCAAAGGGAGAAGGTCAGACCTAGGTGAATGGGCCTCCTACAACTGCACAGGACGAGAGACATGCCTCAAACAAACAAGGAACAAGATATCTTAACGATGGCCTATACTCCCAGCTTTCGTGCTGAGAGAAGTACTTATTTATATGCAAATAGATACACATTAGTATTTATTATAGAGCCGAAGATAATCAAAAAGAGATTATAATTTATTATTTATTATAACAAATTCCATTTTGAATATCTTTCTGATTGTATGCTTTGTCAAAAAACAAATACAATGGTTGTAATAATAATAAGAGTGTGAGATACGTTTGTTTATTTATTTATGGTTAACTCTGGCGTTTTAAAGGCTGTTTCGGAATCGTCTAGAAACATATTTTAATTAACTCGGAAAAAGCTAATTCGTTTCGCGCCAGTCTACGTGCGTGAACTGACACGTTTTCTCTGCATATACGCAATCAGACGTTCTCCGCCGTAGCCAGTTGTATTTAGACGTACTTGGAAAGTAGCATTCTGTTGCGTTTCCATTTTACATCTCCCCCTCTATAATTAACAAGCCAAAACTAATGGCCAACGTCGGCTATTAATCTTACTCAGACTGTTCTTTTTTTAATGTATAACTTTCATTGCATATCTTTAATAATATGAATCTACTATAATTTGTAATAAAGAAACACACGAGTAGATGACATTAAAATTACTTCCCTTAGAAAATGAAGGAATGTGATATTTGAAGAAAGTTTTGGTAATATATCCTTTTTTATTAGATACATTCAATCAATTATTATTAATATCGTCAAAACTATTGCATAGATATAGGAAATTATGACAATAAAATTACTAGTGAATAACACCAAATATTAATTTATTATCAGTTGTATTATTACAAATAATTTAAAATAGGTATCCATATCAAAAAGCTTTGCTTGCTTTCTATTATATAAACAACATTTTACAAGATTATTGCATCGACGATATAAATAACAATGAGAAGTGTTAATGATTATGTAGGTGCGATGAATAAAATAAACCTCATTGAATGAATAGATGTAGACAATCATTTATTTATACGTGTTAAATAGAACGAAGTACATGAAAATGAAAGCCATGAACTCCTATGAGACATGGATATACAAACGGATAAATGCATCCAAGCAAGACGATCATCACCATCATCAGCAATCACTACTATCATAACTCATAACCACCATCACTAATTACTATCGTCATCACTAAACAAATATTTGACGGCTTGACATTCCACTGATGTATTTCGTACTGGTTTGAAATTGAACCGTAAAATAATCTATTGTTTAGATGCTGGCCAGACAGTATGTGTCATGGATTAAATCAAAATCATGGTTAGCTTCACCGAATAAATCAGGTCAAATAATTCATGAATGACAGGATTACAGACTTCCCTGTCCTTCAGTGCATTTATTTAAAAGTGTAGAAATCTTGTCACACAAAAATTAGCGAGGAATATATTATATATTTATCATGATAGTATATGAAAATGTATACTTTTCAATGTTTTATCGTATATGTTCCTTATAAAAAGCTATGCGACGTATAATAAGCGCAATGAAGGTGTATTTCGGCTTTCAGAGCATATATACTGTAACATTTCTCGACTTTATATTTTGTTTCTTTAAAGCAGGCTTGTTATTCTTTATTCCAACCTTTATGTGTGGCTGGTCCTAATATTTATCTGTCTTTGATGATTTGTGTGATGGCAGCATCACCTATAATCATAATGAAATACTTGTGAAAAATGTATGAATAATAATCAATCTATATTTAAAAAAATAATAAATATATTAATTAATTCATATAAATAATAAAAATCATGTTTGTGGACTGACTTTCTGTGGTAACTTCGATGTTATTTTAGAAATAGAAAATGTCAGACAAATAAATTTAAAATATTTAGAAGGATTGAAAAAACAAATACTAAATCGAATAACCCCGCTTTTATTTTATTTCCATAATTAGACGTTTTCTTTCGTTTTGTCTTTCTACTTTCTATATTGATTTATACGTTTATTATTGTGTTTTTTTTTTAAATTTAAAGTTTAAATTTTTGTTTTCTTATTTCTCTGTTGTTAAATCCGATAATTATATATATATATATATATATATATATATATATATATATATATATATATATATATATATATATATATATATTTGTATTGTGTGCGCGTGTGTAAAGGCAGAGGGATATCGTATATAGTAAACATTAATAGAAATTTGTGATTGAAATCTATTTCGGAAAGAGTTTTCACGATTGGTTTACGCATGCTGCCAAAATAAGATACAAATAAGTTCTGAAGCCAACACAGAAAAGAAGACAAGAAAAAAGAGTGTTTCAGAATCATATTACCTTCCAACTAACGCGTAACAAACCTTTGACTTAAACATAAAAATCAAACAAGAAAAAGAGGAATTTTTTTTGAAAAATCTTTTTATAAAATAAAATATTTATGTTTTCAACCCGTCTGTAAAACCCAATTGTATAAGGTTGCTTCAAGCTGACTACAACATGTTCGCTTACAAAACTCGATGTGAATATTTTTTGTGAAACCGCTTTCTTATAAAAATTCTGGCCAATCAACACCATCATCACCAATCAACACCATCATCACCTATCAACACCATCATTATCATGATTTCCAATCATCATTATCATTACTAATAATCATCATCATTACCAATCAACTCCATCATCACCTATCACCAACATCATCACCAATCAACACCATCATTATCATGATTTCCAATCATCATTATCATTACCAATCAACACCATCATCTCCAATCAACACCATCATTACCAATCAACACCATCATCACCAATCAACACCATCATCACCAATCAACACCATCATCACCAATCAACACCATCATTATCATGATTTCCAATCATTATTATCATTACCAATAATCATCATCATTACCAATCAACTCCATCATCACCTATCACCAATCAACACCATCATCATTACCAATCAACTCCATCATCACCTATCACCAATCAACAATTGGAAATCATTATCATGATTTCCAATCATCATTATCATTACTAATCAACACCATCATCTCCAATCAACACCATCATTACCAATCAACACCATCATCACCAATCAACACCATCATCACCAATCAACACCATCATTATCATGATTTCCAATCATCATTATCATTACCTATCAACACCATCATCAATCAACATCATCATCACCAATCAACACCATCATCACCAATCAACACCATCATTACCAATCAACACCATCTTTACCAATCAACATCATCATTACCAATCAACACCATCATCACCAATCAACACCATCATCACATACCAACACCATCATCACCAATCAACACCATCATCACCAATCAACACCATCATCACATACCAACACCATCATCACCAATCAACACCATCATCACCACATACCAACACCATCATCACCAATCAACACCATCATTACAAATCAACACCATTATTACCAATCAACACCATCATCTCCAATCAACACCATCATCACCAATCAACACCATCATTACCAATCAACACCATCATCTCCAATCAACACCATCATCACCAATCAACACCATCATCACCAATCAACACCATCATTACCAATCACCACCTCATCACCAACCACCACTTTCATTCCCAATCATCACGATTTTTTCTTATCGTCTACGTGACATTTAGTTAATGCTTGTCGTCGAGTGGCTTTTAGGATCTGATAAGTAGTGACTCCTTAAAACAACAAAACAACTTAATTCTGAAACAATTACACGAATTCGACCGTAATTATTGAAATATAACCTATATAAACTTCCTCTCTACAAACTCTGCAGGTTTGTTTTATGCATAAATATTGGCACATCCAAGTGACCAGTCAACATTTGTAGCCAAATGCAATAATTCCTCGGAAACTTTGAACATATACTTAATATATACTTCCTCCATATTTCCAAATAAACGTAAACAAATAAAGTAGATACATATATTAGTTAAGTAAAACATAAGTCAGTCGTGAGACTGCTATCTCCGCCTGATAACGTAAACATTAGCTAAAGTTTTATCTAGACCTTCTCGAAATTGATTAATATCATCCGAACATTATACCATTAAAAATATTGATAACTAATAATTTGGCTGATCTAGCAGAACATTTTGTATGTTGTTTACTGTTATCTAAGAGCTTAAGATGCATCAATATAAGAAAACAACATCTTGATCATGATCGAACATTTAAGATCAATGTCAAAGATAAAACGAGTCTCGTATTTAATTTAAAAACAACTCGTGTTTACTCAAACCGTGTTTTAATAAGTAAACATGTTTTAGTAAGTAAAATTTTTAGTTAGTAAGCATTTTAGTTAGTAAACATATTTTACTTAGTAAATATGTTTTAGTAAGTAAAAATTTTAGTTAGTAAACATTTTAGTTAGAAAACATTTTGGTTAGTAAATATGTTTTAGGAAGTAAACATTTTTGTTAGTAAACATTTTAGTTAGTGAACATATTTTAGTAAGCAAACAAAAAATGTTAGTTAGTGCGCATGCAAATATTTTAATTAGTAAATATGTTTTAGTAACTAACTATATTAGTTAATGAACATTTTAGTTCATAAACATGTTTTATTAAGTCATCATTTTAGTTGATAAGCATGTTTAATAAGTAAATATTTTAGTTAGCAAACATGTAAAAATAAGTAAAGATTTTAATTAATAAATTCGTTTTAAAAAGAAAGAAATTATTTCGTAAACATATTTTTGAATTTAAACGTTTTAGTAAGTAAACATTTTAGTTAGTAAACATGTCTTACTAAGAAAGAATGTTAGTTAAAGTTAATCACATACCCAAAACCCCCAAAATTGAAACGTTTATTTTTAGTTTTTCTATTCCAAACTACAAAGACCAAAACGTTACTAATATTAACTTCTATATCAAGTGTGTGCTTTCATTACGGCATTTAAGTGTATTATGAGACCTGCGACAGATTGTGTCGTCGGATACGGAAAGCCTCACGTGACCATCTAAATAAGAGAAAATATAAAGAATATATGAAAGAAATTGTTATTTGATAATTTTCTAATATTATTTTAATAAACAATCGATCAGTGCTATAAAAGATAAAATTAGTTACAATTAAAAATCTGGACTCAAAGCATTTCATTTTGTTAACATTCACTGTTTTAATCGCTAGTAGACATTTGTTTTTTTATCTGGGTGGGTGATCCTTTTATGATAAATATGTGAAAAATGATCCCCTACTTTAATTATTAATGTGCTACTACTACTAAAACTACTACTACTAATACTAATACTGCTGATAATAATATTAGGAGCACTGGGAACAATCCCGAAAAACTTTGAAAATAGAATCGGAGAAATTGGAATCAGAAGACAGCTAAGAAAATACACTTGATAACAATATCGAAAACGTCTGAAATATTAAGACAACACATTGAATGCGAAGATTAATACACGTCAACTACAAGCGCAAGCCGGACATCCAGAAACCGCCACAGATGTAAAACAAAAAGAAACACCACATGGAATCATGAAAACTGAGACGGTATAATTGTAAATTAGCCACCCCTCGCCCTCGCACTCCCGGCAAAAAAATGTATTGCCACCATAAACTGGCCGCACACACAGTAATCGAGGAGAGTCAACGAAGGTGGAGCGACCGAATAGAGGAAGAACTAATACAACCTATACTGGGTGAGTGTGAAGACTTGTTGGAGGCTTATTGTCACCCAAATTCCACTGAATACTAATAACCGTTACTGGCGAGGAAGCAATGGTAAACGGTTATTGCGATAAAAAAACAATTAGCAAAGGTTATCGAAAGAGGTGGTGAATACTGGAAATTGTTCTAAAGAGAATTCTTTGTTGATGGTCTACGTGGGGGAATTTAATAGTTATTCACTCTTAACTATGTTGTCACTAAATATTTATTTGCTAAATAAATTTATGAGGAAAAGTGAAAGAGCTTTAGCAACATTAACGAAACACGGAAATGCTGAAATCATTTTTCGTTTCCTTTCTTTTCTTTTTTTTTTTACTATTTTTACAAAAGTAATTATAAAATATAAGCGAAAGCCTTACCGAATAAAACCTTTACTCCGGATTTCCCTGGTAATATTATTTTGTAAGTACAGAAGCAAACTTATAGTGCACCAAAAATAGAAACCTAATCCTAATCCGCCATTCAGAATAAATCACAGTTTTGAAAAAAAATAATTAACATAATTTCTTAAAAGTTTCCCGATATCTAATTTTCTTTGTTGTTATCACCAGAAACATGCCATTATAGGATTTTATGAATCTTGTAGTGTATGTATGTTTGATCAGAAATATTACCTGCTTATATGTTCATTAAAACGTAATCGTTTACCCAAAATGTATAAATTTCAAGCAGTCGGAACTACATAATTGAATTTCTGAATATGGAGTGCACTTGTGCGGTAAAAGGATGCTGATTTATAAACAAAATACACAGCGACTAAGGTAGCGGTTTGAGTAGAAAAATTAGACTGGGTAAAGTGTGTAGCTTATTTCTCTTTACTAGTTTTTGATGTGAGAATCAGATTTTCCGAATGTCACCATAATTTAGAAGATGTAAAACTAATAGATGATTTCTGAAAACATCCATGAAGTTCTACACACAGTGTCTTAAGGAAGGCGCGTTTTGTTTATGAAAGTGGTTGATTATTTTTCTACAATCACTATAGTTTAAAGGAAAAATCGCGTTTATTTTATTATATAGATTTACAATTCGTTTGCGTTTTTTCTGAATATCATATGAAAAGGATAAACTCATATGGTCGATAGAACAATTAGGGCGCAGACCATTACTAATGAATTCGAATCTAGCCATGTGTTCCGACCGTCTGACCTTTCATTAAATATAGTACGCTGGAATTGTGGAGAATAAGTCCATTGTCGACCAGACAAGTAATTAAGAAAGAAGCGCACGTTGTGTTTCGAAAAGGTCAATCGATTAATTGATCAATTCTTTGCGGAACACGAAAGAAAATAAAAATAAAACAACAAAACAGCAAAACTGGGAGAAAAAATCTATTTATCTATCGATAAAATCAATTCTGTATCTCTTGCTGCTTCCGTTGCAATGGTGGAAAGACATATGACCGGCATCAAGTTTACACTGAGCGTGTACCGAGCGGAAGTATTCTGTATACAGTCACGTGCCACTGTCTATAAAACGGTATATTGAATGCGCACTCACTACTTTTTCTTCTTCTTTGTCGTCGTCGTCATCGTCGACGTCAGCTTCCCCCTCCTCCTCCTCCTCCTAATCATCATCATCATCATCATCATCATTTCCGCTCCCGTTTGCCCACGTCGCACTAGTATCATGGATTATCATCGTGACTTTCTCACACCATTATGGTCTATACCTTTAAATAAGTCTTCATAAGAACGTTTTCGCCCTCTTCTTGATGTAAGTTATGTAGTTTCCGTTTGTAACAGAGCGCAGACGCGCGTATGGCGGCTATATGCAAATGCCGAGCCGTGTGCGAAATGACGTCACGTTAAGAGAGAGAAAAAAAAGAATATAAAAAGAACGTGTGTCACTGATCGACGAGCACGTTAGAGAAAGCGAACACGTTAGACACGTGAGTGACGTAACAGCCGTAAGAAGAAGTAACGCGTGGCAGGTGAATTAGGAATAAAGGATTTTTCTTAAAACGTGTAACAGCGAGTTGAAGTTCTTTCCTATCCTTTGTATGCTTTGCGACTGAGTATACAACGTATTGGGTCCCGAGTATCTACATGTTAAAGCGTGTGTACTGTGTGCTGCGTTACACGTCCTCACTTAGATCCATCTGTTTGGCATTTACAAAAGAACATTACTGAATATGCAATCCTTAGTTCTTCAATAGCGACTTGAGAATCTTCTCTCTCAAATCAAGAGTGAGAGCTGAGGAACGAATTTATAAAGTTGTCCATTTGTAGTGCGCTGGTTCTTCGAGATATTTAGAGCAGCGGTACTGGACAATCCAGAGCAGATAATATTTATTCATATTATGCAGATTCTGAAAACGTATTCTGAATAAAACATTTATTTACGAAGCTCGCCACAAATGTGGGTACGCCTTGACATCATGTTGGCAACCTAGGAACTGGCTTGGTTCATTAAACCCTTCTTCATCAGATTAAGTTATTGTCAAGTGCATGCTTTCAAGCATTACATTCTTCTTCGAGAGGACGTTGGTTTGTTGTCGTACCTCTAACTCCAGATACCGACGAATCTCTATTCATCTATTTTCTTGCTGAAAAAATACCCCACTCGCGTATTGTTGGTCTGCCTCTCCTAGCTGTCTAGTTAACATACTGCTGCAGTTGATAAACAATTAAATAAAATGTTTAATTTGAAATAACCCGCCGAATTGAAATAACTATTTCTAGTGTACCGATACTAGAAAGTCGAGGATCATTTTGACATTATACAGGGTGAGATCATAAAATTGTCGCACTAGAAAAGACGACATGTTTCCGTTTCCGTTTGATGAAAACCGGTTTGCCTTTTCTGTTGCAGACCATCTTCTAGTTGGTCAGTTGTGTACAAATCTCGAGAACGATAGGAGCCTTCTATCATGTCTGAAAGTGACATAATGTTCAGCGAACGAGATCGGAGATGCACCGCTGTACAACTCATACTCATATCATACGATTCAAGTTATGACAACAGAACCATTGCTAGCACCCTCAACATGCAGTCTGGACCAAGAAGTTCATCGAAAAGGTTCAGCCAATCATTGATAAAACTCCCCAGCGGCCTATTCAGCAGATCGCCAAAGATTTAGGCGTCTCACATACAACCGCGAACTACAGGCGTCAGACAAGCCAGACCTTAACTGAGAAGACAAAAAAAAAAAAAAAAAAAAAAAAAACTCAGGTTAATCAAATACGTCAGGTTTCTCAAGTAACTGAAGCATCCCAAAAAGCTAAAATCTGCTTTGCCAGGACCAGGTGCACAACAAGCAGAACCATCGCTAGATTGCTACGAATAACAGGGACGTGCTCAGGGCGATGAAAACAAAGTTTCCAGCCACGGTTATCGTCTTTGGTGTGGTTTCAAGTGAGGGCCACATGATGCCACCTTACACCTTTGAAGTCGCCTTGAAAGTTAACTCCAAAGTCTACCTGGATGTGCTGAAGAGTGTAGTGATTCCCTGATGCAATCAGATGACCGCTGGCAGACCCGGAGTGTGGCAGCAAGACAAATCCAGGCTTGGCTTCAGGAGTGCTACGACTTTGTACGCTTCTTTCACTGACTTTCTTCCCTCTCCGACCTGAATCCGCTGGACTACTTTGTTTAGTCGAGAACATCACTGACAAACTCCCACAACATCAAAGCCCGCCTGATCGCCGCCATTCGTTATATATTCGCCGAGCTTCCGCCGTGGAAAAGGCATGCTCCCAGCTCTGGACCTGTATCGAGGCGGTGATTGAGGCTGAAGGCGGTTACATTGAATAGATTTCACAACTACATAATCAAGTTAACTGAATTGAATTTTTCAATTAAACTTTAAAAATAAAGCGTTAGTGTTGTTTTCTTTAGGGCGACAGTTTTATCGTTCTGCCCTCTATTAATACTGTAAACTAAACCCCAATTTGCAATCATACTTAAATATTGAATGGCTCATCAGTAGAAAAATGAGATCAATTTTACTTGAAACACGGAACAAAAAGTAACATTTTGTCTTTATATAGATTTATTTTACTTCCGGTTAATTATAAACATAATAATACGCCCATTTGCAACTCATACGAACATGTATATAAAATAAAATTTTGTTAACATCACGACGAAAATATTACAACATTTTATCAAGCATTTTTTCGAATTTTAGGTACAATTTGATTATTTCGTTTTGCGGAGCTGGATTTTCCCTACATAAAAAACACCGACCTTGTGTATAACGCTACCATAATAATAATAAAAAATAAAATAAAAAATAAATAATAACAATCATCTGTGGTCTGCTGGAGATTGTAGATTTTGCCGTTCCATCAGACCACTGAGTGAAAATCAAGGGGACTGAAAATCAAAGCAAATACACGGAACTGCTCAGAGAGCTCAAAGGGATCTGGAAAATGGAGAAAGTCAAGATAACACCACTAATAGTATGAGCAATAGGAATCTATCGAAAAACTTGGAAAAAAGAATGGGAGAAATTGGAATCAGAGGGATGGCAGAGAAGATATAATGAATTTCAATAATGAAATCTGCAGAAATATTAAGGAAAAACCCTTGAATGTGAGGACTAACACCATATATAAACTACATACAAATTGGACCAAAAAACGGCTACAGATGCAAAACACAAAGGAACATCATATAGAATCATATGGAATCATGAAAACTGAAAGTGTATGATTGAAAAATACCGCGCCCTTTTTTTCTTTCTGTAGAACATCAAATAATGAGGGTACAGGAGGATGGAAAGACTGAGGAGAGAAAACACTAGTCAGACCTCCGCTGGATGCACCCAAAGAGGACTGGGACGTTGGGTAAGCTTATTGCCACCCAAATTCAAGTAAAGAAATGGTCGCCGCCAACGAGAAAGTAAGTGACTGTTGCGATGACGCAAAGTCTTTTTTAAAGGTTATCGAAAGAGGTAGAGAATACTGGAAATCTGGGAAAACTTGTTACTCAGATTCCAGGAACACAGCAAGTTATTCTCAAAGAGCAATCTTTGATGATGGCTTGTATGACTTCTAGTGATTAAATGATATTAGGTTTATGAATATTTACAACTCACTCAAATGGTAAGAATCACGTTTCAAATTGCATTTTTATATAAACTTGCAAATCCAGATACGTATCAAGTTATGAGCCGTTGGTATTGATTGTCTCTTTATTATCATTATCTTGTGTTTCTATGTAGTTTCTATGTTCGCTTGCGTTTCTATGTTGAGGTATTTACCAAATAAAGGAAGATTGTTCTGTTATATTGTTGTTAAAAGGTATCGGACCCTCAATGTATTCGAAGACACAAGAATACGAAAATCTGTAATAACAAATTATCTGCATTCACATTTAATATATAAATAATCTACAAACCTATAGAAGTAAAAACGTGTTTGTTTGAGGACAATTCTCAACCTATATACTCATCGAATTATTGATCTATAGTGGTAAATAAAGGATTCAAACATGTGGAAAACTTTTTAACCTATTTTCATCTGAGAAAAGGCCTGCTAAAGGGACAAAATTGAAAAATTAGTATGTTAGGATCATCGTTTTTTTATGTTTGCTAATTCTTTATATTAAGAATAAGTAGGTTTGAAAACACTTTTTAAAGATCGTGCCAAACTGGCCTAATGGTTGTCGTTGTTGACTTGCTATGTTTAGGTGTTGGTTTCGATCTCAGCTCGAGTATTTTTCTTTTACTTACAAGAACTTAACTGTTTAGAAAAAAACATAATACTCGCATGCACATGTCTCAGTTTCTGTATAAATTAAGACATATTATTTATGCGTATTTTACGACCGGGGAACGCCGGATGGTCTGCTAGTATATTATAAAATTCTCGTATAATCTTCGAAATAAATAATAAAATATTCTGTAGTGATAAAAAATATGTATTGTTAAGTCTGAATGAATGTCATATACAGACGCAGCTGTATTTAGCAAGAGGCACGTGCGCATGTCTAGTAATGGGATTAAAAAAAAACTCTTTAGTTGATAAATAAAATATCTATTGCGTGTATAGTATAAAGCAAATATTTCAGTTCGAAATAACTTAACAGGAAACCTCTTTGATATATTTAAGTATCAAGCAATAAAAGCTATGTACACCAATCATCGAGTAAAATTTTAATTAATAAGAAAAATCACTTTTCTGCATGCACATCCGTTAGAGCAAATGTAATTTATCGGTTAACCCCCCCCTTTTCTCCATCTTTGTAACTCTTTTAAATTAAACCTGGAATCAAACATATAAGGGAAAAACTGATTTTTATTGTCAATAAAAATTTTACTCTGTAATGTGTAAATAAAAAAAAAATATATAAGAGGGGTGATGCTTACGTTGGACGAGTCCATCAGTCAAGGAATAAAGGAACCAACATGAGCAAAGCATGGCAATGGTATTCGCGTCAAAGTGGTAGGAGGATGGTAGGAAATAATTAAAACCTAAAAGCACATGTTTTTTTTTCTTTTTCTATTCAGTCGAATTTTAGTTATCGTGGCGACTAGACCAGACGTTTGACTTGCTCCGAAAAATATTTTTCTTACTTTTACGAAACCCGGTTGGTGGGGGGGGTATTTATTTGCTTCCCCACTGAGCAAATTAGGCACAAGGCCGTTTTTTTTTAATGTGGAGGGAAAGGGGGATCCAGCTCCCGAGAGGTGGGAAATGGGAGCTGGATGGTAACTGTGGTCTGTAGGGTGATCCCTACATTGACCAAGTTCAGATATGTGGGGTTACCCCCACATATGGTCTTTGCTAGTCATAGCTAGTCTTTGCTTGCAGCATCTGTCGGAACAGATACTACACTTTGATCTTGTCCCCCGTGCCGCCGAAGCGGGGGGGTGTTGCTTGGATTTATTTGCTTCCCCACTGAGCAAATTAGGCACAAGGCCTTTTTTTAATGTGGAGAGAGAGGGAGGGGGGGAGGGAAAGGGGGATCCAGCTCCCGAGAGGTGGGAAATGGGAGCTGGATAGTAACTGTGGTCGTAGGGTGATCCCTACCTTGACCAAGTTCAGATATGTGGGGTTACCCCCACATATGGTCTTTGCTAGTCATAGCTGGTCTTTGCTTGCAGCATCTGCCGGAACAGATGGTATTTATTTGCTCCCCCACTGAGCAAATTAGGCACAAGGCCGATTTTTAATGTGAGGAGTGAAGGGGAAATGGGGACCAGCTCCCCGGGGAGTAGGGGAGCTGGATAGTGACAATTGGTATGAAGGGTTGCCCCTACATTGACCAAGGTCTTATATGTGGGGTCGCCCCCACATATGGTCTTTGCTTGCAGTATCTGCCGGAACAGATGGTATTTATTTGCTCCCCCACTGAGCAAATTAGGCACAAGGCCGTTTTTAATGTGAGGTAAAAACCAGCTCCCCTAAAAGTAGGCAAAAAGGGGGCACTCTGGTTACCAAAAATAATAATTGTCCCAGTATAGAGGGTTTCCCCTCCATTGACTGGTACAAATTATCTTAAGTGCAGCATCTGCCGGAACAGATGGTATTTATTTGCTCCCCCACCGAGCAAATTAGGCACAAGGCCAATTTTTAATGTGAGGAGTGAAGGGAGGGGGAAGGGAAAATGGGGACCAGCTCCCGAGAGGTGGGAAATGGGAGCTGGTTAAAGGTCAGGCATGTGGGGTTGCCCCCACATCTGGTCTTTGCTAGTCATAGCTAGTCATAGCTTGCAGTATCTGCCGGAACAGATGGTATTTATTTGCTCCCCCACTGAGCAAATTAGGCACAAGGCCGTTTTTAATGTGAGGTAAAAACCAGCTCCCCTAAAAGGGGTCACTCTGGTTACCAAAAATAATAATTGTCCCAGTATAGAGGGTTTCCCCTCCATTGACTGGTACAAATTATCTTAAGTGCAGTATCTGCCGGAACAGATGGTGTTTATTTGCTCCCCCACTGAGCAAATTAGGCACAAGGCCGTTTTTAATGTGAGGTAAAAACCAGCTCCCCTAAAAGGGGTCACTCTGGTTACCAAAAATAATAATTGTCCCAGTATAGAGGGTTTCCCCTCCATTGACTGGTACAAATTATCTTAAGTGCAGTATCTGCCGGAACAGATGGTATTTATTTGCTCCCCCACCGAGCAAATTAGGCACAAGGCCGATTTTTAATGTGAGGAGTGAAGGGAGGGGGAAGGGAAAAAGGGGACCAGCTCCCGAGAGGTGGGAAATGGGAGCTGGTTAAAGGTCAGGCATGTGGGGTTGCCCCCACATCTGGTCTTTGCTAGTCATAGCTAGTCATAGCTTGCAGTATCTGTCGGAACAGATACTACACTTTGATCTTGTCCCCCGTGCCGCCGAAGCGGGGGGTGTTGTTGCTAAAAGAGTATTTGTTTTTTGCAGCCTTGACGTTTGCCTGCTCGCCTTGGAGCGTCGCCATTCGGCCCATTTTTTTTTCTGACGAATGTTCCATAACTTTTAGTGTTGATATCTATTTTTGTCTGGTACGTAAGAATATCAAAGAGTTTTCCTATAACATTATTTAGAACCGCCATATTGTGCACGCGTTTCAAGAAACACCAAAATTACAGTCGGATCTACTATGTAGAAGAAAAATATGAATAAATACAAATTATATAAAACTATAAAAGTGTACTAATCGCCCGATAAAGCGATTTATTAAACGATTAAAGAAAATTATCGAGTCGGATTTTTTTTGCACGGTAAAAAGTTTCTTTTGTTCATTTTTCTCTTTTCTATGTTTAGTATTCAACAGGTTATTATAAAGTTTATCCAAGGTCTTATTAGTTTTTTTTTTCTTATTATTCCTTATTTTTACTGTTCTATTAATGAAATTATTGTTTTTAAATAGAGTTTTTTTTAAAAGTTAAATTAAATCGCGTAGCCATTAAATTCTTAATTATACACACTTGTTATGAAAATATAACTAATTTTATTTAGCTTATGTTGTCTAAATATCTATTTATAAAATCATTGGCTGTAAATACGTAACATTTAAGACTTTCAATTTTAACTACATGGAAATTTGATAAGAATTTAAAAAAACAGCAAATATTTTCTGTTTAACAGTTTAAATGTTTTTTTACTTTTTTAATTCTGGACAATCGTAAAGGAATTCATTTTTTTTTATTATAAGAATAATTTTAATCCCTGACTAATTTAAGAAAAAAACAATCCGAATGTATAAGCATTGATTTAATTTCGTAATTTGTGTTCTTTTTATTTGCTTTATTTTATGATGTATCTTTGATTTCAATAAATATTCGATTAATATCAAACTAAAGAAATAATAATCACGCCAAGATGTGAAACACACAGACACACCAGAAATCGTCGCGGAATTCCATAACAGGAACAATTTCCACGAAAAAGTTTATCAAGAACTTCCCATCTGAAAATTACATTACCATAAGACTGCCTTCTACGACATGGACGACTTTAAATCCAATGTCACAAAATACTTATCATAAACATGTTATCATACGTAATCGAATTTCATTCATTCTCCTCACCATTACCAATCTTCTCATAATATTTTTCATCATTTAACTGATAATCTGTACATGTCATTAACCCTTATCATCACACGGCAAACAGCTGATACATGATATATAATTTATTATGACATATTGGTTAGTAAAACATAAGTGTCGTCACATTGCTGAGCTGACCTATTTGAACAATCGCCAGATTTCGAAAATAAGACAAACACAAAGAATTCAAAGTTAGAAGATTAAAACTAATCGATACATTTTAGACTATTGATCTCGAAACCCTGAAAAATTATCGAAAGAATACACGCGGATCAACAACAGGCAACTTTCTTAAAGAATAGCTCTTTACTCTTAATTTTGTATCCATATTGAATAATGGCCTGAAGAATGTTCTGATGGGTTTCTAATGGAACTGAAACATGTCCGTCAATAATATATAGGTAAAATGTTTGTATGGACAACAAGCTGGATCCTATATATATATATATATATATATATATATATATATATATATATATATATATATAATTATTTTCTTACTATAATAATTAAATACCTACAGACACTAGTGTTTCATCCTTTCGGGAATCTTCAGTGCAGGGTGTCACGATTAACACCAGTCGACAGATTCGAACCAGGCGACACGGGCCATCTCTGGCTCGATTAGCAAAGACTGCATCCCATCGGCTACCATTAACCGCGACAAATAACGTTGAATTTTAAACATGTTAATTTAAAATGTTCTTTACGTTAGTCACAGTGATCTAATCGTTATACGATGACATATACATATATATACATATGTATATACTACCTCGCTCCCCTCATGTATTGAGCACTGTTGAAGTAAATACTGAAATAAATGCATTCGAAATTATATCTCCTTTTAGCATTATTTTGTGGATACAAGAAATGATATTTATACAATATATATATATATATATATATATATCTATCTTTACATATGGACAAAGCATTATCAAAACCCATTCGTATCACGAGAAGGTATGTGTTTCTATGTTTACGACATAATCACGTTGACACTTCGGTTCCCGTGGGATCATCGAAGTTAAGCGACGTTTAACCGGATCCGTACTAAATTGGTGAGTATTTGGAACTTCCAGGTGATGTATGTGCTCTCCGCTTATCTCGGCATTGCTTCCATTTGTCCTGGACTTCTTGCCACTTGAATCGAGCAGTGCCGATTCAGGAGAGCTATGGTTGTAATTGCGCAACCCATGCATCACAATTACACGCGTAACTGCTTCTATAGGAATATCCTTTGCCTTTCCAGACTAAACGGAGGCATCGGTGTGTTTTTAGATGGATATCATTAAAGACATGCAAATGCACACCTTAAAATACGAGCCGAAAAACACGTAAGTTCTTCTACCATTCTAGAATGCATTAACCGTAATAATGAATCTGAACACATTTACAACTGCTTTCGTGAGTGCTGCGTGCGTGTGAAGATGAGTTTCTCTCACAGGAAGTCGTTGTAAAACGTGCATGTACGCATGCGTTTTATCCGTGAAAAAAAAAAAGTCTTTTCTCTCTTCGTCTCTTTTTATGTATATATTATTCATCTGTTGGATATCGTTCTTTTTCTTTTCAACAAGTTTACTTCTTCAACCAGTAGATGTGGGTAGCGGAGGTTTTCGGAAAACAAGTCGTATTCAGGTTCTTTTGTCGTTAAGTTTTCTTTTTTTGCGGAAGAGCTCCAGATTGTTGTATACAAAATCGCTGCAAGTCGAACAGAGATAACAACTCACATATATACAAAAAGAGATAACTTATTTTATTTTTTTGTTTTACTGAGAATTAGACTGATTGAAATCTAATTTAGACTTTGGGGAGTGCGGGTTTTATTAGATTAATTGTTCGCTTTTTCATCAGGCGTCTGTCAAGCTAGTCAGAGAACCTGTTCTGGAATTTATTCAAAAGTGAATACTGACTCCGGATAAAAGTTTATGCATGTGCATGTTTGTATGTATGTATGTATGTATGTATGTATGTATGTATGTATGTATGTTCTTACGTACGTGCCTCTGTGTGTGTGTGTGTGTGTGCATGGCATAAAATTTTTTATGAATATAAGCGTGGAATCTCAATGACCAAAAGTGATTAAAGACTCTTTTCGATAGACATCGATTATGAATTTTCGATTTAAAAACCGGAAGCCGTCAAATAAAATAAGTATTTTGATAAAATATAGTTTTTTTAATTGTATATACATCAGTTTTCTTTATGTAAAAGGAAATACATAAGATATTATGTCCAGTAGAAAATAAACACGAATAAAATAAGAAAGTTTGTATCATTTTCTTTAAAAAATATCTCCCGACGCATCTTCCATCTAACCTTCCTCAGAAATAACCGTCAGTAATTTATATTACGATTACAATTACACAAGACGAGTAGAGAGCAATGTAGTTATGAAACTTTAAGTATATATATATATATATATATATATATATATATATATATATATAAAGTGAATGAGGTAGTGAATATATATATTTATTTATTATTATTACATGCATAAGAGCATACCAATGGACAGCTTTAAGCCGCCGTCAGCACAGGTTAGGCTCGAACTCATGACACCAGTATCTGCACTGTGATAATGTACAAATGTGCCACGATAGATGACCACTGAAATGCACGATGTTTTATCGCTTTTAAATTTAAGATTTGTTGTTGGCGTTTTTTAACGATATTAACAACCTCAAGAACGCTGTTATTTTTTCCGCTACCTTAGTGATTTTTTAGAGCTGTAAGCTCTTTTAGACATATACATATACATATATATATATATATATATATATATATATATATATATATATATATATATATGAATGGATCGCCTTTTTTTTCTGGAACGTATTTATTTATATATTTTTATTAATTATTATTACATGCATCAAAGTTTACCTCATGACATGCATGTTTCTAGTTTTATGCACGTGAAAATGTACCTATATCAATATTTCAATCATAGACATTTGTTTTCCTAGTTTTGCATATGAATTAAAAAAAATGTCTGATATTTTCTCCAAACCACTGGCTTTGATGGAGGGGGAGACAAAAATTGCTGCCATGTTTTCAAATGATCTGAAATAACAGCAAAGGGAGACTCGATTCTAAATATACCTCCCCTATTTGGTGTTCATATATAAAGTAAATTTCCCAATGTTTTAACATTATTTGATATTGGGGATATTCATAACCGTACCCTATTCCCAAAAGATGGGGAGATATAACATATGATAAATATTTGGGATCCAGTTTCTCCTTGCTGGTATTTCAGATCATTTGAAACCATAGCAGCAAGTTTTAGTCTCCCCTCCATCAAAGCTAGAGGTTTGGGGGGGATATAAATGATTGTGAATTTATCTATGTGTGCATACATCTACATGTGATGAATCAGTGAAGGATTAAGTAATTTCAGTATGAAATTAGAGTAAGAAAGCTCAATGTAATGCAAACCATGAACATAAGTTAAAAACATAAAACTTTCACTATTTCACATCGTAATCTTTTCCTCCCATCAAGCCGAGATTCATCAGATGAAGCTCAATAGCTGGTAGTTTGTTCAAACTTATATAATATATATATATATATATATATATATATATATTAGTGGAGATGGTAATTAATAAAAACTGAAGAAAGTGCTCAATACTGTTGTAGAGCAAATATGCGTTTTATTTTTTGTTACCGTATCTTTCTGTTAACTGAGGACGCTACAGACGGCCATAAAAACGGCCGTGTAGCCGAAACAATAATGTAACTTAACAGAAAGATAGGTAACAATATATATATATATATATATATATATATATATATATATATATATATATATATATATATATATATATAAGATATGTATAATAATACGAGGTTCCTTCCAGAAGTAAAGCCTCTTATATTATTTTTTTAAGCTACGAAAAGGAGTACTACCTTTTGTCCTCCCGTATTTATTTTTCTACATATTCACCACTATACTCAATGCACTTTTGCCAGCGATGAACAATGGCTGTGCATGGGCATCCAGAGCGCTCTTTGTCACACGAGGCTCGTTTCAAAAGTAAACCTTGTATCTGTTTTTACCTCACAAAGTGGAAAAGCTACGAAGACGGGGGCGATAACGTTAAAACGAGCGATCTTTTGTGTTCCAGAATTGATTTTACTACATAGTCATCATCATTCTCAACTCTCTCTCTCCAGGAATTCAATGACGCATTTCTGCGTTTTAGGCACGTCCAGGACAGGGGTTACATTCTTAGAGTATCACATCGTCAATATCTGCAACAGAGAAATGTCCAGTCATCATAACAATGCAATTTGCAATCCCATCTGATCCATTCAATCAGAATAAAAAATAGGAGCTTTCGCAACGGCTATTAGAAATAATATGTAGATATATTTTCATCATCCATACATATATTGAACAATTTATTGAAAAATGCGATAAAATCTATATCTATCTATATATCTATATACATATAAAAGTGAACGTGTCTGTGTGTGTGTCTGTGTGCGTACATTTTCCAACGCAATAACTCTATCAATTTTCACTCTACAGACTCGAAATTTGAGAACATCTTTGTGACCGGTTTTCAGCCAGAAATTTGGCGGTTAAGGGGTCAAAGTTCAACGATTTGACCGTTGAGAACTCTACCAAACTTCTCCACTAATTTTGGATCTAAACACTTGAAATTTTAGATATAGGTTCATTGAACATGGATCTAACTTAATAACTTGATTTAAGTCCAAAAAAAAAAATGAAGAAGTCCTAATAGGGGTCAAAAGTAAAAAAAACTTGATTGCTTTTTTTTGCTCAACATACACCGCCGGGCTCAACTGCTAGTATCTATAAAAGTGTAATTGTCTGTGTGCGTGTGTGTCTGTGTGTGTACATTTCTCTATAAAGTTACTCTGTCAATTTTCAGTCTACAGACTCGAAATTTTACATAAAGAGTATTGAAATTTGCAAAAATCTTTTTAATCGGTTTTTGTCCAGAAATTTGGCTGTCAAGCTGTCAAAGTTCAACTATTTTAACCTTTGAAAACTCTACGAAACTCCTCCACCTAGTTTGGGTATAAACATTTGAAATTTTAGATGTAGGTGACTTGGACATGGATAAAACATTTTAACTTGATTTGAGTCCAAAACAATAAATGTTAAGGAAACAAAATTGGGGTCAAAGTTTTAAAAAAATTAAAATTTGCGGTCTCTAACAAATCACTCAGCTAGTTTTTGGTCTAAACATTTGAAATATTACATAAAATGTATTCAGACATAAGGCAAGCTTTTAACCGGGTTTGGGGTATAAAATTCGACTGCTAAGGGGTCAAAGTTCAAAAGATTTTACCTTTGTGGTGTCTAGCAATGTATTCAGCTAATTTTGTGTCTAAAAATTTGATATTTTACATAAAAGGGTACCTAGACATGCAGCAAGCTTTTAAATCAGTTGCAGGGCGAGAATTTGGCTGCCAAGCGGTCAAAGTTGAACGGGTATACCTTTGCAGACTCTGCAAAACCCCTCCTCCAATTTTGGGTCTAAACACTTGAAATTTTAGATGTAGGTTACCTCGACATGAGTCAAACTTTTTTTGATATATATATATATATATATATATATATATATATATATATATATGCACCTAAAGTTATGAACAGTACATATGACCCGAGCAAAGCCGGGCTGACGTACTAGTGCTTCAATATTTTTAATCTATTAAATCAGTTCGATATTTTGACTTACAAGTGAGATAACAACATTCTTCTTAAATGTTTGTTTTCGTTAATTCATCGATGCCATGCCTATTTGCATTGTTTGTGTTGAGATTATTAAACGAGAAATAGAAAAGGAATCGGCAATATTGAGATGGAAGTTCGACTTATTTCTCAAAGGAATTGCGTACTTTAAAGAAGAGATTACAAACATATTTGCTGCCAAATGGAAAAATAAAATTAAACGAATACAATAAAATAAAAACAACTTCAACGAGATTTTGCAGGAACCAAACATCAACTCAATGGCAAACAAATCAAAGATACTTTGTGCCTTGAGGAGTGAAAGGTAAAAATAGAATTCCCCTATAAATATCATCCCAAAAGAAGTGTTTTAAGGCCAATTCTTTTGTAATGAACGTGCTCTGACAGATTATTACAATATTTTTCTATATGTCACATGGATATCACGTAGTGAGCCAACACACAAACACATATATATATATATATATAAACCCTGTGTATCCCTTTATTGCAGGTCACTATTTTTTTTTACTTTTGAAAGCCCTATGAAACGCAGAAAATGAAATTTGGTACACTGAAAGAGCATAATAAGGTGCATTATTCCTCCGATTTTTGTGGAATTTGAACAAATATTAAAGGAGAAATTATGCTAATTTTTTTTTAGTTTCTGATAATTTTAATTAATCACTTTATTGCATCTCCACCAAAATAGCTACAAAGGGTTGATTGACAGCTACTGAAAAGGAACGTGTTGCCGCAGACCTTTCAGAAAATTTATCACTCGTAGATCTAACCAATTGTCTTTATTCGTTGAAAATAGAAACATTAAACCAAAGAAGGACAAAAACACAAGAAAGTCAGATGTTAGAAAAATTCGCCGTCAACTTATCAAGCAGCCGGGCTATATTTGACAAGGCTGGAATATTTGACAAGGCTGGAATACCTTTCTTATCCAGAAAGACACGCCGCAATGTCTTAAACGAAATTGCAAGAAGTATTAAGCCCATAGAAAACCTGTTTTAAACCAAACTCATAAGGAAAACGTTTGGCATGGACTCAGAAATACATGAAAACCAGCTTTGAAAATATTCATTTCACTGATGAGGCCAGAGCAACCATTTATGGACCAGATGGGTAGGCCAAAGTTTGGAGTTCTCTTGGATTTCCTATCCCACATCGATTCCATCGTCAACAGGGAGGTGGAAGTGTCATGTTTTGGGCTGGAATAATCTGTGATGAACTAACTGGATCATGTCGAGTGCCAGAAAGTGTCAAACTTACACGCCAGTTTTATATTTCATTTTAAATTGTCACCATAGCTTGATGACCTTCAATAGAGGTCCTAAGTAATTTGAAATTGTATTTTTCGTCGCCCACACTGAGAATTGACCCTTAAACTTCCGGGAGAATATCACTTTTTACAATTGATTTTTCCAAGTACTCTAACCACTGCGCCACAGCATTGCTCTTTTTCTAACGAGTCGGGAAGTATTGTTTATTGCTACTAGTTTTTAATTCTTTGATAAGTCTAATTTTATTATTTTTGTCAGTTTGGGATACGCATCTCTGTATAATATTTCTTACAGCTTTTTCTTCTAAACAAAAGTTGGATTGCATTTTATTGCAGTAAAACATGTTAATGTAGGTACGGTTGCGGTCTTAGGTGATATAAACATGAATGGTTGTATTTTTCTGCAACATAGATTTATTTGTTGGTCCACGATTGGAGAGTTTGTTATTAATAAGTATTTAGTTCGAGTAGTAATGATTTTTTAGTGGAACAGCTTACCTTAATGTTTAATGTTTTTACGATGGCTATTTTATATCCTTCTTACTGCGACCATAATCCTTTTGGCCAGTTTAACAGGTGCTCGCATAACATAAACCACGTAAGTCTAAATGTTGTAAACGAAAGCCAATCTAAATAATAAAATAAAACGTAAAGGAATATAAACGTGAAATGCTCATATAATACCTATAACACACAAAGGTTTACTTGAACCCTTTGATGACCTAATGGGACATGCAATAAAACAGAGTACTGAAAATCAAACAAGACATATCTCGAAGAGAGAATAATTCCCGGAACTAAAAACGAATGGGAATGAATTGGAAAGTAAGTACAATGGTGAAATGTAAGAAAACACGTACGAGCGAAAATAAGTAAAAAAAAAAGTGAAACACGATATGGATATAGAAAAACCATATTATTGAGAAAGAGAGAGATAGGAAGAGGGAGAGAGAAATAATAGGAACTATTAGGACATTCAAAAAAAAAAAAATAAATAAATAATGTTTAAATTTGAACAATATTTTTTGCCGTTAAGATTGACCGTGTGAATTTGTTCATTGCTGATAGAGATAGCTTTGTGGCCAGGTTCGAATCTCCCGACCGGCAGTAATCGTGATACTCCGCACCGATGATTCCCAAAAGAATGGAACACTGCTGTCTGTAGGTATTTAAAACTTATTATAGCAATAATTATGTATATATATATATATATTTGTATGTGCTAAATATTCCAAGGCACTACTTGTTTTTTATTTTAATTCTAGACGACTGACATTAAAAAAAATAATTTAATTCCATATTAATCGATGTTATAATTTTGTTGAGTTAAAGGACGGGTTGACGTCACCATTTTTAAAATCATTTAGATTAGACATCCCATTTGTTCTAAATTCACATTAATAGTGACAGCAACATCGATGACAAAAAAAAAAAAAAAAAAAAAAAAAAAAAAAGAATGATAATCTTATAGATTAACAAAACGTCATTTTAAAATGTGACGTAATTTTATTCTGGATAGGCGACAGACACCGCACAAAAGATACCATGATAATACGCTGACTCGTTTGGTAATTGTCAATTTGCTGAAGATTTGTGAATGGCTAAGAACTCTGATCAATCAAACAAGAGGGACACGAGACGTTTTTCCATCCGCATCTTGTAAAACGGTAAAAAGAGCGCTGAACAATATAGTTCCGTAATGATTGATGAAGCAACTAAACTGGCCGGTGATGTTATGGTTTTGTATACTAATTATGAAATAGTCGTTTGTTCTCATCTCTGTCACATGAATATTCGAGGTAATAAAGTAAGTGCCATTTCATATGACGACCAATAACTATACCACCGCATGTCACTCTAGAAAGAAGCCTCTCTCTCTCTCTCATATATATATATATATATATATAGAGAGAGAGAGAGAGAGAGAAATATATATATATATATATATCAGTTAAGTGGTTGTACCTATTGACTATGTCTCCCCACGGGACAGAGTTAGACACCAGGGTCGTTTTTTAACGTGGAGAAAAGGTACAATAATAAAAATTGTCTCAGTCGTGAAGGATTTCTCCTCCACCGAAAGAGAACAAGAAATAGAAGTGCAGCATCTGAAGAACAGATACTACACTTTGATCTTGTCCCGAAGTGGTTGTATTTAAATTTTGAATAAACAATATATAAAGACATATATCCGAATTTAGAATTTATTGTTTGACAAAGGGAATATATAGAAGGGGTTATGTTGATTTCCTTAATCCATGGATTTTCAATAAAGGTTCATATCATCAGAGGAAATGAAATGCGGTTAGCAAAATGTTCAGCTGTGAATAGACACTTATTTTGCTTTTCAGCACAAATACTGCAAATAGTTTTTGAGTGGTGAATGATAATTATATGGAAATATTTGTATGTGCGAGTGTGTATGTGAACATGGACATTTAACGGAGTTACACACCTTAGCCGTAATTTAGTACGCTCTAGTTGTCTGCATCTCCCCGGACCATTTGTATGTGCAGGCAAATGGGGATTATCCTCCTCTCTGAAATATAATTATCAGATAATCCCGATCATTTATTGATGTATGTATATGTGTAACTCTAAGGTGCACGCTCGTTGTATTTGCAGGTGTAGATATATCAGGGTGCACGGCTTTACCTCTGTATGGACATAACACTTATGTAGATATGTTCATTTGCTGTATGTATACGATGGTATGCATGTGCGGGTGTGACTTGCATGTTTGCTCACGATTATTGGGATATTCGGCCGTGTATATGGACGCAGCTGTACACCCGATACACGCGCATGCAGGCGCGCCTGAATGTATATGTAGTTCCCCGTGTATGCACTTTTTCATGTGTGCAGGCGTGTATTTTTATGATGTGTATATATGTAATTGTGTATACGTATGCATGAATGTAAGGATACGTGTGTATTTAAGTGTGTATGTGTGTATGCATGGTATGGATCAGTTTATGTGCGTATGTGTATGCTATCGATATATGTATGTATATATGTATGCACATGTATGTGTGTATATATGTGTGTCTGTGGGTGTACATGTGCTTATATCTGCCACCATGTTTAGGTCTGACAGATGGATATACAGTTTATTATTATATAAATAGTTAAATTTAACCACGTTTGGACAACCTCGTGCCCAGCCCCGAAGTTACATCAAGTCCCCCCATTATAAAAATAGCTAAAAAAACACAGTATATAAAGCATTCACTCAAACATCGATTCCGACCCAACGAACAGCAAAGCCAACTCATCCATAAATCGCTTCCAAACAGAAATATATACATTTTTAAAACACTTAATTAAACCAGATCACACTACGACGACAAGCGTAATGAACAAACTGCATCTCAGTTAATCAAGTTACTTTTAAATATACCCTCAAAATTAAAAGCACTCAACCTTAATCTCACTTAAATAAGTAATCCCCCAAGCATTCCAAAACTTCAAACCATGACTCGTCCCCCTCTCCACCTCTCCTTAACCATCCACTCAGCAAAAACAGCACGCCCACTCCATCTCATACACAATCCCATTTAAAATCACATGAATACCCATTTCCCATTTGAACTTAAAATCAAGAGGTCAACACTGAACACTAAAATACATCCCCCCCCGAAGAAATTCCATTAAGCACCTGCCCGCCCGCCCAATCTCAACCCTCACCCTTCTCTCTTTGCCCTCTTTACTTTACCCCTCCTCTTTCCCTCATCTATAAGGCTTCCCTCTCCTACTATCAACAAGAAAGCTGGCCAACACTTTACCAGGATTCTCACCAGAAGCATTGTTCTGAATATCATCTCCCGGATTATTCTGCTACCCATACCATTGATTTTGAGGTCCATTGCATACATATTTCAATGCTCAAATTCTATCACTCACGGGGATATATACAATGGAATGGTATATCACTTTAACATCAGATACACTGTGCCAACACCTAAAAAGATTTTGGATTACATCTACCAAAACACACTCAACGCACCAACGAATACGACTGCCCCGTACAGGAAAATCAATAAGGAGCAACCACGCTTTTTTGTTATATGGGACTATTTCCTTCTCCCCTGGACCAATACTCTGCCTACCTGGATATATAACCCCGGAGAACATTATACTGCTTAGGTTGTATCAAATTCCTTTTATTATAATTATTTCCATATAATTATCATTCACCACTCAAAAAACTATTTTCAATATTTGTGCTGAAAAGCAAAATAAGTGTTTATACACAGCTGGACATTTTGCTAACCGCATTTCATTTCCTCTGATGATATGTGCCTTTATTGAAAATCTATGGATTAAGGAAATTAACATAACTCCTTCTATATATTCCCTTTGTTAAGCAATAAATTCTAAATTCGAATATATGTGTCTATATGTTATTTTTTTTCAGAATTTAAATACAACCATTTAACTTATATATTGCTCTATGCTTAAATATTCAGCTTCTCCTTTTTGGCTAGGATCGCCCTGAAAGTATTACTTTATGTAATATCTATCAGAATCTTTCATCTGATTTCTAATCAGTGTCTTATCTCGATTATATATATATATATATATATATATATATATATATATATATATATATATATATATATATATGCACACACACTTCAGAATAATGAAAGGAAATATATTTACTGGTATGCAAAACCAGTGAATGTTCGTGTTATAAAATATTATTAATTTAACATTTCATATAAGGCAATTCCAGCTAAGTAAAATTGCTCAATATACAAGATAGAGCAAATGAATCAAATTTAGGTATTTAATTTTATGATTTGAAAAGGTTAATTTTCAAATATAGAATTTTTTATTGTTTGAAAACAAAAAATACAATTGAATAAATCAATTTTCTTAACCCATGAATTTTCGATGCTTATTCATCTTCTCATAAGAAAAATAAGCAAATGTTTTTATTGGTTTGCACCGTATTTGCTAAAAGCAATAAACATAGAAAATTAAATTTTTTAAAACATTTTAGGTACATAGAATAAGGGAAATCGACATGGAGTCAGAAAAAGGACATTGTACTTTAAATCCAAAATGAATGTTCACTCTTGAAATGGAAATTCGTGGTAGTAAGGAGGTAAAGAGATAATAAAAAAGAATTCTATATTTGCAACTTCAAATCATAAAATGCAAATACCTAAAATTATATATATATATATATATATATATATATATATTGGCATGGTAAAAAAAAAATGTGGTAGTAGGAAGGCAAGCTCGAACCTGTACCGCGAAGGAGGAAAATAACGTGAAAAAAACTGACGTCTCTGCTGTTACGACCACCACTAAGCCGGAAGTGACGTAGGTTTAAATTAAGGCTAGTCAATCTAGAGGAGAGGATGAATTTCGAAAATATCGGCGAAAAAAAGTGACTCCTTGAACAGTGCACAGTTGAGGGTGAGGGGACTAATGTTTTTAGCCAATTTTTCGATATATGTCGTCTGAAGGGTCGAGATTCAAAACGATAGTGATCTCGTGAAAATCCATCGCCCCTGTCGAAAGTTTTACGCAGACATGCAAACATACATACATTTATATATTGGTAGCTCAAATTTTCGACCCAAACCGATTAAAAAGCTTGCCCTATCTCTGAATGCCATTTATGCAAAATTTCAAATGTTTGACCAGAAATTCTTTGAGTAATTTGGTAGAGACCGCAGAGGTCAATTTTTTAAAACTTTGACCCCCTATTATGACCCCTTAACATTTATTGTTTTGGGCTCAAATCAAGTTATTAAGTACGATCAATATCCAAGGAACCTATATCTAAAATTTACATTGTTTATACCCCAAATTACGGTCAAATCGTTGAACTTCTACCCATTAAAATCAAAATTTCTGGCCGAAAACCAATTACAAGGATTTTTCCAAACCTCAGTACCCTGTATATCAAATTTCCAGTCTGTAGACTGAAAATTGATAGAGTTTTTGCGTAGGGAATGCACACAGACAGATACACAGACACATAGACAGACACTTTCAGTTTTATAAAGATATAGATATATGAATATTGGCAGCAAGTCATTATTCAAGCATGCCTGATTGAACACGACAGAGTTATCGTTTTTTCCGTCTCTCTGGATATCTTTTCCATTTGCCGAGCGGTCTTTTTAATTTAAGCAGGCATGTTATAAAAAATAGCGTGCAAAGTTGTTTTTCGGCCATGTTCTTCTCAAGCGCTGTCTATCAGTGCATCCGATTATCATCAGGAGCGATTTTTGTTGTTTTCTTTTTCTTTTCCTTTGAGGCTTGTAGTGGTCATATCATCATCATCATCATCATCATCATCATCATCATCATCATCATGACGGGTTCTTTGCCCGGACAATGTGACTCTTCATCTCTAGAGTTTCCTGTCTTCCATGAGTTGCCTCAGATCCTCAGGCTCACAGTTGGCGTCGTGTGCTATTTGTTGGATGTACGTGGATCTAGGTCGTCCTCTGCTTGCGCGTCCGTGTCGTGGAGTCCATAACAATACATCACTCACCAATTCATACTTGCTCTTTAGACAATGACGAGCCAATCGTATGGGCCTTTCTCTGATGGTATTAGATATGACACGTAGGTTGCCATAAAGTTGCTGCTTCGTGGGATGATTTTGCCAAGATATATTTAATATTGTTCCTAGCGTACGGCTGTATGTGCCGTCTAGTTTTCTTTCCAATCTTTTGGTGAGTGTCCAGGTTGTAGCACCGTAAACAAGGACAGACTCTACCACTGCCCTGAAGAACTGCCTTAGCAGTTTGTCAGCCAGTCTCGAAGTCCATACAACCAATATCTATATCTGAGTGTTCATATATATATATATATATATATATATATATATAGTAATTTATAAAATATATATGGCGATTAAGCTACACTGAATATTCGGCGTTTCATCCACTCTAGGATTCGTCAGGCTTATGCGCGAATTCTTTGGTTGTTTGTTTTTATATGGTCCTCTTCTGTTGACGGTTTTAGTTAGCCAATCAGCTTTCTAGCATCCACCGCGCCCCTTCCTATCAGCCAATGGGCGTGCATATTATCGAACAAAGGATCTGTTTTAAAACTACTTTGGTGGTTTAAGGCAGACATTTCTTTCTTTTTTTAATATATAAAAATATACATATGTGTACATACATATATGCACATGTATATATATACACACATATATATATACACACATATATGTGTGATCGTTTATGCATATTCATGTTTATTTAATTTATTTATTTGTTTATTTTCTATTGTTTTTGTTAGTTTTAAAACTATTTTGAATCGCTACGCTAGAGTAAATTTTATTTTGTGAACACAGTTATTTGCTATTTCTCTTCTACAGTTTAATAGATTTTGGGGTTCTTTAAAGTACAGGATAGCAAATTTTTCATGAAGGCATAATTTACATGGGTCGTCTAAATGCCTACACGTGGTAGCTTGTCTTATTATTTTCCATTCGACTATCGGCGAATGTCCGCTTTCTTTGAGTTCCCAGTATTTATTCGCGAGTGTTGTTTTTATACGGTGTTTTTTATTGTTGAATTTACCTTTGTGGTCATAGTATCGGGTTTTGAAATCTTATGAAGTCATGCCTACGTAATATTTCTTGTTATTCGGGGTTTCTTTCGCAAATATTGCTGCCTGATAAACTACGCTTTTTGTTAGACATTTATTTTGAACTGGGGAAAGTGTGCGGTGTCTACAGTTGCATTTATCTTGTTCGTTATTAGTATTTTTATTTATGGTATGGTTGTTCTTGTACGGGGGTTGTTTGTTATTATTATTATTATTATTATTATTATTATTATTATTATTTCTGCTAGTGTTAGTTTTATTTTTGTCATGGTGTCTACTTTTTATTGTTTATTTTTTATTGTTTACATTGTTTTTATTTAGTATTTTGTTATTATGTGCTTTAATTATCATCTCTAAATTTTCGCACCAACTGTAGGATAACTTTAAGGTATTTTTATTGAAGATTTTGTGTAAGGGGTTGGTTGCAGGAAAGTGTTTTTCAATAAGATCTAAAAATTTCTTGCCAAGTTTTGTTTTTAACATTTGATTGTATGAGGCTGTATACCAGATTATAGTTCTTTTTCTTCTATTTTAAATTTTATTATAGTTATTGGTGTTTTGTTGCTTATATTTGATATCGATATTTTTGTATCCACTATTTTTAGGGCTGTTTCGTAGATATTGGTTGACCTGTTAAATGCATTTTCATCGCTTGAGTTATTACTGAGTCTACTTAGTTAGGAATGTGTTTTATAATTGATGATGGGTGATTGGACTTAGGGTTTACGTAAATTGGAGTAGCGTTATCTTTTAAGTATGGTTCATATGTGTTTTTATCTAAGTTTAACGTGACGTCCAGGATGTTTGTTATTTTAATGTTAGCTGATACGTCTGCTTTTGGGCCTAATTTTTTTCATTTCCTTGTGTATGATTATCTTAAATTTTTCTCCCTTGACTTTGTTGGAGTTTTTTTTTTTATTATAGCTAGTCCGTCATCTCTATATAGGCCGATATCCGTAGTATCGAATATGCTTGTGAGGGTATATAGAATGAATAATCCCACAAGATCTGATGCCTCTGCAGAGTCCTTGGCACCCATCGCCAAATCAAACGAATTTTTCATTTTAGTTTTTATCCATTGGTTATTATCTATTAGAACTGATTTTCTACATTTTTTTAATGATGTTGATTTCTTCTGAGGATATATCAGTGTATGCCTCGGCAAATTCTAGGGCAATGTTAAAAAGTTCTTCGGATATCGAGGGATAAAATCTATGATGTCAAACTGTATAAACGTACATTTATCTTTGTTTTCTATATTTTTAAACCAGGTGATTGCTTCGGTAGTATTTGCCCACTGGTTTAGTTCTAGGTCTTGTTTGATTTGTTTGTTTAGTCTAGAAAGTATAGTTTGTCTGCCTTAAACCACTAAACTAGTTTGAAAACAGATCATTTGTTCGATAAAATGCACGCCCATTGGCTGATAGGAAGGGGCGCGGTGGATACTAGAAAGTTGATTGGCTAACTAAAACCCTCAATAGAAGAGGACCATATAAAACCAATAAAACAACCAAAGAATTCGCGCATAAGCCTGACGAATCCTAGAGTGGATGAAACGCCGAATATTCAGTGTAGCTTAATCGCCATGTATATTTTATAAATTACTAACTAGCTCTACCTACGTATTGAGCACTTTTGAAGTAAATACTTAAAGTTTACGCATAAATCTATACTTTCGTATATTAATTTTATGTGAGTAAATGAAGTAGTTATATATATATATGTGTGTGTGTATATATACATATATATTTATATATGTATATATATATGTATCTATACATGTATATATATATGTATATGCATGCATATGTATATATATATATGTATATATACGTGTATGTATATGTATCTATATATGTATATCTATATATGTGCATTGTGAGAAATTCCATATACAACCGCCATCTTTCTTTTAGGCCGGCCATACAGCTCTAGTAGCCGGTCTGTGACTGGTTTGAATTTGAATGTGTCAGTTGATTTGACTTGGCGCCTTTTTTGTATTCATGCGTTTATTTTTCAGTCTAAGAAAAAAACCGGAAAGGGATAGACTCAAACCACAGCGCTTCTCTCTCTATGGAGCCAGGACAATTCCTTCATGCACACCAAACAGTCGGTGAACGAAGGACACATCTCTTCAAGCAGAGACAACTTATTTTGCTGAACCTATTAAAATCAAGTAGGACATTCTAAAACTGTTCGGCATGTTATTGTCAAAATATTGGATCTTATCTCATTTCTTCTTGAGTCCCAAGGGACTAACATTATGCCTGATTATAGGCGCCATCATTCATGCCGTGTTCTCCATGATAATCATGGATCCTTCCAAAGGAACAACGAACTAACATTCCAACAATAGGAATTCAAACTAAAGTCCCGATGTGTATGGTAGCGAATCGGGCCACCGTTTTGCAAAAGAACTTACCAGAACCAAAGAACTTTCATTACTGTTACATTGTGAACAAATTTTGAGTTTAAATGCATGGCTTTTGTTTGTTGAATTCATTTG